>NW_024543097.1:17607500-18207500 GCF_018167655.1 Microtus oregoni | reverse complement strand
CATGTAATTAAGGAATCTTATCAGTTAATAGTTTCAATTTATGAGAGGGAAAAATGAAATGGATAATTTAGGTTTGTAAAAAGGAAAAGGAAAAGGTGCATTCTGGATAGGAGACCCATGGAATGAGAGAGTCAGTTAATACTTGGTAAGGTGTGGAAATCTAGTCAACGTAGAGAATGCCACCAAGAGAAGCACAAAGAACATTTCAGCTTTGGCATGAACATTCAGATGATTCATCATTAAGTCTGGCTGTTTTCTTTTAAAACTCAAGTTCTTGGTCTAACTAGATTTGGGTGCCCACACCTGAATTTTAGAATTTATGGTTTATTGACAAATTCAACAATGTCATACAGGATAGGAGTTTTTCGCCAAGTGAAACACCCTGCCTTTAAAGGACTGCCATTATCAGTTAGGATAGCAGACATCAAAAGGCTATAAGAAATAACCTGTCATTCATTGTATAATGGGGACGTACTGAGAAATGTGTGTTCTGATGATTTATTATTGCTTGGTATCTTAAAACACTCACAGAGACCTAGATGGCATATGCCAGTTGATACTATAAGATAGGTGAGGCAAATGCTAGAGTAAAATAAGATAATCTTTTGCAGTAAAATTTCATTTCAAAAATTACTTTTTAAAAGACACAGGAGTAGGAACTAAAACAGCAATAGGGTCTGGCTTTGTCTCAGCAGTTACTTAGCAGCTTCAAGGCTCAGGGTTCTAGTCTCACACCATGACATTAAAGAATAAATAACAGAAGACATAGTCAATACATAAACCAATATTGTATTCATTTATTTTTAGTCTCAATTGGTATGTGTTATACATAATTACATGGTATATACATTTTTATGTGACTGAAAGCATGAGGGCCTAGGCAGTGTGTTCACGGCAACATCATCACAGATAGGTATTTATATTAAAATGTCTTCTACACCACTAAGCAACAGAAATTTCTCAGCACCATCACAACGGTGTGGGATTACTGACTGCTGTCTATGTGCCTAATTATTGGCAGGGATGGACACAGATGTTTGTTTTATTTTATTATTATTATTTTTTGTGTGTGTCTCCCTGTGTTGTCCTGGCATGCTGTGAACTTTCAGGCACAAGCAATCTTGTCACTGCAAACGAAACCTCTCAGGTTAACTGGGACTTCAGCTGTATGTGACTGTTTTCAATTTATACAATTTCTTTTTTAAAAAATTGAAGAAAAAAATCTATTGTGTAGTTCAGAAAACAAATTAGCTTTTTTTGGTTGTTGTTCTAGATTGTTAAGCATTTCAAAGTTTGATACTGAAGGTCATCCAGCATGTCTCATTTTCCCTTGGGTTCTGGGAAATTGTGAAGCTTAAGAGTTTTGCTCAATTATTATATGCCCTCATGGCCTAGATGTTTCTATTATGTGTCTTTTTGTGCTTTTATCCCTGATTAAATCATATTTAAGCCTCCCACATTACAGCCAATTCAAGCTCCTTTTGGACGTAGGAGGGCTACAAAGTTAACATAATTATTTGGTGAGATGTTTGACTGAAATGTTTTAATGTAGCTGTAGCTGAATCAGTTCTGGGAAACAGTATGCAATACTAAATATCAATTGATATTAACATATCTCTCTTATCTAGATTGATACTTCACATTGTGATCCGTCATTTTTCCAAATCTTATGACTTGACTAAATTTTGTTACTGTCTCAGTTTAAAGTAATCGACCACTGGGGAAGAGTGGAGGATTTAGGGTCAGACCTAGTGAAGATTCCCTGATGAGCTCAGCGCTTTCCTTAGCATTGCAGCAGGCTGGGACACAGTGCCATTGCTCCTGTGTCAAAGAGTAAAGATGCCTTTTCTCCTCTGCTCCCCTATTATCTTCATTATCATCCAACCATCCATTTGGCTCTTTGAGCCCATACCTGTCTGTGGGAGTCTGAAAGAAAATGACCTCCAAGGGAGTCACACTGTTAGGAGTTGTGGCCTTGTTGGAGTAGGTGTGGTCTTGTTGGAGGAACTGTGTCACTGTGGAGGCAGGCTTGGAGGTCTCATATATGCTCAAGATACTGCCCAGTGATTTAGTCCATGTCCTTTTGCCTTCTAATCAAGATGTAGCCAGCACCACGTCTGCCTGCATGTCACCACGTTCCCCGTTATGATGATAGTGGACTACACCTATCACCTCAGTTAAGTTTTCCTTTTTAAGAGTTGCTGTGGTCTATGTGTCCTCACTAAGAGACTCTATCTAAGACACTGTCCGACATTTTAAAAAGAGGCAGGGCTTAAAGTTGGGAGCTCTGTGGGGGTGCTGTGAAGGGGAAGAAGGGTGGTGTATGTGATTGCGATACATTATACCAATACATGACATTTTCAAAGGAGAAATTGTTAAAAATTAAAAATAACAATAGTTACTCAAGATATTTAAGAAAATAGAGCATGAAAGCTGTTAAGGTAGAGACTGAGGCTCAAATGAGTGGATGTACTAGAGTAGTTGCTGTCTTCAGCTTGGGGGATGGTAACGTGCAATCTGCTAGAACAAACAAGTAAAGGAAAATTAAGTCTATCTGTCTCTTTCTTCTGTCCTCTCCTCTCATATCTATCTTTCTCCCTTTCTTTCCTAGAATGGGATAGCCTTCATCACTTGAGTTCGACCACCATAACCCTAGAATCTCAAGCCTTCAGGTCTGGGTCTTATACCAGCAGTGCCTAAAAGCGGCCAGGTCTCCAGTCTTTGACTGCGGGTCACACCAATGCAACACCTGCTTTGGGGGTTTTGAAATTTGGACTAAACCATACTATTGAACTTTGTAGGTCTTCTGATTACATAGAACCTTCACAGGATTTATTATAATCAATAATCTTGTATTCCAGAACATTTTAATTGATTTTATTGAGCTATACATTTTTATCTGTTCCCGCCCCTGCCTCTCCCCTTCCCTTCAAACCTCTCTCATGATCCCCATGATCCAAATTTACTCAGGAGATCTTGTCTTTTACTACTTTCCATATAGATTAGATCCATATATGTCTCTCTTAGGGTCCTCATTGTTGTCTAGGTCCTCTGGGATTGTGACTTGTAGGCTCGTTTTTATTGCTTTATGTTTAAAAACCACTTATGAGTTAATCCACATGATAATTGTCTTTCTAGGTCTGGGTTACCTCACTCAATATGATGTTTTCTAGCTCCATCCATTTGCCTGCAAATTTCAATATGTCATTATTTTTCTCTGTGTGTAGTACTTCATTGTGTAAATATACCACATTTTCTTTATCCATTCTTCAGTTGAGGGGCATTTAGGTTGTTTCCAGTTGTGATTATGACAAACACTGCTGCTATGAACAAAATTGAACACATGTCCTTGTGGTATGATTGAGCATCCTTTGGATATATACCCCAAAGTGATATTGCTGGGTTTTGAGAAAGGTTGTTTCCTAATTTTTGGAGAAATTGTCATACTGATATCCAAATGGGCTTGTAACATGAGGGCCTGCTTGTCGGGGTTTCTGTCCTGCTCAGTACCTGCAGCCATTTAGCCCCAAAGAAATCACACAGAGGTCTTCAGAAGATTATAAACTGATTGGCCCATTAGCTCAGGCTTTTTATTAGCTCTCTTAGCTTATATTAACCCATTATTTTTTTTTTTATCTATGTTAGCCACATGGCTCAGTACCTTTTTCATCAGGGCAGGTCACATCCTGCTTCTTTGGTGTTCTGGGCAGGACTGGGGAGGAATGGGCTTCCTCTTTCTCAGCATTCTCTTGTTCTCATTGCCCCATCTTTACTTCCTGTCTGGTTGTCCCACCTGGGGCTGTACCAGCATGCACTTTTACGAGCAATGCAGGTGTGTTTCCTTTACCCCACAACTTCTCCAGCATAAGTTGTCATCAGTGGTTTTGATCTTGGCTCTGTCGAAAAGTTTGAAGTCAGGGATTGTGATGCCTCCAAAAGTTCTTTTATTGTACAGGATTGTTTTGGCTATCCTGGGTTTTTTGCTTTTCCTAGACAGTTATGGTGCTGGAAAACAAATTCTGCTTATATATTTTAATATCTAGGTAATATAATTTTTCATCAAATGAAGCACCCCTTGGTGGGCTTCTAGATGAAACATGGCTGGAGCTTTAGCCTATTTGTCAGAAAGGGATGACGGGTTTGAAAAAGAATTAATACTTGATCATGTCTATTTACTGCAGCCTCAGTAAAGGTCCCTGAACTATGAGATTCAGAGTACCCACGTTGACAAGTACACATATATACCGAGAGGCTGATGAATCTTAAATAAGTAGAATAGAAGCTCCAGTGCCCAAGATCCTTCCAGATTTCATCTCATAAACTCCTGTTATGTCTCTGAGTTCTGCATCATCATATTAGTCCGTCAGTCAGTAATCATAGGGGAAGTTGTCTCTTTGAGTTCTGAGAGAGACTCCAACGAGTTCAACGAGCACAGTAGAGGCTTCTGAGAGTCACTAATTTACAGCCAATTAGTTAGAAGTGTGGGCTATATCCAAGGGTTAAAGGAGTGATATCTGGATTATGAACAACCTTGTCAGACCGAGTCTCTATCCTGGTATCATTTGCTACTACCACCAGGTAGATAATGTCAAGACTTACAGGACATCCTGTTGCTCTTCATTGAAGAAATGGTTGGCGGATATGTTGTGACATTATGCTAAACATATGATATCAGAGGTGTTGGTTTTGAGTTGTCTGTGACTAGAGGCATGAAAAGTTTTTTTTTTTCTGTTATACTGCTATGATACTTAGTCTGGTTTATTTCTCGTTCCTTTTGACCATTTATTTATAGTCATGCATATGTATTTATTTAGCATCCACTGAATTCCAGATAATGTGTTAAGCTCAAGAGACACAATGGGGGAAGCCAGATATAATTATTATTTTTGAGAAACTTTTATTAAGTTGGCCAAGTAAATTACTCAATAAAAGACCCTTAAAACTAAAACCCAACAGACAAACAAACAAAACACAGAGCAGTGTCATGGCAGTAATGATAAGAAATCAGAAAGCATATCTGGGTGGCAAAACAGACCTAAGTGCACCTGGCTGTGGGGCTCCATGAAGTCCTCACTGTTTGCCTTCTGGAAGTTTTACCGATTAAAGTTACAGCTCATTGACAGTGGATAAAGGCACTTGTCATCAACTTGATGATAAGAGTTTAATTCCCTGAAACCACATAGCAGTAGAGAACCAACTCTCACAAGCCATGATATGCGTGTGTATCTGTGTACAAGTGCACACGCATGTACACACAACACACACACATTGAATAAATAAATAAGCGTTAAGATGCTTAAATTGACCTTCAGCAATTCCTATCAAAATCTTATTAAATGATAAGACCAGTTTTTCTGTCATAGTTTGACAATTTGGCTGGGAAGCTAAATGTTCATTAAGATTACTTTTCCATTCTATGGTCATCTTTTCTCAACTGAATTACTCCTCCACACACACTTTTTGTGAGAAATCAAAAATAAGGTGAACAAAATAGCATGAATATTGTTTGTTGGACTCTTCGGCAATGTTGAAATAAGCAAATGCCACACAGAGAACCCCTTCAAAAAGGCAGGGATTAAGTGGGGACTGTAAACTGGACACTGTAAACAAGAAGCTTCCAGCTGTGTAAGTGGATTTTCTAGGTTTCCCCTGGCTGGCATTGGAACAAGAAGTAATTTTGGCTGCTGAGGTCATAGACCAGAACACCCAGGTGTGCTCTCCCACTGTGCTGTCTCAGTGAGAGCCTGTGTAGCAGGACTTGCTGCTGAGAGCAGTTTAGGCTTGCAAATGAGGTGGCTCTTTTTGCCTACTGTGGGAAATTTCTCCCAATTGGTCCTTAGCTGGCATCTTGCCCCAAATAAAATCGATGTAGTATAGTCTGTTGAATCTGGGCATGAGGCCAGCATGCAGAAGTATGGTTCTCATGTAGAAAGATGGACATGAGAGATATGCATTACATTATCTCAACAGTCACCGACAGGCTCTAAAATTGAAGAATTACACTAAAGAATGGGCATTAGGGACAATTGTTCTTCTAGTCTTCACACGGAAAGAAGATTCAGTGAGCATTTGTGGAGCAGTTTATTTGTTGTTTAATTAATCTGTTTGAACATATTTAAATTCCTACAATATAGTAGTGCATTGGCTGTTTTTTTTTTTTTTTTTTTTTTTTTTTTTTGTCAGCTGGACCCAACCTAGAGGCAACTGAGAGGAGGGAACCTCAATTGAGAAAGTTCCACTACAAGATCAGGTTATGAGCAAACCTGCAGGGTATTTTCTTAATGATTGATGTGAGAGGGCCCATCCCATTGTGTGCGATATTACCCCTTGGCTGGTGGTCCCTGGTACTTTAATAAAGCAGGCTGAGTAAGCCATAAGGGGCACTGTGCCATGACCTCTACATCAGCTTCTGCCTCCAGGTTCCCTTGGTGATGAGCTGAATTATGGAAGTCTGAGCAAAAGAAACCCTTTCCTTCCTAAGTTGCTTTTGGTCACTTTTGGTCATGGTGTTCCATCTTTCATGACAGCAAGAGAAAGCCTAAGTCACTCAAGTAGATACTGTTTGTAGGAAACAAACAGTTTAATGCTCTCATCAGAGGGACCTGTAGGCAATTCTGTGTGGCATTACTAGCTATTTTCTACCTGGTATCTTATAGTAAACAAGATGCAGAAGGTGCCTGCTGTCATGGAGATTATATTTTTGAAGAGGCAGAGGAGACACAAATAAACCTGAGTCAATAGGTAAGCAGTGATCAGGTGGTAAACAGTACTTACAGAATGAGGAGGATGTACTAGGAAGCATGTGGGCTCTCCAAAGGATGCTCATGAGAAAAGTTGAATTCTAGGGTGAAGTTACAGGTAGTGGGAAGGGAAGTCTGGGTGAAGATGGATGCCTACATTGGTGGCCATGCTGTGACTATAAAGAATAATCAGCTCCTGGCAAGTCTGAGT
Source organism: Microtus oregoni (assembly GCF_018167655.1). Taxonomy (NCBI): domain Eukaryota; kingdom Metazoa; phylum Chordata; class Mammalia; order Rodentia; family Cricetidae; genus Microtus; species Microtus oregoni. The sequence continues at coordinate 18,200,549 of NW_024543097.1, read as the reverse complement.
GATGAGACACACCTGCCCAGTGATCAACAGGAGGGGAGGGCAATAAAGATGAGCAAGACTCCCTTTAGATGGGAAGCAGTGGCCCAAGGCCCCTGTTGTCATGGCTCCCACTTCTCCCAAGAGGTGCCGTGTTGTGTGGGCTGAAACAAACTGCGGATGCTGCGTCTCATGAGGCAACCAGGTAACAGTTTCCAGGAAAATGAGCTCTCTTCCCACACACTGTCATCATTTCCCCAAGGGACTGCTCACCCAACACTTGCAGTATTTATGACCTCATCCCTTAGAGAGGTTGTATGAGCAAGAGATACATGATTTTTCCATCCTGTATATACACCTGCTATTAAGACTGGTAAGAGATTTCCTCTCATTGTGGGGTCAAGAAGTAAACAAATTGTGCATATTGTTAATTAAAAGTGTTACTGGTTCCTCCACATTTCCTTGTGTGTTTATCTAAATGTGTCCATAAGGCCAGTCATTACCAAGCCATCTAAAGTATCTGCCCCACCCTACCCATTCACTTCACATTCCTATTATTTCCTCCTTTTGGGCTTAGTTTTAAATTTTTAACATGAATTTATTTAGTTAATTGCTTTCACTATTAGAATATGTATGTATATACATATACATAAATATGTGTAACAATCATAAGAGTTTATGAACTTGAGAGGCAGTAAAGGAGATGTAAAAAGAATTGGAGGGAAGGGGTCAGATGAAAATGGCATAAATACAGAACTTATGTATGAAAATCCTGAAAATAAATGAAATTTAAAGCTTTTAAAATGTTAATTTGTTCTGCCTATGTTCTAAGTTAGTGCTCTGTGGTCACATCTAATTTATCTGTATATGTGTTGGACATGCCTAAGAAGTTCAAGTAAAATCAGACTCAGAAAGACACTTGTTGGAAGAAAAGAGAGCAAGAAGTGCTTAGGAATGGTGGACTGGTTAGTTGTCAATTTGACAAAAACTGGGGTCAGTTGGGAATACAGAACCTCAGTTAAGAAAATGCCCCCATCAGATAGACCTGTAGGTAATCCTGTGTGGCACTACTTGTTAATGATGTGAGAGGGCCCAGCCCACCCTGGACAGCACCATCCCTGGGCACTTGGGCTGTGTAAGCCATGGGGAACTCACAAGTCAGCTGCATTCCTCCATGGTTTCTGCTTTAGCTCCTTCCTTGAGTTCCTACCCTGGCTTTCCTTGATGATGCACCATGATGTGGAAGTGGAAGCCAAGTAGATCCTTTCCTCTCCAAGTTGCTTTTTTTCTTGGTGTTTTATCACAGCGGTAACAAACAAACCAGGACAGAAGGTTTTCAGGTTTCTGGCCACTGTCCAGGATTGACTTTGGAGAAAGAAGAGAGAAAAAGCATGGTGGGGAACAATAGACAACTGCAGTCCAGGTTGGATGGTCTGGGTGGATGGGATTACTTAGCAAGAGTTACCCAGTATAAGAGTTTCATAGTGCCCCTGGTCTTCCCAAGACATCAGAGTAAATAAATCAGAGGCCCAAAAGCTCAGTAGCTGGCATTGTTAGTTATTCTCAACAGATTCTTTTAATGGGAATTTTGAGTGGCATTCTGCTATGGCCTTTATAGTCATGGAAAAGTATTCTCAGAGCCATTAACAAAATTGTCTTGGGACTGGAAAGATTGATCAGTAGTGAAAAGCAGTGACTACTCTTCTAGAGGATCCAGGTGTTGTTCCCAGGATCCACAGGGGATCCAGTGCCTTTTTTTCACCTACATGGGCTGGAGTCATACACATGATGCATACATATGCATGCAGGCAAAACACCTACTCATATAAAAACATAATCTTGATCTTAGGGTCTATTTAATCTGCTATTCAATCTAACCACTGAAATTTTAGTTTCAAGTGTTCAGATGCTCATTTTTAGCAGTGATATTTGTTTATTTTGAAATCTGTGGGTATTCTTTTTTCAGAGTTAGTCTTCCCTTATGCTTTCTATGCAAGCCATTTTAATTATGCCTTTTTTTGGTGAGCTATACTTTCTGCTTCTCTCTCATCCTACATTTTTCCTGAACATGTGCTGTGTGCCTTTTGGTTGTTGTTGTTGTTGTTTTTTTTTTCTGATACAATCCAGACTAAATTACTGCTATCTCTTTCTCTAGCAATACCCTGAGCTCAGGATATATTTTATTTCTAAGCTGGGGAATTCCTATGCCATCCCAGTGGAAATGAAAACATATGTGTGGTAAAGTATTGGGTACAGAGATATTTATTTTTTCTATTCAGGAAAGAGCGGAGCTTTCTTTTTTTTGTGGCAAGTGACTTGAGTTTTCCCAATCTTTCTTATACAAGGATTCAACTGTTTCAGAGTCCTGGGTTTACATAATGTCTCAAGACAAACTTCTGCTTCATTTTCTCTTCTCCAGTGCTGGTCTTTATTAAAGTTTCAAACATTAGGACCAACCACTTTCCCCATCCTACCCCATGTCAGGATTATTTTTGATTTTATATTTTGATTTATTTCTCATTCCACTCATAGAATCTTAATCATATTTTTCAATCTTTCTTTTAAATAGGGATTTTCTATTTATAGCATCAGGACATCATAGTGGTTTTGTTTTGTTTTGCTATCTATTCCTTTCTGTTGGCGTCAGAGATACCATGTTGTTAATCTGATATGTGCTATTATTTTTTATTCATTAAATTTTCCCAATTGAACTCTTCAGAAGCAGATATCAAGGTGGAATTTGCCAAAGATTTATGGGGTAGCAAGCAGGTTTAAACGTGAGAGCAAGTCAAACTATAATGTGGGCTTAATTAAAGTTGAACCAACTGTTTGATAAGCTCTGGAGAAAATACTGTAAGGTAGGTGTGATGACTATTCTTGGTTGTCAACGTGACTACGTTTGGAACTAACTAAAGCCCAAGAGAGTACTCCTGTGAGGAATTTTTCTTAATTAAATCAGTTGAAGTGGGATGTCTTAGTTCGGGTTTCAATTGCTGTGAAGAGACAGCGTGACCACGGCAGCCCTTACAAAGGAAATCACGTAATTGAGATAGTGGCTTACTACTCAGAGGTTCAATCCATTATCATCATGATGTGGAGCATAGCAGAAGCAGGCAGGCAGACATGGTGCTGGCTACATTTTGATAAGAAGACCACAGGAAGACTTAGGCACTGTGCAGTATCTTGAGCATATATAAGACCCCAAAGCCCACCTCCACAGTGATGACATACTTTCTTCAACCAGACCACACCTACTTCAACAAGGCCACATCTCACATTACTGCTACTCCCTTTGGGGACAATTTTCTTTGAAGCCACCACATTTGAGCTCCCAAAGGCTTATAGCCATATCATAATACAAAAATGAATTCAGTTGAAGTTCAAAAGTCCCCACAGTCTATCACAGTCTCAATAATGTTTAAAAGATTAAAGTTCAATGTATCTTCAAAAGACATATCCTATACTTCCAACATATAATGGCACAGGATATATGTTGCCATTCTAAAATGTAACAATGGGAGCATAATGAGGAAATATTGGGTCAAAACAAGATCGAAAACCAGCTGGACAAACTCCAAACTCAGCATCCCAGTGTCTGATGTCAAAATGCTCTTCAGATCTTCAACTCTGTCTGGCTTTGTTGACTGCAGTCCAGTTTCAAAAGTTCCCACTGTCTATTGCAATCTCAAAAATGTTTAAGAGTTCAAAGTCTCTTCTGAGATTCATGCAATCTCTTAACTGTAATTCCCTATAAAAATCAAAATAAAACAGCAGATAACATACTTCTAACATATAATCACACAGGATATACATTGCCATTCCAAAACATAGGGAAGGGAGCAAACTGAGGACATACTGAACCAAACCGAGATCAAAAACCAAATGAACAAACAATCAATCAAACACTAACTCTCCATGTCTGGTGTTATAATGCTCTGCAGATCTCCAATTCTGTTCAGATTTGTTGATAACAACACTATTCTTTGACTTGAGCTCTTTCCACTACCTCTTAGCAGTTCTCCTCTGCAGGTATCCCATGTCACACAACTCTGGCATCTCTAACATCTTGTCATGTCCAAGGCAATCCAGGCCTCAATTTCACAGCTTCCTCCAATAACCTTTCTGGGTTATTTTTTGGGGGGCCTCCATTCAGGGACACCCCTACACATACCTGGCCTCAGTGGCTTTCCTTAATCCCTGGGTAAATCCATAGCCCATTTCTTTTATCCTTAACTTCAGAGCCACATGGCCAAAGATGCCATGTTCTGCTGCTTGCTGGGGCTATAACATGGCCCCTTGTTCAATTGCATATTCAAACTTTCTGTTTTTGATTTGTTAGACCAGACAACAAACTCAAACTCAAACTCAGAGATCCACCTATCTATGCCCCACCAGTGCTGGCATTAAAAGTGTGCCCTAAACTTTTCTTTAATTCCTGTTTACAAGTTAGAAACTTAGCTGGATGGGATCTTGCCCCGAGGTCATCATTCCCTTTATCCATTTCTTTTTATTTATTTATTTATTTTTAATGGAAAAAAAAATTTCTGCCTCCCAGCCTCCCATTTCCCTCCCCCTCCTTCCACTCCTCTCCCCCTCCCCCCACTCCTCTCCCCCTCCCTCTCCAGTCTGAAGAGCAGTCAGGGTTCCCTGCCCTGTGGAAAGTCCAAAGTCCTCCCCCCTCCATCCTGGTCTAGGAAGGTGAACATCCAAACTGGCTAGGCTCCCGCAAAGCCAGAACATGAAGTAGGATCAAAACCCAGTGCCATTGTCCTTGGCTTATCATCAGCCCTCATTGTCTGCCATATTCAGAGAGTCCGGTTTTATCCCATGATTTTTCAGTCACAGTCCAGCAGGCCTTGGAGAGCTCTCAATAGATCATCCCCCAAAGAAAAACATATAGCTATCCTCCAGTTATGGGAAGTAGACAAGATTGCCGGGCAAAAAATTGGGATCTTGGGGGTGGGTTGGGAGGGGGGTAAGGGGAGATGGGGAGAGAAAAGTGAAAAGGGGAGGATGGAGGGAACTTGGGGAAATGGGATGATTGGGATAAAGGAAGGTTGGATAGGGGAGCAGGGAAGCACAATTTTTAGTTAAGGGAGCCACCTTAGGGTTGGCAAGAGACAGACTTGGACCTAGAGGGGCTCCCAGGTGCCCAGGGTGATGTCCCCAGTTAGTTCCTGGGGCAGCTGAGGATAGGGAACCTGAAATGACCCTATCCTATAGCCATACTGATGAATATCTTGCATATCACCATAGAACCTTCATCTGGCGATGGATGGAGATAGAGACAGAGACCCACACTGGAGCACCGGACTGAGGTCCCAATGCCCCAATGAGGAGCAGAAGGAGGGAGAACATGAGCAAAGAAGTCAGGATCACATGGGGTGCACCCACCCACGGAGACAGTGGGACTGATCTATTGAGAGCTCACCTTTATCCGTTTCTTAATGTTGTTTATCTCCTTGAACACAGCATTTGACTCACTCCAATTAACTCCATTCCTTTTCTCCTCAAATTTTACATTTCTTGGTCTTTTATTATAAAGATTCATTAGAGTTATCACTAATTACCACACGACCGAGTCTATATCATGCTGTTTTGAGATTTTTCTCTGCCAAGGAAATCTCAAAATCTTCAATTATCTTCACTTCAGACTCAGGCAGACTCTTCAGACAAGGGCAAAAAGTGGTCACAATCTTTACCATATTGTCATAAGAATAATCTTTAGGCCACATATTATTTTTCTCCTTTGTAACCTCTTGAGCCAACCCCTCACTGTTCATCAGATCAAAGTATCTGTCTTTCATGCTCCTACTAGCATGGTCCATTAGGAAGTGCTTAGAGCATTCCACTACTTTCCTATCCCAAAGTACTGAAGTCCAAATTTCTCCAAGCAAAACCATGGTCAGGTTGAGTTTTGTGCAATAATATGTCATAGAAGTAAAAGGGACGCTATCTAGGGGGACAAAGGAGACTACTGGGAGCAGTAGAAGGGAGAAAGGAGGATGTAGAATAGTATATGTTCAGTGCATAATATATATTTTTGTGAAATTAGCCATCTGTAACAAAGATCCATGTGCAATAAATATACTGTAAAAATAAAAATTAAAGAAGTCCACTTTGGATTCTTTCAATATGAGCTAGGGAGTAACTGGACATTTTTTAAGAAGCATATTAGCAGAAAAATATTTCAGCATCTTTGCAATGCAAAAACATACAAACAGATGTTAATGGAATTGCAGAATTTTCACTTTCGTTGCTTAGATGGTAGAAACAAACACGTGTTTCCAAGGTCCTAAGTCCATCTCAAGTGTCATTTTCTCAACTGTCATTTTCTGCATCAATGAATTCCTGACAAAACAGCAAAAACTACATGTGTGATGTCTCAAAAGTGGTGTTTACAGCTATGGCTTCTGCAGGGTGTTTGGTGTGAGATTACTTCAGCTGCTCTCACCAAACGATGAAGAGAAATGTATCGGAGTAGTGTGCAAACAGCAGAAAGGCAGGAAACCTTTGCAGGGTGGGAGGAAGGTCCAGCCAGACTGTGTGCATACAGAAAGGTGAGCTGTGTTATAGCTTGCTCTCCATTCACCCCTCATTTTTTCCGTATTTTATCTTACGGGCAACTTCAATTTTTATCCTATCAACAACCTTAGGCAGCGTTATTTTCTACCAGAAAGTATGGGAACAGATTTATGGTTCATAAAATTATATCCCACAGCATTTTCACCTGCTTTTGTAGGTGAAATAAGTGTTTTGTGACCGAGACAGTGGGAGCTAAGCGGGAGGAAAGAGAGAAGAGATGATGTGGGTGTAACAGGTAAAACAGTTGGAGGCATCAGTAAAGGCTTGGTCAACAAAAGCTGGGGTCACTCAAGGAGCTGCCTCTGGGGCAAAGGCAGGCAGCAGCAAACCCAGCCTGCTTCTGATACATGTATGATAGCCTCATCACAAACATGGAAGGTTTTCCTAGGATCTTTCACTGAAGTTCTGGGTGCAGGACTGGAGAAAGGGCAATTCTTCCAGAGATCCCAGGTTTGATTCCCAGCCCCCACAGAGAGACAACTCACAACTATTTCTAACTCCAGCCCCAGGAGATCCAACTCCTTCTCACCTCTGTGAGCACTAGGCATACAAGCAGTATACAGACAAAATACCTACATATCATAAAACAAATAATAATATTTAAAAATTCTAGGTGAAGTATCTGGTCCTAGAAGAAACATTTAAAGAAGCAAAACAAATAAAAAAACTAAAATAGATACTTTCTGAACGTAATTCTTGAAGCAATCATTATAGAATGGAAGATGATCAGGCTAAGATGACAGATGAAAGGGAAAACCTCTTCAAAGCACTTGCCTCCAGAGAACAGCAACACCAAGAGGCTGGGAGGCTTCAGAGGCGCAGGGAGATGGAAGCTACTGAACATCCCTGAAGACAAAGCTGTAGAAGGATGTGAGCCTCGTTTGCATATTTTCTGGAAAGGTGTCAGGACGAGTGCAAGCAAGGCTTTGCCCAAAATAGGTCACTTGAGTGAGGACACTGGCCTGCGCATTGACTTTGATTTAACTCCTGTAGAAGAAAGCACACATTGGCAAGAGCTTTGGGAGAAAAAAAATGTATCTGATTTTCAACCACAAGAAAAGGCAACAGACTCAAAGCCAAAGCATATTCTTGGATTGATCTTTCACTGTGCCTTAATTTAGCCTGCTGGAGAAATGCTGTTTGCGAGTATGAAATTATTTAAACCTTCTAAGGAAAGCTTTCTATCTTAGTTGTAAACCTGGAATTTACTGCAAAAAGTCTTTCTACTAATTTGTCAAAGTAACTTTGGCTTTTAAGTGCATGTGTTTACAAAGGGGCTTATTGTGGATGGGTTGGTAAACTTATCCCTGCATACCCAGTAAATTGTATTACTTCCTTAGCAAGTAATAGGATTTTTTTCTCTTTTAGAAAAATGGGAGTTACAAAGCCCTGGAGCTATATAAATCATCAGGGACATGGCTCAAAAATTTAAAGTTGAATAAAAAAGCAAGTGGCAGAAGGATATGTACAGTGTGTTATTTCTGGAAACATATATTTAAGTATAAAATTTTGAAAAACTCATATATCTTAAGCTGCTTGCTGCCTTCTTTTCTCCTCTGGGGCACAGAACAAGGAGGGGAATCAAAAAAAGATGCTGGTGGTTGCTAAAGGAAACCAGTTCTCACCTTACATCAATGTCTTTTCTGCCTCCCCCACCCTTTTCCCCTAAAGAATGTGAGCAAAAAACGGCCTGTGCAGTTTTATTTAAGGTCAGAAGCCTCCATGTTCTAGGGAAAGAAGAGCATTAGCTAAAACTATTCGTGGATATGATTTACAAACTTTATATATCTACATATCTTCATATTGGTTGTATCAACTGCTAATGGTATGGATACACCGAGCTATTATTCTGCCAGGGGTCCTCAGAAGAAATGGGCAAAGTTCAGAATGATGAAACAAATCTCATCTGGATTTGAATGGTTATGTCAAGACTGAAGACATAGAAACATGGGGGTCAAAAAATAAAGGCGAGAAAATAAAAAAGGAGGCTACTGGTATAGGAGATTTCTGAGAGGAGAGACTATAAGCAGAAAGAATAATGTGGGACCCTCAGTAGCAGCCAGTCTAAGTGATCTCTCGGTTCAAGCTCGTTGTTGTATTGTGTCAATCCGACTGGTTGGTCAGTATTTTGCAAAACAAGTAAGCTGAAGCCTGTGACTTTAAAAAGTTTTCATTTGAAACAGATTTCATAAAATTGTATTGCTCTAAAGTGTAAGACAAATGGATTTGCTGCCCTGGTTTGACAGAAGTGTGTGACTCACAAATTTGACCAAACATTCTTTGTGTGTTCGGCTTTTCTTTTTTAAGTTCATGGCCGCAGAAGGCCCTGGCCCTGAGCCACTAGGCACATGACCCACCATGGAAGCTTTGATCTATGACCCAGACACCAGCAGCACAGGAAGAAGATACTCTTGTCTGGTTAAAAGGCGACTTTTGTCTGGAAAGTTCTCCTCTAGCAGTACAAAGACCAAAGCAAAAATATTAATAGGACTGTCCAGGGCAAAAAGTCTTAGGTTTTATAACTGATTTATTTGTCTATGGTGTCACACCATTCCAAGGTTACAAATTAAGCCATATATGTGAACCTTTATATGGGGTGAGCTGGTGGCAGGGAACATATACATTTCAGATCACATTTAACCCTTTATTCTGTGCTGGACTCATTCCCACTGATAACTGTCTCGAATAAAAACGGACAGAATTAAGGATCATCTTGGGGAAGAGAATGGCTGCTCCTACCCACTAGTGTCTACCCGGCCATCTACTTTCAGTGAGCAATGCATTTGTGTTGGATACAGAATTTGGAGAGGTAGGGGGGAGAAATGACATACTCCAAAGTAAGGGAAAAGGCCAACATGCTCTAGTGAGGCAGTGTCTTTCTTGGTACTTCTTTGCGTGTTCTTGCCTCCTTCAGGGTCTATGTGGTTGTTGCACGTGTGCCCTTGAGTTTCTTTGCCATATGAGTAGAGAGTCTCTCCTGCCACTGAGAGCAGGAAACGGAGCTCTCAGTGGGAGATAGTGGTAGAGTTGACCAAATCAGGTCCTGCCTTGGTTTTGTTTTCGGTAGAATTTTGAGTTCCAACAGATGGGTTTTACAATACAAGTGCACATATGATTTCTTGAAACTGACTAGAGCCTCTAACTATCTAGACACATCTAATAATAAAAACAAACAACGGGTTTCTGATAAGTGGAGGGCCGGACAGGAACTCTATGCCATTCTGGCTTTAATAAAACATTAAGTGGTTTAATTAAATCATTTATTCCACCCTCCGTTCCATTTTTCAAAAGACAACATAAAAACAACACCAGTATTTTTTTTTTTACTGGTTCTCTTTCCTCCATAATTCATTAGCTTAAGTCCATAGATTGACTTGTTGTTGTGCTCTAAAGCACTTGCGGCCATTTCAGGAAAACAGTACTTGAAGCAGGATGCAGGCAGGTATTGATCTAAAGGTGACCTCCTCCTTGTCTTTCCATAAAAGAGGTAGATAGGACTTTTATTTTTAAGGAAAACGCTATAAAAAGTATTTGAATACAAACTTTATATAAGATCTGTATCATCCATCTCAACATACCATTAAAATAATTTTAGTTTTTTTGTATGGGAACTTTCTGAAAGATTTAAGTTATCCAACATTCATAAAGGGTAGTTTTTATGTTTCACTTTTAAGTTAATTTTTATTTTATGAAATTTATCCGTGAAAATTGTTTTGAAAGCAGAAGGTATATAAAGGAAATTAACATTAACACATCTTATCCTCCTCACCCTCCTCACCCTCCCCACACACTAGTCTCTGGGCTAATTTGGCTTGAGTATAGAGCTTTGTATATAATGCTTTTTCAAAGCCAGGTCAACTCAGGATTAATGGTTTGATCCTTTATTTATGGGAGGGAAGCCTATGGATGTGAGAATGAAGAATAAGAAATGTGAGGTGAGAAACCAGTGATGCGGTGGAGTGTGATAGCCACTGCACTGGTATTTAGTAGCCCTGCCGCCTTGATGTGGGACTTCAGTACATGGGTTGTCATGAATGAACAAGTCATAAACAGCATGTGATGGAAGGTAAACTGATCTGTTTGCCACTTTTTTGTCTCCCGTTTCCTTGAGGTCATACTTCGTGTGGGATTGACTCTTCTGTGTTTGGAATCGTGTCATCTAAGCCTCTGGCGGTCTGGACATGTTCAGTATAATTCTTCTGAATGTTTTTCATCTGTAGTTGGTTGAATTCTTAGATGTGGAAACTCTTAAAATTTCAACTCTCTGCTAATATACTTGTATAACAATTTTGGTTCCAAGTCAAGGTCTGCATTATAATGACTAGGGAAATTATATTTTTGCTAAATTAAGCTAAATTAAAAGACTCAGAAATAATACAAGTTCTGCCTCATATAATTTTACTTTTTCCCAGTTACTATGTTTTCATTTATATTGTCTTCTGTGTACTTATTCTAATATTTTTTCCATTATAACTTGCAATGATCTTTTCCTCCCTATCCCCACCTCACCAGAGAGTCTACATACTGTTATTTCCTCCCCGATCACTTTCTTGGAGCCCTGGGTCTACCTATATTAACCTGGACCATTCGCTTTACACTTCAATGGTGAAGAGTCCTCGTCTTTTGAATGCCATAGTCTAGTTGTTATTGCTTCATACTCTTGCTTTGAATCTTTCAAAGGTGGTACTTCACTGCCTCTTGGCAGTTCTGCAGGGTCACTGGCTTGTTTTGGCCAATGAACTATGACTAGGAATCATATGCATGTACCATTGGTCAAAACAATTTCTTTCTCCATGGAGGAAGTTGAAAGATTTTTAAAAAGTATTCTGGATTGAAAAGTGCAGTAGAAGTCTTTGGCCTTGTAGACTCTCCTGGACTCCAAGAGATAAGCTTTTCAGTGTTAAGCAATAGAGGTTTTGTCATAGATTAAAACCTGCTCTGTCCCAACTCATACACAGAGCACCTCTGATTGGCAGTTTGGTTGGATATTAAATTTTAGATTATAGAAAAATCTGTTATTATTCTGATTTCTACTGGGTTGGATATATCCTAGATTTTCTGAGTTCTCATACTATATCTATATCTTGTGTTTAAAAACTTTACAATGCTATGTCATCCAATGGGTCTCTTGTTCTTTGGTTGTTGTTGGTCATTTTACCTATTCTGATACATATTTATATTTTTAACTATCTATAGCTATATAGTGATATGCATAAAGAGGGTCATTTCAGAGAGTTGTGTTTTTAATTATCTTGGTAGAGTTTGTATTATGTCTTTGACAATTTTAATTTTTTGATTTCTATACATTCTCTAATTTGGATATTTTGTAACTTGGAATTTTGTTGTATTTTCCTCAGTTTTCTCTTATTTTGTGCTTCTTTTTTATCTTTTGTTGCACGTGTAGAGGGAATCATCAATTTTATCTTTCAATTCTTTTAATGAATTGGGAGTTTAGAAATCCAGATATCTTGGCTCCTTGGGAAACTGAGGCAGGGAGATTTGAGTTTGAGGCCTATTTGGGAGACATAGCAATATTCTTTCCTCTAAAAAATGATTTGTTTTATTTCATCAAAGTTAGTTTTCATTATATTTATGTTGTATGCAGTTCTGTTTCATTTACCAGAGAACATAGTTTATATACTTTTAATTTATTTTAGTCCCTGGATTATATCAAATTTTAGATTCTTTTGTTTTCTTACTTTAAAAACATCTTTAACTTTGGAAATTTCTCTAAATAACTGAGTGGTAACTTGGTAGCTAATGAGTCATGCACTAAGATCCTAATCAGAATCTGTGTGCTTAGGGAATAATTGTTCACTTTAGTCAATGGTCTAGTGGACCCAGCTCTTTGAGTAAGATTGAGCATCAAAATGCTAGAACTTTTATATAAATTTGTGATAACAATTAAAATCCCTTCACGAATTAGTGAGGATTCTCTAGAAAAACAGAACTAACATAATAAGTATATTAAAAACATATTTATTTGAATAACTTGCACAACAGTTCTGGATAGATAAACATTGTGTGACTCCCCAAGAGAGGCTAAGAATCCAGAGGATTCTCAGTCCACAAGGCCAGGTATCTCATAATTCTAGTAGACTTTATAGGTCTGGATGATTCTTAGGAGGCTGCTATCTTCAGTCTAGGTTGTACACCTAAAGAAGCCAGTTCTGAATACCAACAGAGCAATGCAGCAATGGCAGCAGCAGAACAAATGAAATTGTCAACAAAGTAGAAGCAAGCAGGTGCAAAGCAAAGTGCCTTCTTCCATGTCCCTTTATCTGGAACCATTGAAGGTTCTGCCACATTTATGATGTGTCTTCCCACTTCAAAAAGGCTGATCAAGAAAGTCCCTCACTGGAGTGCCTTTGTCATTTCACTGATTCCAGATCTACCCAAGATGACAACCAAGACTAGCAATCATATTTGCCAGACATTTGCAAGTCAGCGCATTGTACTGTTTCTATGCTGCTTATCATACTATCCATTCTTAGGCAAAGGGCATTCCAGGAGAAGGTTGATGCCAGAGGATAAAAATAAGAGCTATGTAATGTTGTCTTCTGGACATGACATCACTGCAGTACTCATGAACTCATAGCAGCCATGTCTACCTGAACAAGGACAAGCCAGCCCAAATCGCAGCATGGATAGGGAAAGGCTCCTGGGGCCCCACCACTAGCTGAGGAGATATTGACAGTTGATGGATGCAGCAAGAAGAAGAATCATGTGACTTTGGTGTGTGCCATTTCTATATACTTTTGGGTAGCATTACCAGGGGTTAGTTGCACTAATAGATATATAAACACACACACACACACACACACACACACACACACACACACACACACACACACCTGTACTAATGTAAAAGTTAAACAGACATCTCACCAAGCAGGGAGCAGTTAGATGGGAAGAAAACACTACTGCAGGGCTCCATTCAGGAATCTTCTCAGGTGAAGAATCTTTAGAAGCTTTGCGGGTTCAACCCATGTCTCTCGTGAAGTTTCTCAGCTGTGGCAAACTGGAAGGATGGCACTGGTGGAGGTTTAGAAGGTCTAGTGAGTGTTGGCTAGTAACTAGCACTGATAGGCAGCCATGCATGAGCTAAGCAATGGTGCAGAAACTTTAGAAGTCCCTGAAGCCAGGGTCACACAGGGCCAGTCTCAAAGTCCTCTTGCTGATGAGCATCAAACAGAGGCTAGAGAAATCGGGTCTGAGGGGGTGCACGGCAGTGTGATCCTATGGGCCACTTCCAAAGACCCAACTTTTAAATTGTTTCACTAGGTTGTAGCTTTGTGTTATCCAACTCATAGCTTGCGCTGGCTCACTAACCTGTCAACCTCACCTTGAGTCTAATACATTAGCATATCAAGGCCTGTTGTGGGTTTGGTAAATATCTGAGCTATCCAATGACAGGCTAGCTTATAAAAATTACATTTTTCCAAGTAATACAAAAAATGGGTTCAGTTATGTTTCTAACAATATAAACACACACACACATATCCACACACACACACACACACACACACATATACACACACACATATACACACACATACACATACATGAGGGCATGAAGTTTAGCAGAGGTTGTGTTATTAGGGGTTGAGTTGGTGGGAGGAATAGTGAGTGGATATTAGAAGAATAGATTGTATACAATTATGAAATTATCAAATGCTAAATAAAAAAATAAATGTATTCAGAATAAAAGAGTGAAACATTATGGAGATATTATTGCACCAGTCTGTCTCCTTGGGTTGATTATATTTTATTCAAACTCCATTTTTTGTCATTTTGACTCCTATCAAGGAGCACCACTGAAACTTCAGGCTACTCATCTGCCTTGTAATATTTTGTCCCCAGTTCCTGTCTTAGAGTGTGGCACATAAGAGGCTCCAAGGCCATATAAATAATTGACTACTGCTCTCTCTCTGTCATCTCAGTTGAGAAAGAAGCCTTTGCAAATGACAGTTCGGCCAACTTTCAAGTACTCATCTGTGAACTAAACAACAAACTGATTCGTTGCTTGTTTTATTCTCTGTGTTATTTTTAATGAGATGATTCTATTTATGGCTTCTCCATCTGCACAGATTTTCCTGAACAGTCCCAAGCAATTAGCTTCTAGGAATATTAGTGTGTGACAAGTTTCTCTTTTCCAGACGTTCTTGCTCTTACCAGCCACAGTTACCACCTCTCCAGAATTTATAGGCAATGCCTTGCGACTTCTTTTCAATGTTTGAATACAAGATAAAGCAATTTTCTTGTGTCTTCATGATAAGAAAACTTATTGAGTCCCATCCATGACCAAAAACTTGACTCGTCATGCAATTCTGTTAATTTTCAACTAATTTCAATTTAAACCCTAATAGCTTACCCTGAAACTCTAACAGCTGACAAGGGTTTCTAGTTATCAATTATTGTACTAAACTTTCATACTTAATTTGCCCATAATAAGTTTATAGGCTAAGAACTATTTCTCCTCTGTGTGTAGGTAAAGTACATATATGCATTTGTGTGTGTGTGTGTGTGTGTGTGTGTGTGTGTGTGAATGTGAATACATGAGTTCCATGGTACACATGAAGTCAGAGGGCAACCTCATTACTCTGGTCTTTCACCTTACTCAATAAAGATTTTCTTCTTCTTCTTCTTCTTCTTCTTCTTCTTCTTCTTCTTCTTCTTCTTCTTCTTCTTCTTCTTCTTTTCAACACGGATGCCATTTTATGAGTTTCCAGTGTTTCTTCTTGTCTCTGGCTACCATCTCCCACAGCAGTGTTCAGATAACAAATGTTCACTATTATATCAGCTGTGTGTGAGTTCTGTGGATTTGGACTCAGGTCCTTCTACTTGCATGACAAGGGTTTTACGTACTGAGCCATCTCTCCATCCCTAGACATCATTTAAACCTCTATTTTGTAGTTGCAGAGACAGATATAAAATTGAGTTCTGATGATTCCCAGGTCTTCTTAATAAATTGCCACAGAGCTGCTGCTATCCTAGCCCTCAAAGAGCTACCAACGACCCAACTAATATTACAGTAGGAACGATCCTATCCTGTCCTTCTCTAGTCCAGACTCAGTCTTGTACATCTGAATTGGATCACATCTGGAGTCTAAGCTGCCATAGAGTTTGGGATGTGTCTACCACTGCTTCCTAGCCATGTGGTAGAGAGGAGTGAAAAAAAAGGTGCATGAGAATAGCAATTCATTTCTCAGCACATGACCGAGCTTCACTGATGGGATTGTTTACGCTTGTTGTAGCTAAAGATAAGTTTTCTATAGCAAATTTGCTGATGCATCCTTGAATACTTCTGTCTTAGTCAGAGTTTCTATTGCTGTCAATAAACACCATGACCATGACAACTCTTCTAAAGGAAAACATTTAATAGGGGTGTCTTTCAGTTTCAGAGGTTTAGTCCATTGTCATCATGGCAGGTGGCATGCAGGCAGACATAGTGCTCTAGAAGGAGCTGAGAATTCTATGTCTTAATCCACAGGTAACAGAAAGTGAGCCGAGTCTACACTGAGCACAGCTTGAGCATAGGAGACCTCAACACCAACTCCTACAATGACACACTTCCTACAACAAGGCCGTGCCCATTCCAGCAAAGCCACAGCTCCTAATAGTATCTCTCTCTGGACATTTATGGAGGTCAGTAACACTCAAACTACCACGCCATCTCACTCATTGTTGAGATCTGAGTCCTCGCAATGTTCACAATAGTTACAATTGCTACAGCTGTCAGAATAAGAGCTATTTACACAATCCCATTAACCCACTTTCTGTTGTTCTTTGCAAAGTCCTGGTACTTTCCAGATGGATGATTTGTTTCATTGCCCTCTGCTTTCTTTTATGCCGGACCCTGGTTTTCCTAATTTCTCACTCATACTGAAAATGTAGCCTTCAGTTTCTCAGCCCTGTAATGTTTCTGGATTGCATCGTGGCGCTTCATCTCTAGCCGGCACTTACTGTCAGAGGAAATTTATGTCTCCTCTGCTGTTTCTTCTGTCTCAGCACCACAGAGAAGCTATAATTTAGTACTATCCAATTTGTAAATATGTCCTGAGTCACAAACAGATGGAAGGCGTTCTTTAATTCTCACCCACAATTGACGAGCCATAGAATCACTGTGCTTGAATGTGTGGTCACTAATGGGTTTTCTATGATCCAATGGATACCTCCAAACCCAGGCACGTAGTGACTTTTTAAAATTATTAAACTTACTGGGGATAATAATAATATGACAATTACATGAAGTTAGGAGGGAGAGGTATTGAAGGGAATAGAGGGGGGATTGGAGAGTGGGCAATAGGGGTATATATAGGATCACATTTTACTGTATACTGTACAAAGTTCTCAAACAATTAAAATTGTAATTGAGATTTTAATAGATACAATAAGACATCTAAAACTAAAATAAGGAAAATCACTTTAATGATAAACTTAATTTAACTTAATGAATGCAATATTTTATCATTTTTAAATATAGCTAATACACAAATTACAAAATTCTTCATATTTTGTGTATAATGTCTTCTAAACCTAGCAGAATATTTATAGTAATGATACCATTACCAAATCTTAAGATATTCCCTTAGTGAACACAGGTAGACAGTAGCTTGCTTTGGCTCAGGGCATAATGGTCATGTGTATTTAAGTCTCAACTCTATTGTATCTTGGTTATTCACTGCCCATGGGAGAGGACTTCATCTTAAGATGCACTTCCCTAAATCCTGTGGACAGGTATGCTGGTCGTATTATTCTCCTTTTTGTTTCCAGGTCACTAATTAGGAATTTGATGATATAAAGAATGTTAGGTCTATTTGCGATATTTTATTTTTATTTTTTTTTTGAGTCCTATAAAAGTATCATCTCATTTAATCAGTCCTCTAAATGTATTATCACATTTAATCTTGCCCAAATCATAATTAGTTCCTATTATGAGATCCATTTTCTAATTGAGCATATAAAAGAGGGGTATAGAAGTTGCCCAAATTTGCAATGACAGTAAGGAAAAGGCTTTATACAGAGGATGTTTTCCCTAGTGTTCTCATTCTGTTTTTTTAAAGATTTCTGTCTCTTCCCTGCCACCGCCTCCATCCAGTTCTAGTAAGGTGAGCATCCAAACTGCCTAGGCTCCTACAAAGCCAGTGCGTGCAGTAGGATCAGAAACCCATTGCCATTGTTCTTGAGTTCTCAGTATTCCTCATTGTCCGCTATGTTCAGCGAGTCCGGTTTTATCCCATGCTTTTTCAGTATAACCCCAGTAGCACAGACATTAAGGACCTCATTGAATAAATGGGACCTCCTAAGACTGAGAAGCTTCTGTAAAGCAAAGGACATTGTCGCTAAGACACAAAGGCAACCCACTGACTGGGAGAAGATCTTCACCAACCCCGCAACTGACAAAGGTCTGATCTCCAAAATATATAAAGATCTCAAGAAACTATACCGTAAAAGGCTAATCAACCCAATTATAAAATGGGGCACGGAGCTGAACAGAGAATTCTCAACAGAAGATATTTTATTTTTAAACCATCAAAATTAGATTTAAGATCATGATTAAAATGTATGTTAATTACAACTTTTGAACAGCAGTAACAGATGCTTTAAAGACTAGTGATTTCTTTTAGGGGTCGCACACGTAACAAGCTATTTGAGATGATAGAACTAAAAATATGTTCACTTATTATGTGTGTATGTGCACGTTCATGAGTGTGCAGATGTACATATGTGTGCCGATGTGAGTGCATGTGCTTCTGTGGATCACACACCTGTGATAGCCGGATGTCAACTTCGGGTATTGCTTTTCTTGCTCAGATATCATCTGCTTCATTTTTTGAGACAGCATCTCTCCCTGGCCCTCAATTCTGGACTAGACTTAGTTGGCTTGCCTGCAAGTGCTAGGAATCCACCTGCTGGCGTTCTCCAGTGCATGGCTCACAAGGGCACAGCAGGGCCACGCTGCTTTTTAAAAATATGGGTCCGTTACTTACCTTGTAGTTTTGGCAAAATATCCGACAAAAGTTCCTTCTGGGAGGAAGATTTTATTTTTGTTTACAATTCCCAGAGACACAGTCTCCTGCAACAGAGAAGGTTTGGTAGTAGGACTAGTAGGAAAGTAGTCAAGTTGCCTCCACAGTAGGAAGCAGAACGTAATAAACTCTTGTGCTCAGCTTACTTCATTCTTTTTTTTCAGTTCAGACTTCCACCCATGGAATGGTACTTCCCATGTTTATGCTGAGTCATCCCATCTCAGCCTAATCGAGACAATCCCTCACAGATACACCCACAGGTTGGTTCCATGGTGATCCCGAATCCCATCAAGTTGATAAACAAGGTTTAACGGTCACGTCACATGTCACATACAGGTCCTGAGGATCAGGCTCTGGGTCTCACCCTTATGTGGCAAGCATGTGAGGGACTGAGCTGTTTCCTAGTCTGCCCACTTTCCCTTATAAACTGTTATCAAAGTGACTTTGCTTAAGCCCCTCTTTCCAGAGCACACAAGTGCTGGTGTAAAACTTAGCGACTGATGCCTTGTGGTTCCTACCCTGCTGCCAGCAGCTTGTTTGTTCCCCCAAACTCTGCTGTGATTGCTCATGTGAGTTCCTTGCTCTAGTGGAAATCTGGTTATCCCCAAATAGGCTTTTCCACATCAACTGGATGGCAATGTGGTGGAGGGAATTTTAACCTGTTTATTATTCACTCTTATAACGAGTTGGTTATTTTCTTTCTAGCATTCATCATTTTTGATTTATTCATTTGTTTGGCATATGTTTGATTTTCTTTTGGGCTCATCCTTGTTGGTAAGGCTAGCATTCTTCAGTGCCTTGTGTGCACTAAGAAAGAAGAAATGAAGGAATAAATTAGTGAATCACCATAACCTAAAAGGTTAAATGTACTTTAAGATTAATTTTATACTTTGACTCAATACATTGATACCATCATCCTATTTTTTAGTTGCTGGTTATATTTTAGCTATTGGATTTTTGAGGTTTTAATTTTTGTGTTTGTGATGCCTGTATGTATATGTTTCTTGGGTTTTTTGTTTGTTTGCTTGCTTGTTTGTTCACTTTTGAAAGAAAGAGAGAGAGAGAGAGAGAGAGAGAGAGAGACAGAGACAGAGACAGAGAGAGAGGAGAGATAAAGGGTGTGGAGTTGGGGAGGTTGGAAGGATCTGAGAGAAGTTGGGGAGAGAAAAAGCATGATAAAAATATAAAATATGAAAAATTCAGTTAAAACGTTATAAAATTTTAAAAGGGAGAAAGAAGAATGAATGAAAAAATGAAAAATATCTAGTGACAGAGCAGAGGAAAGAAGCAGAGTTTCTTCTGGCTCAGGCCCAGTTCACAATGCATCTGAGATATAGGATACCATTATCTCACACTCATTACAAATGTATGATTAAGTTCTCGCCCAGAAATTCTCATGATTTCAAGTCTTCTATGTCTTTGACCAAGTTCAAATCGAAACTCAAACTTATCAGATTCAAATGTCTTTTGTGATTAGATCAGCAAATGAAGTTCATTCATCTTTTTATAAAATGGAATTTTATTCATCATAAATATTAATAGCTTAAAATTTATTTGGGACCCTGAAGGCTTCCAAGTACATAGTGAGCAAGGTGTGTATGGTCCTTAATCATTGTAACTGTCAAATAGTAACTACAGAGATCTTTCTATTTTGCTTCAAAAGACTGATGGATAGCTTCTTTTATGAATCCTGGGCATATCTGCCTTGGGGTAATAACCTGTGACGAAGTCATTGATATAAAAATTTTCTGCCCAAGAATGGATTCCACTCTAAAAAGGCAGGTTTGAAAATTGGAGAGTATTAATATTAACCAATGTTGGTGTAAATAGTATTTGTGTTTTCATGTCCATGCATGATGAAAAGTTCTTGTGAGGACAGAGAGACTACTTTTAGAGAAAGCACTCTACAGCTTAACTGTTACACCTGAAGTGGACAAGTTGTTGAGAAGAATTCCACGTGGTCCCTGGGTAAACTCACACAGAATACACATGTCTATGATGTTGGGTAAACTTCTGCAAAGAGAGCATTTTCTTTCCTAAAAAGTTCGGGGGAAATTATTGTTGTGAGCCTCAGTTCAAATGGATGGTGATATGGGAGTGAGGGATCATGGAGGACATTTTCTCAGGCTAGTAACATTAATAAGGAACGGCGCTGAGAATTGTAGCACTCCCTTCTTTGGAAAACCAAGTATTGTGCTTTGGGTGTTTATTTATTTGTCTTCACCGAGTGTGATTCTAATGGGAACGTCAAGGGTAGTGGTCTAGTGGTTTCCCTAAAGTGTGCACAGTGTCAGCACAGGAACGAGAGTGAGACCAGAATTGCCATTCAGGCCGATGGGAATCTTATGAAAACACCAGGATATAGCCGTGGTTCTCAACTCTGGCTCGCCAGCCCCATGTGGATCACTCATCAGGTCTCCTACATGACAGATATTTGCATTATGATTTATAACACTACCAAAACTACAGTGGTTGGGGGGGGCACCACAACATGAGAGGCTTTATTAAAGGGTCACAGCATTAGGAAAGTCGAGAACCAATGAGTTTTGGATTGGCACCTCCTAGGATTGCAAATAGAAAATCAAGTTTACCAAGGAATTTTGGTAGCTATAAGACACTCTTGGTGGTTCTACCTAAGGCCAGATTATGAGATAGCTATACTAGCCCTTTCTGCATGAAAAGGTGAACCCAGATTTTTTTAAAAAAATATTTTACTTAATGTGCATGATTAGTAATGTCAGATAACCCTCCCGGGAATAAGAACAGTAAATTTGGGGTGGCGTCGCTGGACTTTGAAGGTTGGTATCATTTACTTTCAAGGAATTTATGTGAATGCTTGAATCAGAGTAAACTGTCTGTGCTTTCATTGGACCAAGGTGTTTGCTTTTCTTTCCCTCCCCTCAGGGGAGAGGGCCATGCCAGTGTCACAGTCGGCTGTGGTCACTAGTTGGCTGCCTGGTAACAGCACACTTTGTGCATTCCGTGGCCCAGCTCCAGAGAGGCAGAAACACCACAGGGGAGAGGAAGTGCAATCCCCAGGTTCCCGACATGAACATTCCTGATGCTTCAGCTGAAAGAGCTCATTTTTGTCCTAGCAGATACTGTGAGAACAAAGGCGGCCTTTTCAGGATCAAGGGCTATGTGTTGCTGTTAATTAAATAGTTTTTGATTATGGCATTAAGTTGGTCAGAGCATGATAGCACGAAGCTTTTGGGCATGAGTTCATCTAGGCAGCTTCTCTTCGTCCATTGAGCAAGGATGCTCACAAGACTCCTTTATTTGAATTATGACAAATAACAGGTACAGGCAGTGTTGGGGGTGATATATTCATTTTAACAAAGGCGTGATAAAGAATATAGGACAATGGCATGGTTTCCTTATTTCTTCCACACTTAAGCTTATCCAGCAAAGAATAATATAGCATGTAAGGAATTTCAAAGGGTCCGAAGTTTGAGAGAGAGCAAGGAGAAGTATATGGAAGGGTTTGGAAGAAAGAAAGGGGCATGGACGGGTTTCGTGATATAATGTAATTATATTACAATCTTGAAAACTAAAAGTAGTAATAAAAACCATGCAAAAGTAATATACAGAAAACTATGGGGTATTGCTACAGGGTTTTGCTGCAGACTGGACCTGTTTGACAGGCAGCTTTCAAAGTGTCTTTGTGTGACCCATCCCATTTTTCTGGGCATAGTGAGGGAGTGGGAACGAGCAGGAAAATGCTGGGTGAAGAGACGAAAGCTGGGCTCAGCTGCTTTTCCACCAGGAACCACTGGTATGACCATCAGCAGGAAATCAACTCCCTTTCCCGACTTCATCTGTAAGGAAGACTGCAAGCCAAGCTGCAAAGCTATTGCGGCTCAGAAACAGCATCCTTTATGAAACAACAGACTTGCTTTCACCTTCTGTCGTGCGTATCTGAGTTGCTTTGGGATCTTTTAATCTTACAGCTGAACACGAAAGAAATTTCTGGTTCACGTCCAGGACGTGGGACTTCCAACATGCATTGCAGCCTCCTCAATACCACAGAGGGGTCATTACACTGAGACCTTTGAATTTCCTTTAGAATTTGCTCTCTAGGTCTAGCGCAGTGAGTTCTTGGTTCATTTTGGTTTTGTAGAGATTCACATGGTGAGTCAGATCTATGTCTTTGAGATGTCTTCCTTAGATTCAGCCTATTTCCTCATTTCATTGTTTTATTATTTATTATTTCACTGTTGTATTATTCAATAGCTTCTAGAAACTGTTGAGAAGAACCCCACCTGAGAAGTCCTGGGGCGGTGCTTAGGCCTGTTCATAAGAGAGCCTAAACACGACCTCTTTTGGCCGAAACACTCACTAATTCTGTAAAAGATACTATTTCCATGATTTTAGCTTTTGCTAATGTCCTGTATTATAGCCCAGCAATACTCTTGGAAGCTTGTGGCCAAAGGTCTGAACGAAAGATTTTGCAAAGAACATAAAAGACAAAAATGAGATAAATCCATGTTTATTCTTGCTTTCAAATACTTGAGGAAGAGGAGCTAAGGGACCTTGACTTAATTGTGAACAGCCCAGGGAGGAGACTGTGACCTACGTGCAATACTTGAACACTGACGTCATTTGTTCCAACTTTTAACACCTAAAAAGTAGCTACATTTGGAAACTGTATTTCAGAAATGTTTCCTTTCTTTCCTCCAGTTGGGGATACCCTCATGGAACTTAGAACGAGTGCTTTTATTTAGAGTTCCTTTCACATTCTTGTCTCCTCTAGAGGTCTGTTCATGAACTCTTGAATAGCCTGGTCCAGAGGAAGCCATTTTTTGATAGATGTTTTCAAAGCTGTAATCCAGCTGCAAGAAGAAAAAAACAAAAACAAAAATAAAACACAATAGACCAAATCATTAAACCAGTCAGGCCCTTGGTAGGTAAAACATGACAAAATTCTTTAATTTATTTTCTAGTTGTTTCTCTTGGTTATTTAGTTTGGAATAAATGCGAAAAGCACACTTTATAGATTTCAGGTTGGATGAGAAGGTATAGAGATAGCTCTCTAATAAAAGTAAGGGATCTATGTAGTAGTAGAGAGGGAGATGTTGATAAAAGGTGTTCCATGGGGCTCTTTGCTTTTAAAAGTCCTAATAGTGTTTTGCTATTGTCATTTATTTTTAAGCTTTGCTGATTATACATACAACAAATATTGTCATACTGGAGAAAACATTTCTTTTTTAAGTGCGGTTTCTGGAACCACACTTACTCTCTAAATAATCCTCCTTGCCTTTCTCTTGCTTTCATTTTCTTGGACAATGTGTTTTTGAAATAGTGTTTCTAAAGGCAGGAGCTGTATTACTAGACTACCAGGAATAACAACCAGAAACGGTTACCCAGGAATATTTTCAGCAGACTATCTCAGAAACACTAATAAATGAATGTGTGCGTCTCTAACTTTCATCACTTTCGAAACTTCCTTTAGGGATAAGTGGGATGACAAACGGCTCTAGGTTGTATCTAGCTTTTGACTTTCCAATGTTACTCGTTGAAATATTTCTCTAATGGTTCGATTTTTGGTTTTTACTGTAAATGAATGCCCAACTATTGAGCCTGCTGTAATGGAGAAACCAGTAGGTTTTATCAGAGGGACTTAGATCAGTTTCAATGACCCCTGCTCCGTTGTGCTAGCTGGAGCCTTATCAACAAACAGTATCTGCTGACCAGATGTCCAGGAAGGGTGCCATGGCAACACAGCTAGCAGTAACACACCTTTTTCCTACTCAGGCACCTCTTTCAAAGGAGAGGCACAAGCAATGTTTACATAGTGGGGGAAAGACAGATGAAGTCCCCAGTCTCCTGCCTAAGTGGCTATTTTAGGGAGATCCCTAAAGTCTCACTTTTGGATTTTTTTTTTTTTTGTGTTTAATACCTAATTTCTTATAACTGTCCCTAGAAACTGGCTTTAGTAAGGAATTTCTTTATGGGATCAGTGGCGTTGTAATAAAAGGCCTGGAACAGGTGGGAGATTACCGTGATGCAGGTGAGGGCAGAGATGGCAGAGATGGGGTCTAGAGGGCATGGGCATCTTGGGAAGGCTGGAGCAGTGGCTGCTGCTGAGTAGCGCCTTCCCTGCTGTGTTGTGTCTAGTGACTTCACCTCCCTTGTATTTCAGAACCATTTGAACTAAATGCTCATTTCGAATGATAGCCTGAGTTGAATACACCACGAATTAAGTTAGTTTTATGTCCTTCATGGCTTACAATAATATCCTCAACCAAGCTAAAAATGGATAAATCAATGCGAGCGATGTGAAGAGGTCAAATGGCAGATCTATTTTTTTGTTTGTTTTGGCTTTGGTGTTTTTGAGACAAGATTTCTCTGTAGCTTTGGTGCTTGTCCTGGAACTCACTCCCGACCAGGCTGGCCTCAAACTCACAGAGATCCGCCTGTCTCTGCCTCCCCAGTACTGGGATTAAAGGTGCGTACTACCACCACCTGGCATGGATTTATGTCTTACACAATTAAGATGTGCTAATACATATGATTTAAAAATATATGGATCATTTATAAATTGTAAATGGTGTATATGGGGGGGGGGATGTTTGCTTTGCTTAGTGCTAAAGCTTAAGTTACCTATTGTCTTGACAGGCATTCTGGTTACTATATTTTCATTCGTGAAACAAAGGATCTCTAGAGAAGTCTGAAGAAGGGATGAAGAAAAAACTAGTCCTGGAGAACAGTCAAAGGATGGAGTTCTCTTAAGGAGTGGAGTTGGAAAATAAAGGGATGCGCTCCTTAAAGAGACCTTGTTGAGGCTGACAGAGAGGGAGGAAGGGGAGGTCTTGGCTGACCATTTGTCCAGACTGACTCATGCTGAGGGAGGAAGCAGAGGTCTTGGCTTACCGCTGATTTTCTGTTTTATTTTCTGCACAGAAATAGAAGGTCTTGAACTCTTCGGATGGAGGTTTGAGTTCAATTACTGACTTTTCAAAGCCGTGGGTCTGTTCAGTCACCCTATAGCCTTGAAGATACAGGCCTCCTGCACAGGGGGGAAGGAAAGAAGAAGCAGGGGTGGGGGATGGGGAGAAGTGAGAGCAGGGACAGTAAAGGATGAAAAGGTGTCAACAAAGGTGCTAAAATTCTGTGTATGAAAAGACTGCTTGGCCAGCCCTGTCCTCACAGGTGAGGAAGCTAGCTTCAAAAGAGGCTACATATTGACTGTGTCCAGCAGCAAGACTGGTAGCAGCATCTGAACTTCTTGGTTCCATTTGTAAACGATGGATATTTATCTGTGCTTGGATAAGCTTCTTTACCAGAAAGACATAGTTTTGAAATACACTTTCCATTATCTAGGAGGAACAGCTGATACCATATCAGAAGAAAATTAAATAGTATTTCTTGGGGGCAGAGTTATTAAAATATACTTCTTGGAGCATGATGAAGGCTGCAGGTACTTTCTACAACCAACCCAGATTCTCCCTCTTTTTGTATACTGCAAGTCCTACCTAAAATATGAACCCATATGGCGATACGAAAACACCAACTTGAATTAGCAAGGAGAATAGATGACTGATTATAAAAAGTAATTTGCTCATGGTCCTTTAAATCCTAAAATATTTCTTGGTCTAAATTTTGTTCCCCTTTGGGGGTTTGTAAGGATATTGATGTAGAAGATTCTGAAAGGCCAATACTCTTGTCTGTTTCTTCTACTCTGAGGTAGCCCAGATCGCTTGCAGAGACTCAGGCATTATTCGTGATAGTAGTGCTAGGATATTTAGAGATGAACTCTCTGGGTCACTTTGCTCTTATCCCCTAGCACCTCCAGCAGTGACCACAGTGCACTTCGTTACAAAAGCAACCAAGAAAATGCCACACTCTGCTTGATAGCCTCTGTGACGATGGTATGGCATCATGAAAGGAAACCTTGAGGAATGTTGACCTGGTTTCCTTTAAGTCACTCACCATCAACCTACTGTGTGAGGATGACAGGTATTTTCATTGTAAGCAGAATGAAAGATTTTACACTTTAGGAATTAGGGAGGTGTTGCTTCTTCTTGTGGAGAATGTGAGAGGTAATATTGAATTCCCTTTTTATGCTCACTTGAAAAGAGTTCATTTTGGAACTCTTGAGAAAACATTGACTTCAGAAATGGACAGATATTTTTTCTACCTTAGTTGGCCTCAGTGCTATGAAGCTCATACAATAGGATGGTATTATTCTCTGAGGTGGAGTGATGGATGAGGAGGGGATAGCATGGAAAAGACTCATTGCAGTATTATTGGCTTACTCTAAGGCGGAGGTGGATCGATGGTTTTACTGTTCTTCCGGGATCTGTGGGATCCTCGGTGTAGCTTTCCTCATGTCAGAAAGAGACACTTCCCATAAACAGCCACTCCTTGTGGAAGGTGCCACCCTAGCTGTTGGCAATCCCTACCTACTCTTCTCTCTCTGTTTGTTCTTTGTCCTGCAGTACCTGACAGAAAACCAGCTCACAGCACACACTCTCTTCAATGTTTTCTTCCTTTCACCCACGTTACTTCTTTTCAGAGTAGTATGATGTTCCATTGTATGGCCATCGTATATTTTTATCTCTGTGTTCACTAATTGATGGCAGCTGAGACTTGCTTCGAGAGGGGACATCATCGTCTTCGGTGGTGCTCCAGTAGATAGCTCCACAGCCCTGCTGATGGGGTTATCAGTGGATCACCAAACCAAAAGACAGGAAAGTGTGATGGGGACTTGGAGGAAAGGTGGTTGTGTTGGTATGGATGGGGGAGGACACAAGAGGACAGAGCTGTGTACTGGTTATCATGCTATTGCTGTGATAAAAATACATGACCAAAAACATTCATAGAACCAGGAATAGGGTATTTGGTTCCAGACGGTTATAACAGTTGGGGAGAACAGACTGACCTGTGGCTAGAGCGGAAAGCTGAGAGCATATAGCTTGAACCACAGACAAGAAACAAAGAGAGCTAATTGGGAATGGAAGTAGCTTCTGAAACCTCAAAGCCCACCCCCAGTGGTATAGTTCCTCCAGCAAGGTCATACCTCCTAACCACACCCAAGCAGAACCAACAACTGGAAACCAAGTATTCAAAGGCCTGAGACATAAGGGAGACACCGCATTCAGACCACCACAAAGTATATTACCAGAATATATTATATACATGTATAAAATAGTAAAAATAAATATTAATAAATAAAAATGCAAAAAAAATGTTGGTTCCTACGAACAGCAAGACCTTTAGCCATTTTCCTAGTCACTTGCAGGGCATAATAAGAGACAGTAAAGCTGGTGACTGTAACCACAGCATCTCATTTAAGGAAGTTTCTCTGGGTCTGTGCCCCTTTGTTATGTTAGTAGCAGTAACTATCAGCCCAGTCCAATATTAGTTGTAAGAATGGTGTAAGCATTATATACACTGTTTCCTGTAACAGTGCAGAGTGATCTTTCTGAGAAGTGCACACAGACCTTGATGTGATTTAGTAACATACAACAGTCAACAATTGGCTACTTCTAGCTCTTGCAAGAGAGAGATGAAAGGGAACAATGACAAGATCCTGCAACTTATGTAAAGGACCTTGACCAAAAGACTTTTGAAATATTCTTATTATTAGCAAGCACATGAGAGCCAGCAGTAAATTTTGCTAAAGGACAAATGCCTCTCTTGACACTTAGGCAAAGAAATTGTTCCGGAAACCAACAGTCTGTCTTTCCAATTCACCCACTGCACTTTAGAGGCATATATACCTAGTTGAAAGGGTGATGTGGGTTTATTGACTAATGCAGTTTTTACAGGAAATCAGGGCTATATTCTTTTCCACAGCTCTCCCTCTCCGCTGCCTCCTTTTCACTTTTATGTTTTCTCTGACTTATTCTCCTCAGTATTTTCTCAGCAGTGCAGATAGAAAGAAATGCCATGCCAATAAAACTACAGCTACATTTAGGGTCAGGTAATATCATGTGAGGTCTCCCAGCTTCGAAGAAAGATCAGTGGACTAAAATGAAAACCATTTAGAATATGTAAAACAGTAAAGAAACCCTGACAGGATGGGACCACAGCAGTCTGGTGTCAAGCTGGAAGCAACGAATGGCTGGTGTGTTACAATGTAATCCAAAAGCAGTGGCTAGCTTTATATTTCTTCTCCAAGATTCTGATATAGAACTCACCAATGGAGCAGGTGTGTATTCAGAGGCTAAAGGCTCTGAATACATATCAGTATTTTCCTAATAATTTTGTTTGTGGTCCAGAGATTTGAGAAATGAACATTGTTGTAGGTTCTAATAAAATTAACCAAAAATTTTGTGAAGCAGTATGATATACTATATTTTTTTTCTGTGAGAGAGAGAGGGAAAGGAAGGGAGAGAGAGAGAGAGAGAGAGAGAGAGAGAGAGAGAGAGAGAGAGAGAGAGAGACAGAGAGAGAGAGAGATGGAGACAGAGAGAGAGAGAGGTGTCAGAGGACCACCATCATGAGTCTGTTTACTCTTCTCCTTCTATCATGGTATCTGGGATTGGAACTCAGGGCATCCGGCTTGGACCTTTATTCACTGAGCCATCTCATTGTTGTGACCATGTTTTCAACGCAGTTGTTTAAAAAATAATCACAACTGACTACACTGATTATATGACTTAGAAACTGACTGAAAACTCTCAGCGTGAGAAACCCTGCAGTGAACGGTACTCAAAGTCTGGTCCAGGGTTATAACTGCTGGGGAACAAGGACACAGAGAGCTGTAAGTTACATTAGCGCTACGCAGAGCTCTTTTTGAGCACAGACAAAGCCATGAATTATAGATTAGACAAGGTAAAGTGCCACTTCCTTAGTGTCTCTGGTAAGAATTAAAGATGAGCACTAGAACTCTGGTGGGGGTGTGTGATGGTTCATGTTGCCAACTTGAAGGACCCATCCATGACAGAAGCCTCTGCAGATACTGTGAAGGGTTTCTGGATTAGGTTAGGATTTTCTTGGTTAGGGCTGAATTGAGAAGACTCCTCCATACATGGCAGGCACTTTTCCCAATGCTCCTGATGTGAGGAAGCACAAGGGACATAGTTTTCTACTTTTGTGCCTGCTAGCTGTCACCTCTTGCTGGTGAGTTGTTGCTGCTACTGTTGCTGCATCTGTTGCTGCCATATTCATTGACATGAGAACACAGTTTCTTCAGCTTTCCTGTGTGGACTGAAGACCAGTAGCCCTCAAGAATCTTCCAGGCCTCCAGCAACTGATTGGGACTGAGGAGGAAACAAGCCTCATTGCCTGAGCAGCTGCTGGCCTCCTCAGTAACAAACAGGCATTGTTGAACTCTCCAGTATGTACTATGTTAGCCAGTCTAATAAGTTCCTTTTGATATGTATTCATATCTTGGGTCACTCCTCCAAGAAAAGAACCAAGACCTGCTGAAGTGCTTGCTGAGGGTGTAGGGGGTACAGAATGAATAGTAGAAAAAGGTAGTTATAAATTCCAGCTAGGGCCATGTGACCAATTGTAGACACGAAAATTATAATTGACATAAATATTTCTGTCATATTTTGTTAAAATGTGTTTGAACAGATATTCGTGTTTTCTTTTCTACTTATCATGTATTGTTACATCAATTAAGAGAGTATCAGTGATTACTATATTTAAGTTTTGGGAAACTAACAAAATGTCCCTCAGGGGAAATTGCCACCTCATCTAAAGATTATAATTTGTTTGTAGTTGTACATGAGATAGTTAAAATGATAGACTCATAATTATGACCTAGCTAAACCTATTATTCCTTTGTGATTGTAGTTGGGATAGTTATACTATGTTAGCTATAATTATGACCTGGTTACTGTTTTCATTTGCAAATTAAGCATATCAAAAGGAGGCATGATTATGATAATATTCTAGGTTGTCAACCTAACTACCTCTGAAATTAAATAAAACCTAAGAGGCTAAATATAATTTTGAGGGATTTTTCTTAATGAAATCCTTTGAAGTGGGAAAACCCATTTTTAATCCAGAGGTGGGAAGATCTCCTTGCAATCTGGGCTATACCTGCTGGCAGCCTGTATAAAGAGCACAGAAGGAACTCTTTGCTCTTTGACTGCTTGTCCACACTCTCACTGGCAAGTTCACTCCTTCACTAGAATTAGAGCCTACTTTTCCTCTTTCTGGCATATATTGAAAGTCAACTGTGACATCCACCCTCATGGACTGAACAACTGCTGGATTTTTAGACTTTCTGTTGGTAGACAATCATTTCCAGACCATAACCTGTAAGCTAGTCTAATTAATCTCCTATAAATATAATTCATTTATAGTTGTACATGAGCTAGTTATATCATGTTAAGCATAATTATGATGTATATATATATATATATATAATTATGTAAATTTTCTTCCTCTAGTAAGCCCTGACTAATACAGAGGACAAATGTTTATAGATCTTGTTAGGGATTGTGCTGGTTTAGCAAATTAGAGTTGGCAGATTCTCCTCCAATAATCATGCTTTCATTAGCACTGACTAGTTAGCCAGATTTTCTGTTCCAGACATGGTATCTCTCTTATTGAGCAGATACTAGGTCCAATTAGAGAGCTCTTGGCTACTGCCAAGGTATGTGTGGCATTACTGTATCTCTAGGAATTCAAAATAGACCCAGGGGTTTGGAAGCAGTTAAAAGAAAGTTCTGAGTTTGGAGCAATCTGTGAATTTGGACTTAAACACTCTCATTGTATCTACGGAAATAATCTCTTGAAAATTAGCTTGATTGATTTGGTAATGACATTGATATTTTAAAATAATACTCTAAGTCAATAATGAATCTGTAGTTGTGACTGTTTTGTTTGCCTTCTTACTCTATGACCAGGTATTAAAATTTGAAGGTATAGGTTGTACAGGAACAGCCTGCTCTATTAGATCTGAAAGAGTCTGTTTATCACTTCCTAGCTATATGTTCATCTGGATCATGTCAAAAACAACTTCAGTGTGATTAAAAGAAGAATCATGCCACACTTCATCCAGAATGATAGGTAGAAAATGAGCCATGGAGTGATGTGAACTTTCTATCCCTTTAAAGATCCAAGAAAATCAGAGTTGTCACTGGATTCTTGCTTCCCATTTGGCATGTCTACTGGTCTTAGCTATGCATGAGCACTAATGCTAAAGATGGAGATCGAATGGCTCAGGTTGTAGATGCTCACTACTGCTAATTAGTGAACGATCACTCAAATAGACTTTCAACCAGAAATATGACAATGATGATTGATTTTATTAAAATCTAAAGGAGAATGGGAGAATGGGGCAGATTTAATCGATGGGTAGGTGGGATGTCAATACAGAAAGAGAGAGATGAAGGATAAATATCACTGAGGATGTATGAAAAGGCCTTACAAAGTCATATTGAGCATTTGTCTCAAATTATAGATAATACATATCTGTGTATATGTACTTTTGGTCAGTGACTGTACTGGATAGTTTTATGTCAATTTGAAACAAGTGTAAGTCATCTGAAAGGAGGGAACTTCTATTAAGAAGATGAAATAGAAAACACTATCCTGAGTGAGGTAACCCAGACCCAAAAGGATGAACATGGGATGTACTCACTCGTAATTGGTTTCCAGCCATAAATAAGGGTCACGGAGTCTACAATTGGTGAACCTAAAAGAAGCTAAATAAGAAGGTGAACCCAAGGAAAAACATATAGTTATCCTCTTGGCTATGGGAAGTAGACAAAATTGCTGGGGAGAAAATTGGGATCTTGGGGCTGGGGTGGGATGGGGATAAGAGGAGATGGGGAGAGAAAAGTGAGAAGGGGAGGATGGGGGGAACTTGGGGAAACAGAGTGATTGGGATAAAGGAAGGTTGGATAGGGGAGCATGAAAGCACAATTTTTAGTTAAGGGAGCCACCTTAGAGTTGGAAAGAGACTTGAATCTAGAGTGGTTCCCAGGAGCCCAAGGCGATGTCCCCAGTTAGTTCCTTGGGCAGCTGAGGATAGGGAACCTGAAATGACCCTATCCTATAGCAATACTGACGAACATCTTGCATATCACCATAGAACCTGCATCTGGTGATGGATGGAGATAGAGACAGAGACCCACACTGGAGCACTGGACTGAGCTCCCAAGGTCCCAATGAGGAGCAGAAGGAGGGAGAACATGAGCAAGGAAGTCAGGACCACAAGGGGTGCACCCACCCACTGAGACAGTGGGGCTGATCTATTGGGAGCTCACCAAGGCCAGCTGGATTGGGACTGAAAAATCATGGGATAAAACCGGACTCTCTGAACATGGCGAGCAATGAGGGCTGATGAGAAGCCAAGGACAATGGCACGGGGTTTTGATCCTACTTCATGTTCTGGCTTTGTGGAAGCCTAGCCAGTTTGGATGTTCACCTTCCTAGACATGGATGGAGGGGGAGGACCTTGGACTTTCCACAGGGCAGGGAACCCTGACTGCTCTTTGGACTGGAGAGGGAGGGGGAGAGGAGTGCGGGGAGGAGGAGAAGGTTGGGAGGAGGGGGAGGGAAATGGGAGGCTGGGAGGAGGCTGAAACATTTTTTCCTTTTCTCAATAAAAAAAAAGAAAAGAAAGAAGATGCCTTCATAGACAGCCCCTGTTCCCATTGCTAGAATTCCCACAAGAGGACCAAACTACACAACTAAAACACATAGAGAGAGTGCCTAGGTCAGTCCCTTGTATGCTTCCTGGTTGTCAGTTTAGATAATGTTATCCCCTGTGAGTTTTCTTGTTGTCTCCTTGACCTCTTGAACTCCCACAATCCTTTCTCTCCCCCCCTCTTCTGAACTCTGCCTAATGTTCTGCTGTGTGTCTGCATCTCTTTCCATCAGTTACTGGCTTTTGGGATACTATTCTTCATACTGAAAAGGAGTGGATTGAGTGGTAGGAGCAGAGGAGGGGTGGGGGAATGAACTTGGAGGAAAGGAGGGATGGGAAACTGAAGCCAGGATGTAAGATAAATAAATAAAATTATTTAAAAAGAAAATAGGCCCATACATTTAAAATGTCGTGAAGTCTGTAGGGTATTTTCTGAATTAGAGATCAATGGGAAAGCCCAGTTCATTGTGGGTGGTGCCATCCCTGGGCTGGTAGTCCTGGGTTCTATATGAAAGCAGGTTTAGTAAGCCATGATGAGTAAACCAGTGGCCTCTGCATCAACTCCTGCTTCCAGGTTTCTGCCCTGTTTGAGCTCCTGTTCTGACTTCCTTCAAAGAGGACTAGAAATATAGAAGTGTAACCCAAACTAAGACAAATGAAGTTAAGTTACTTTAGGTGATAATGTTCCTCTTGAGAACCATAGAGTGTCTAGCAAAAAAAAAATCACCAGGTATGAAAAATCTCCTCTTGAATTGTTGGTTAGAGGATTCAAAGAGACTCCCCAAACAATATTGGCTGTTTGCTGCTGCCCTTTGTTGCTTTCCAGAAATTGAAAGTAAGTCCATATTACTAAAAACACCATGAGCTTTGGATATAGAATTTGAGTGGGATCTATTCTGAAAGACTCCTTCTCTAGGATTAGTTTTTACAGTACAAGAAGATGCTGTAAAATCTGGAAGTGGAGGGAAGTAATCGATAGTCCTATCCAGTTGTGACATTTGTGAACTCCAACAATGACCAAGAATGTCAAGATATCCCTAAAAGTGCAATAGGGGCACTCATATCACAGCAGTATAACTGGACTTAAGACTTGCACAAGAGGGAAATCTTGTCTGGTACAAGAAACCTAGCCAATTCCCCAGGGGTAGTGAGGCCACAGATCTTAAAGAAGAACATACTACTGTCACTTTAGTAAACAAGTATAATTATGGATTGCATTCTAAAGCTTATACTTACACCCACAGATAAGTACAGCTCTCCGTGTTTACCAAAGAAGATTCTCTTTGCAGCAGAGTGAAACCACAACTTGTCAACATGTAGAGGATAATTAATCATGGGGTGCCAAGCCCTAGTAGATCTGTCTGCAATGTAAACCCTACACCAAAGGCTCAGAGAACATCATGGAGGAGAGGGCAGCAAGGTTTTAAGAGCTAGAGGAGAGGGAATTCTGTTGTGACATCTTGTTTCCTAGAAAGGAATGGGTTACTTCACTCATAATACCACCACAATATGGCTGCCCAAATAGTACCTGCATGGTGGTTAATACCAATAGACATCCTAATGTGGAAGGGGGCATTTCATTGCTACACAAAGAGCTAGTGACTTTGGCAAACTGAACTTAACTAAATCAACTAAAGACTGATGAGAGAAGAAAAATTAGTCTTAACCAGGAATTAAATCTTAATTGGTTATTCAATACCAATTGGTCAGCCCTCATATCACACACACACACACACACACACACACACACACACACATGCACACACACACCTAAAAAAAACTTAGCTTTTTATGTGCTTATATCTATGTAGAAGAAGTAATAAAGGAAAAAAGGGCCATTAGTTTGAGAGGAAGTAATGGGGCCATGGGAGAGATTGAAGGAAGGAGAAGGAAAAGGGAGAATGATATAACTGTATTTCAATTAAAATTTTGAAATAAATAAAAAAGACTTTTTTTAAATACAGGAAAACTCTTTTATAAATTTCAGGTATAATTATTTTATTATTCACATGATCTTTTAATAAGTATATCTTTTAAAGAGACTGTGTATTTCATTTAAAATGTATATATGTTGTGGGATATTTGTACACTTGTGAAAATGTATTGCTGTGATTGTTGAAATAAAAAAGACAAATGGCTAATACCTAGGCAGGAGAAATAAGTGGGATTTCAAAGGAGAAAAAAAGAGAAGATGAGTGAGAGATGCTAGGGTACTCAAAGAGGAAACAGGAGGTAAAAGATAGAAGAGAGGTAATGCCATATAAGAGAATGTAGATTTATATAAATGGGTTAATTTAAGCTAAAAGAGCTAGTTAGGAACAAGCCTAAGCTATAAGTCAAGCTTTCATAATTAATAAGAAGTTTCCATATCATTATTTGTGATCTGGTGGCCCAAATAAAAATCCAACAGCATATGGTAGTACTACATGTGAAACTTGAATATACACATAGGGTCAGGACTTCAAATAAGCCCTGGACTTTCCCACCACACAGAAACTGGACAACAAATAATACAACAAACTCTCCTGGGATTTGACTATTATCCCAATTTTCTCAAGACTCCTAAAGATGCCATCATCCCCAGACAACAGGAAGTAGTCTATAGAACACAACATTCACATTCCCAATAGGTGGGGTGGGTGGTTTTTGTTATTCAGTGGATTATGGATGTTTATCATCATGTAGAGAGGTTGGTTGCAAGTTGCTGTTGGACATGTTCAGGGGAAAAGCTGAACAAAGATTAAATTTAGGGATCACTTCCTGAAGGGAAAAGGCAGGCATAGAATGATAGGATAAAGGGTGAATTGATAAGTCTACTTTTGAACAACTGCTAGTCTCAAATATTTTACATTGGTATAGAGTTTTATATATTGAAACAAATTTAAGATTATGTTTGCTATATTGTCTATATATTTTTATTTTTATTTGAGGTATTGTGCTTATTCATTTATTTAAAAATGTAATGTAAAATTCTATTCCTTGAAATCTATTAAGGATAATTAAGAAGTACAGGTTAGTCATTAATCATTTATAATAATCAAACCTGTAGTCATGTAAGATATCTTTCCAAGGTTGAACAGAGATATAGTTTAGATAGATAGGTCATCTTCAAACACTTCGGAGGCCTACAGAATATAATATTTACAATGTTTAAATAACCTAATGTTTTTCATGACAGCGAGTCATGTCTTCTACTGGAACCACCAATTTACCTAGAAAAAAAAAGAAAAGATCATGTGCATAGAAGAACCTCCATATGGAATTTGTTTCCAATGTGGAAAAGTTAGTTATTTCATCAAGAAACTACTCTTGCCTCAACTGTTGATAGTATGCTGGTCAAACTGGACAAGTAGGACAGAAATAAAAGTGACTGCCAAGCCTTGCCAAGACAAGGTACAAAAGTCATTCAAAATTCCTGCTTCATAGAAAAATATGTCAGATAATCTAGGCCTGTAGGTCAAAGAGGGATGTACCAATATTGGGTGGCTGTCCAGGCAGTCAGATGCTCTATCATTTCTATAATTTTTGAAGTTGCTTTCTATCTACTTTCTGTTTATTCAGGTAATATTATTTCCTTCTTGAGTCTCTGATGGGGATTTAAGACTAGATAGCATATAGTAGTCCTTGTTAGCAAATTAGAAAAAAAGTACTTACATAAGAGATATAAAGTTTATAAAGTTTAGGAGCATAAAAGCTTAATTAGTCTAACATAATGTTTTGAGGTTTAAAAAGATAGTTTTATGATAGTAGTACAAGTTATGATATAAAATGGTTTAGGTATAAAACGATGAATTTATCAAGCTAGGATAAAAATAGAGTATTTTCTCTGAATTTTCCAAATACAAATGAACAGGACATTGTAAATGTAATTCTTACCTGACAATTATTATTGTATATAATTATACTATATTAGTTAAAACCTTTCCTTTTCATTTTGACAAAAAGGAGGAAATGTTGTGGGATATTTATACACTGTGTGAAAGTGTATTGATGTGATTGTTGTAGTAAATCCTGAATGGCCAATAGCAAGGCAGGAGGAAAAGGTGGGATTTCCAAGGAGAGAAAATTGAGGAGGAGGAATTTAGGCATTCAAGAGATACCAGGAGATCAGAGAGGAAACAGGAGGTACAAGACGGACAAGAGATAATATCACATGATTGATTGTAGATTAATATAAATGAGTTAATTTAAATTATGAGAGCTAGCAGGAATAAGCCTAAGCCATAGGCTGAGCTTCCATAATTAATAAGAAGTCTCCATATCATTATTTGTGATTTGGTGGCCCAAACAAAAACCTAGCTACATATATAACTTCATAGGAGTGTAAAGTAATTCTATGATACATGATGTAAAATGTATAGGAGCAGCTTTTTATATTCAGATCACTAAATGTAGAGCTAATGCTATTTCAATAACAATGGCTTAGTCTTCACAGCATTCTTATATAATAGGCAGATGTTATTTTCACATTTTATAAGTAAGAAAAGTAAATTGTGCGAAGTTGAGCAAACAGACCACAAAAAACCAAACAAGCAAAAAACCAAAATGAAAACCACCACCACCATCAATAACAACAACAACAACAACAACAACAAAACCAGACTGCCAACATCTAAGTTGGAATACTTTGGGGAAAAGATGGTGGTGTTTCTAACCCAAGAAAATGAGTAGCATTCCTTTTGAAAAGAATCAGTGACCCAAAGAATGAGGAGTTTGTGGTTTATCTTCTAAACAGCAAGCATGAGGCCTTGAGGCTACAACCCCTCTTCTGTGGAGCATCCATGAAATGTCGTACTTGAAACACTCACACAGGGCCTGCCAAAAGTTCAGTAAAGCTAAAGTGTTCTTCCCAGGATTGTCATCATAATTCCAAATGATATTGACGCCTTACCTGACGCCTGAGTTGAGCGAATGCTAGCATAGAAATACAAGCAGCCGTCCTTCAGAATGCAATAGTGTTGGAGCCACACCCCTGTGCTTCTCTCCAGCTGGTGCAGAAGGCCCAGACACTCGGGATGCTTGATAGCGAGAGGTGGGAGGCTACTGTTGTGCAGGGTAACATCTTCCCAGACGTGGCTCTGCAGGTGGAGCACAGCAATATGCAGGTCATCATCCTGCACCAGATGCCTTTGGCCCACCACACAGCAGCGATGTGGGGATAAATCTATTTGTCCTTAGGGAACCACTGCCTTAAACATTTCTATTGGTAATATAATCTCACTGCTTGGGTCACAGTCAGATTATCCTTTGCCTCTAGGTAAGACCCTCTTCTCTTTGGTTCCATTGTATCCTAAAGGAAACAAGAGTATCAGCCAAAGAACAGGAGATTGGGACTAGAGAGCCAATTTGCTGATGTGTTCTTTGTAAAGTGCATCCTGATAGGGGGCTCCTCACATCACATTGCTCTCTGAGGCTAGATCCTGGAATGTCCAGTATGAATAATAGCAGTTCCTGGTTCATGCTTTTCTTTATCTGAACCCTGACTTGTGCAAATTAAATACTCCAAACCAGCTCTAGCCTTGGGCTCGCACGATCATCGATGTGGAAGACTGATGATAAATGGAGACCCTCTACCCTGGAGGGCAGCCCTCAGTCCCCGGGCCTGGGAAACAGGCTCTTTCTGAGAACTCTGACCCACAGTTAGGGGCACTGCGCTTTATCTCTTCATCAGAACCGGCCTGCGCTTGCCAATTTCTCTGTTCCATTTTGGCTTTGCCCTTTAGTTTTAGCAAGGCAGTGAAAAGATAACAGAATACAGGCAGGGCTTGTGGTATTCTGTGCTGTGAAGAGGGAGCCTGCTGGGAGTTTGGCTGTTCATTTTTTTTTTTCTTCACTTGCTACAGACACTCTCGGTGCATTAGCAGAATAGATAGCTCTTAAAAGTGTCCAGGCTCATTAGGGTGGTGCCTGGGAGAGACAGGCCAGTGTACTGAGTGCCATGTTCCAGGTAAAATGAAACGAACGCCCTGCTGTTTGTTATTTGGCAATGCTTCTGATTGTTCTGAATGGACAGTTACAAGGCAAGGACATCCAGACTCCACCCTGAATTTCTGCCAATGCATAAATTCAAAGTGGGTAGAGAAGGTGCTAAGTGCATGCCATCTTATGAGGAAATGATCTCATTTAATACAATCTACAACTTCTTTGCAAATCTTATCCACAGCGTGGAAAGGAAACATGCAGGCTATAGAAAGGGTTCTCATAATGCATTACAACACAAACTCAGAAAGAGGGGCACCCAACGCTGTAGGCGCTGTGGTGATGGCTTACCTGATGATGCAAAGCAGCCACCTAACATTTTGCAGGAACAAATCTAACAGGGTGATGCTGCTCTAAAGCTGAAGATCATGCATGTGGAGGGATAGTGTAAGGTGACTAGCATGTCTAGAGAACAGAGATGAATGTGTCGCTGGCTGTGGGGATCTGAATGCAGTGCACAGGCTCCCACAAGCTGCTCAGATGGCAGCTGCAGCCCAGGACATCCTGGAGAGCCTGAGAGTGTGAAGAAACAGCAGTGTTCGTTTGTCGCCATGGTGGACTACTGCAAGACTCCGTGGGTCAGAAATTACACTCCTATTCATGACTCCATCCCAAGTCTTCCAGGGAGGGATAGAAAATGAAAAGAACAGCAGGACTCCAAGTTCCCCTCCCAGATCTGAGCAGAACTCCTGTTGACTCCAGGTCCTTTCCCCAGCATTTAGAACAGATCTAAGATGTCCCAGACTGGGTAACACAGTGTCTATCCCTTCTGTAAAGAAACACGAACTGGAAGCAGAGACCAGGACCAAGGAGAATGCTTACCTGACGTATGGGATGGGCTGCTTTGTGCATTGCCTCGAGCCACCTGAAAGATAGCAAAATGAGAGGGGCATCCCTGGAGGACTGCGTAGTGCCCCATATAGGAGCTTGCTCTTATTCAACCTTTCCTCAAGCAGAGCAGTCCTGTGATGTGGGATTCACCTCTGTATGCTGTGAATATGTTTTATTGCCATTGTTTAATAAAGAAGCTGCTTTCGGCCAATGACTTAACAGAGTAAAGCCAGGCTGGAAAAGATATATATATATATATATATATATATATATATATATATATAGAGAGAGAGAGAGAGAGAGAGAGAGAGAAAAGGCAGAGTAAGAGAGAAGCCATGTAGACACCACAGGAGACAGACACCGGATGCTGTACAGAAACTTACCAGTAGGCTACAACCACGTGGCAATACACAGATTAATAGAAATAATAATAAAATTAATAGAAATAATAGAAATTTAAGATGTAAGAGCTAGCTAGAAGTATGCTTAAGCTATTGGCCAAGCAGTACTGTAATTAATATAGTTTCTGAGTGATTATTTCGGGACTGGGCAGGCAGGAAATAAACTAACAGTCTCCGCCTACAGTCCTGAACCTCAGACGGATTTCTTCACATCATTCCTGGGTGAAGGCAACACATTCTTGCAAATTGTAGGTTAATTTACGTCAAAAATTATGCTATTAGGCATCTCTAAAGCAGCATTCATGCGATCCCCTACTACTATTATGTGATCAGTGCCTAAGAGAAAATTCACTCACTGTTTCTGAGGCTTTTAATTTATTAACAACAGCATGGCTGTTAAGAATTGCCATACTAAGCCGGGCGGTGGTGGTGCACGCCTTTAATCCCAGCACTCGGGAGGCAGAGGCAGGCGGATCTCTGTGAGTTCGAGGCCAGCCTGGTCTACAAGAGCTAGTTCCAGGACAGGCTCCAAAACCACAGAGAAACCCTGTCTCGAAAAACCAAAAAAAAAAAAAAACCAAACAAACAAAAAAAAGAATTGCCATACTAACCATAAGGCACGACCTACTAAAATATGGAAATACTGGTGAACGGCTATTGCCTTACCTCCTTTCTTAAGTGTTCTTTGGACATAGTGGCTTTATTCGTATGCCTTAGTGGTTCCATCTGGAGGCCTGAGCTCTTCCTTAGCCTGGCAGTGGCATATCGTCCCCTCCCCAGCCTGCCAAACTTTCAAAGGCCCCAACTTCCAGTCAAAGCACAGTGTTAGCTGCTCTCCCCACAGTCCACCGTGTCTCCCCGGCTCCCTTCTGCTCCATTTCTTCTTCTCTGTGTGCACCTCTTCCATACATATCTCCTTCACTCCCACGCTCACAAGCCGCCACCCCCATTCTCAGTTGGTATGCCGTAGGTCTTTTCTTAGGATGCTTCCCAGCTTTCGTTTGGTATTCAAAAGAACAAATGTTCTACCATTTTAGTTCCAACCCTGCATTTTGTTTGGTTTATTTACTTTTTTCATTTTTGAGATTATAATTTAAGTAGAGTATTTCTCCCCTTTTCTCACTCTACATTCCCCTATATACCACTCCCTGCTATCTTTCAAATTCATGGCCTCTTTTTTTCCCCCACTAATTTTTATTGCATGCACTATATATGTACATATGCATCTAACACATTCAGTCAATGTAATGCTACTTGTATGTGTATTTTCATCACTTACTGTTTAACACTGGATAACCAATTGGTGTACTTTTCTCAGGGGAAGACTATTTCTCCCATTCTCAGCATTCTTTAGCTACCTATAGTTTGTTTGCTTGTGTGTGTGTTTGTGTTTAGGACTGAAGCCTCTTGGTTCTTTCTCTGTCCACTCTTGGCGGCATGTCAATCAGTGTCAATATGGGTGTAGCTTCTGATGTTGCTAGGAGACACAATCTCACAGCAAACTCCATCATCTGCTGGATCTGACAATCTTTCCATTCCCTCTTCCACAATTTTTCCCATTTATTTACTTTTGGTGCCAAAGATGAGCTCTTCATTATACAGATAATCCATAGAAACTTTAAAATTGTACATTAGCTGTGTTTGGTATAAATAAATACTGTGCATTCATTGAAATAGAGCCAAGTTGCTGTCATATTATCCTGCTTGTCATTTACCTTATATTTTTTTAAATATATAATATTCCTCACATAAGGACACAATACCTTTTGATCATAATGTTTCTGATCTATTACTCTGTTTAAGGGTGGAAGGAGGTATTCTTTAAGACTAGACACACTGACATGCTATTTTTTCCATTGACTTTCTATTCCTTAGCCTCTCCTAACCCTCACTTTAGCATGCCAGTTCCTTTATTACAGTTTTCCCTTGGGTTCCTGAAGTGACCAGTGAACTGCATTCCCTTGGGGTAATGGAGTGTGTATCTAATAGTCAGAACTTTTGCTACCGTTTTAGGATGCCAAAGCATTCTCCCTCTTTGAGGAATATATGCTTATACAATTTCAATGCAGTCTTTATGCATCTACCTCATCTCACCAGAGGGCATTGTTCATGTAATGCTTCTTTATTTTTATACCAATAACTATCTATCTTTCAATATCTACACATGGCAACTTGTTAGGAATGAGATGCCTAAACAGGGAGCGGCAGTATTCTTGAGCTTCTGTCTTTGAAAGAAAATAAGAATTACGGTAGCAATGTTAACAGAGTATGTTCAGGGGCTTTGGAAATTCTGCTTGAAAAAAATGAACTCATGACATCCCACACTTCTTGTACTTAATAAAACATCTGCTACTGTATTTTGTTCTCTGTTTATTTCTGAATATGTAAGTCTACTTCTTAGGAAACATTCCCCTGACTGAAAGTAAAACCAGAGAGGCAGGAGATTCATGTATTACCTTTTCATCTCTTGGTTTGAAGTTGCACAGAGGCAAAATATTCTATTTCCAGACTGGGGCATACAGTTAAACACAAACGGTTTTCCCAAGCTGCTGTCAACGTCAATTTCTGCTCCTTCTAATTTTATTATGTCTAGAGGTGGCCATTTCTCTTCATCCTGCAATTGATAAAAACGATGTTCAGTTAGTAGAGAAAATAAAAAAGGAAGAAAATGAGTATTTTTAATTGATAATTTTTTTTCCAGAAAAAGAAAATAAAGTAAAACACACTTTGTAGATTATATAATCTTTAGTATATAACTCAATATACCAAACTATCTGTAATTCTTAAATACACTTTGAATAGCTGTTATGAAGATGAACTTTATTTATGCCCATTTGGGCAAGTATTATTAATGTCAGCTTTCCTGTCACCAAAAAGGACATCAAAGGAAACCTGTATCACAAACTATACATTATAATGACGTGACATCTAGAGTTAGCACCTACACCATTCTTACTGTGTATCAGGTCCCCTTTTAAACCATTTCCATCAACTGATCGGCCTGACAAAAGCTCATGAGATAACTAGGTCTGTCATCTCCATGTAATAGACTAGAGACAGCAACTCAAAAGGACCACAGAACAGTTTCCTGTAAAAAAACACTTTCACGGACAATGATATTCATGTAAAACTAAAATAATTTTATGGGTAAATAGTCTTTATTTTCATTGATTTTTTAGCTATTTCTTAAAATTCCCTTTTCATTAACATATCTGTTTTTACCACCCCTTCATTGAGATATAACTTACTTACTTATCATAAAATCACTCACTGTGCAGCTCCATATCATTGTTGTTTAGGAAGTTTATAGAGTTAAGACAATACCATTGTAATCTAGTTTGGAAATTGCTACCCCCTTCCCAAATCACAGATGAATAGACATGTTGTGTGTTCTTATGCATTTGGAATTCTTGGATATTTAATATAAGTGGAACCATATAACTTGTGGGTTTTTTTTTTTAGTTAGTGTGATTTTTTTTAAACTTTTAAGTTGCAGGAATTAGCACTTCATTCTTTTTTTTTTAAAGACAGTGATATTCTATTGTAGAAGATGTGACAGTTTGTTTCCCTTTGTATAAACTGACAGATTTTTTTCCTGGGGCTATTTTGAGTAACACCTCTGTGAATATTTGTGCACATGTCTTTCGCACATAAGTGAATGGATGCAAGGATGTTTTTCAAATACAAGTAGTATCTCAAAACTTTTATGGAGTTTTCGTAAACTATATCTTAATATTCACTGTTTTAGAAAAAGACTATTAGATCAAATGGCATGCTTCATTATTACACAGATGACATAGAAACAGAACATGATCCCTGTCTTCCATCAGCATCTTTCCGTACCACATCTATGTCTGGCTTCTTGGACCACTGGGATACAAGGGACTATTGGTTTTTGGAATCAATGATGAATGCTTGGGTTATTGAAAATTTTTGCTACTTAGTTGTATCTTCAGGAGCATCTTAACGGTGAATCAGAAATAGAAATGGAATCTAATGAACTTATTCTATTGGTGAGCAACTGATGTGTTCACCGTAAGTAATACCCCCCGAGTCTGTCTGGAGAGGGCCTACTAAACAGACTAGGTGATGCTGTCCTGAAGTGTCAGTAAGATGTGGTCACTCAGGGAATTCAGGGTCTTTCCACATCCTTTGATGTAGGAGAATTTAAAAGAGTTTGCTCATGGCAAACTCTACAACTAGGAATAGGTCCCTTAGTTATTTAAGAGGTTATTTTCTATTTGCTCAAGTTACGCGTGTATGAGAAAAATGAACAACAACTTAGTGGACTGGGCTTAAAAAACAGGAATACTTTCTCTTACAGGCTCTGCACCATGGCCAAGATGACATTTTTTCTAATCCCAGCTGCTACCTCTCATCCCCTGCTGATGAACCTGCTTTGTCCTTGGTAGCAACTGCAGTGAAACTTTGGTCACGGGGCATGGCAGTAGGTGTGGGATCTCTTGCAGCTGTGCTTTCTCAGCTTATTCTTTTATCTCCATTTCACTGGTACAAGAACCTTTAAACCCCTCTTGGTGAGATCCAGATGTTGAAGAAGAGATTCCATTTGCTCTAACCCTAATACTGCCTGCACT
This sequence comes from Microtus oregoni, assembly GCF_018167655.1. Classification (NCBI taxonomy): domain Eukaryota; kingdom Metazoa; phylum Chordata; class Mammalia; order Rodentia; family Cricetidae; genus Microtus; species Microtus oregoni. The sequence goes on along the minus strand of NW_024543097.1, from coordinate 18,155,590 downwards.
GTGGTGCCAGGCTCATCAATCACATGTTTTCTAGAGATAAAGGACAATTAAACCTGGCTTCAATTTTACTGTCATGCCTTAAAAACAATAACAAAAACAAACAAACAAAAAAGCTACTTCCTTGAGCCAAATCCAGTCTTTTTCCTTGGCAAAATATTAAATTGCCTCTATTTGATCCCTTACCTAACACGCCGCCAAAAGTCTTAGCCGTGATGGAACAATGAAAATTTCTTCAAGGCTGTATTCCCCACAACTTTATATTCTTTTGTCCAAGGCACAGAAATCCTCTGGCACTGCTTTCTATTCCTGAGCCAGTTCATAGGTTCAGCTGCTGTCTGTGTGAAGGATTGATTAAAATAGCATGGATGCTGAGGGGATTTAACTAGGAATTGTTTAGCGATGTCCAGAAGCTATAGACTGAGAATAAAAGAACTCGGGCTGTTTGTACCAGAAGACCTTGGGTAATGTTGGGGTTGTCTATCATGGAAATTATATTTTTTACAGAATGAATTCCAAAGGTCAGAGTGTTCAGACATGGGAAACATCAAGAGATAATGATGACAAAAACCCAACCTAGAGTGAATGTGCTTCTGAAATAGATTGTCTTTATGGAGAAGAATAAAGACAAGACAAAGGCATTTGTATTTTTGAGGATTTCTGCTAAAATAAAACTACCCGCAGATGCCTTTGAATTTCTGTTTTGGTCAAAATTTTGGTTTTAATATGATAGAAATTTGTTGTTGACACCTCTAGTCTTTGAAAAGGGAAAAACATAAAATGGGGACCCTGGGTGTATGTTTCATTTTATCTGGGCGTACAACTCTGAAAATTCACTTTTTCAGGAGGCAAGGAAAAGCATGAGAAAGAGATCATTCTGAGTGAAGAAAAACAGAGTCAAGACAAATATAGACAGAAAGAAAGACTGTCTTAAAGGGTAGCAACGCAGTAAAGGTGAATACATTGCAGAACTGAGAAGCAATGAAATTGGAGGGTTGGAATAAAATTGTAGAATTTTGTTAAGGACACTGGGCACCCTTTATCTCTAGGCGGCTGTTTGAAACAACTTCACCCTTCCTGCCACTAAAACCATCATTCTTTGATGGTCATGAGAAGATGCTTATGATTGACCATGTCCTAGGACCAGGGGAGAAGTCAAAGGCATGGGTGAGAAGGAAGGAGGGAAGGGAGGGCTTTCATTGCTGTGCCTTTTGCTATCTTTGTATTGTGGAGAAATAGAAGCCATGACTCTTGAGGGACTACAAGCCCCTCCCTAGATTATTTGAGATTACTTGTGTATGCATTTATTTATTTGTTGTTTGTTTGTGTTTCATTTTTCTCCCCCAGGCAGGCAGGGCAGGATGCAAATGATGGAAAACAGAAAGTCAAATGAACATGAAAATCACACACTTGTTTACGTGTAATAATAGTTTCTCAGTTAATGCTTCGTGATTTTTGACCTTCCCTTTTACTTTGGTTAAAAAACAATGAGATGGAGGCAATTTCACTGCAACCATTCACGTTTTAAAGCAGAAGTACACTCGTAAGGTATTTCATCTTTCCAGAGAGCTATGGCTCTTTCTCTGTTTTTATAAAAATCCCTGGCTGCAGATGTGACAGCAACAGAGGTAACTGGCTGCCAACTGAGAATTTTGTGCTTTCTTTGTCAGTTTGCCTGAAGTGGGGAATCAGGTTTGCAGTGTGATAAATACAGGCTGACTGCACCATGTTGTTTCCTGGCAGCAGCCAGATTCCAGGCTCCAGGAGGCCCTAGGAGCCCTTGCAGCTAAAGGAGTTTGTCGTCTTGGGAGTTCTTGAAGCTAAAGGAGCTTGTTGTCGTTGGGCAAATCCTGATGCTATGCCCAGACAAACAGGTTTTTTCTTGAAAGTTAGCCAAGAGGAAGGTTGCCAACAGTATTTGAGTTTGGACTACCCAACTCTACAGCTTTGAAGAGAAATTTATGTTCTCAATTGAATGGCCTAGTTGTTACATTTTCCTTGGCTCCCAAATTACTCCTAAAAGGATACCCACTACCATGCAATACTTATCTTTACAAAAGGAGACTAAAGGACTGGGAATGGTGGCATATGCGTTGAATCGCAGTACTTGCGCAATAAACACAAGATTATTATGAGATTGAGGCCTGTCTAAACTACACAGGGAGAAGAAGGAAAACCAAAGGTGTATGGCAAGACCTTGTCTCCACACTCATACTGTTAAAAATTAAAAAGCTGTGAAGTAGTGAAACTGAATTAACAGCCTGGAAGTCTTGGGTCAAACAAAAGCATTTTGTACCATATGCTTTTTGATGAAATGCTTGTTTTAAAGTGCCCTGTCTAAATGCACGATAGGGCTCACATATTCTCCCAGGATATTTTCCAAGGACGCCAGTGGACATGTGAAACAGAAAGTGCTTGATGCTGGCTATAAATATTTTTCTTCATGCCTTGCAATGTTGCCATATAACACAAGACTTAGTTGATCCTTCAGGGTTTTGTGGCACACATTCGCATCAATATGTCTACACATTATGAACATAATTAACTAAAGTAATAAGAACAAAAACCATGTCACCATGACAGGGAATCTGATAATCGAAATGGCTACTAGGTGACTAATAGCAAGGTAGTCTATAGAGTGCAGTACTTTACAAATGTCATGCTTTATGTCCAGAGAGGGATGCAGTGGGATGAGATACATTGTATTGCTCAGAAAGGCTTGCAATGAGATGGATTATTTGTTTCTGGACTTTTTCCTTTACAGTTTTTGAAACACAGTTGATAATAGGTTATGGAAACACTGAAACCTCAGAAAGTAAAATCATAGGTAAAAAGGGACTACCATGGTATTTATTTTTTTGGTGGATGGACTGACTCTACAATGGTGCTTGAATACTCCTTATACTACTCAGTGGGTCAATTGGTGATTTGCTATTGACTTCATAATCACTCCGTGCCCAATTTCTTTTCTGCAAAGTCAAACTATTATTATTATTGCTATTATTATTTTTTTTTGTTTTTTCAAGACAGGGTTTCTCTGTAGATTTGGAGCCTGTCCTGGAACTAGCTCATGTAGAGCAGGCTGGTCTTGAACTCACAGAGATCTGCCTACTTCTGCCTCCTGAGTGCTGGGATTAAAGGTATGTACCACCACCTTCAGGCTAAAATAGAATTATTTTAAGAGTTAACCAGATGTAAAGTGTTTAAGACAATGTCTGACTATTTATAAATGGCATATAAATGTTTGGGCTAAGAAGTTCCTGTCACCCCCTGATAAAGGCTAACTCCATGACAGAGAACCAGGCTTTGTTATTGCTGAATTGCCTAGAGAGGTAACTACTGAATCTTTGTCAAGCCTGCCTTTCCCATGCCTAGATTAACAACCTGAGCATTGGTGAGTTGTGCTGATATTTTGTTTGCACTCTAACAAATAAATCTTACCTGAAGATCAGAGTGCAGAGTTAAGTCACTAGTTAGCCACAGGAGCCAGGCAGTGGTGGCACACACCTTTAATCCCAGCACTCGGGAGGGAGAGGTAGACAGATCTCTATGAGTTAAAGAACACCCTGGGCTACATGAGATGGATCTAGTCTAAAAGAGAAACAGTGCCAGGTGATGGCGGCTCCTACCTTTAATCCCTGTACTTGGGAGTCACATAACTTTAATACCAACACTAGGGAGGTGGAGCCCGGAGAGGATATGGCTGGGTTGAGAGAGAAGTGTAAGGTGGGAGAAACTGAGCAAGGTATCATCAAGCAGACCCCCAACACCTGGATTCACCCCCAGAAAAAGAGGCCACTGTCCTCAGGGTCCTGTCCATTAGGTGGGCACCTGGTAAGCCGGTATGGGTGGGAAAGTGGCCATTAACAGAACTTAAACTTAAGATACTCAAGGAAATCACCAGAAATCTGCTTATGGAAGGACAGATAGGGCCCCCTGTGAGCCCCTGGAACATCCCTGAGGGGCGCTCCCAGAGTGTACTCTCTAGTTGAACAAATAGCTGATATGCTCAAGTTCTTGACATTTATACCAGTGTCTCGGCTCATCCAGCAGTTAATGTTGACTCTTCTGCCTTTCAAAGTGTGGGCTAATATTCATCACCAAAATAGGCTCTACCACTCCATCCCAGAGATCTAGACACAGAAGCCAATCAGTTATGAATAAGGACTGAGTGTCTCTTGTTGGCCTTCTGGTACTTTAATATGACAATCCTTTTGAGTTTTGTGGATGTTCAGAAGAGCCTAAAAATGTTGTTTCCTACCCTGTAGCCCTTGAGACTTTCTCTAATTGTAAGTGAAGCTAGTCCAGGGCTTTCCTTGGATAAAAATGACATGGTCAGGATTCCCAGACAATTCAGATGGGGTGCTAGTCCAGATTTCTGCTCTGTATGCTCTTCTATGATCTGCGAATGTAGACATTTGAGAATCTATTTTTTTCTTCCCTAAGAGTTACTCAAAACACTGGGCCCCTAAAGAAGATGGCTTCACCAACTACCCAATCAAATAGAATACCACCATTTCTCTTACGTCACACTGGACTTCCTCCTATTCCCAAGTACCAGTTATGGCTTAACTAAGCACTAAGAGTTCTAATGGCTGTCATGATGCAAGCCTCATGTTCTCTGGACTTCACTGCAGCATCAGTAACCTGATACCCTGCATACCACTGACCTGCAGCATACCTGTTTCACAACCTAGGTTCACCTGAGCACTGTTATTTTGCTTTTTGTTGTGGTTTTGTTTCCCCAGAGACTGTTGATTTGTTCTGATTGGGCACTCCAACATCCAGTGAGCCCTAGCAAACTTTTTCAATGATTTCTGAATTCTTCCCTCCAAATACGTCCTTTTTGAGCCTCTTTCTTCTGTCTTAAGATAGCTTTAAGGGTTCCCTATTTAATCTATAGTTACAGTTCCTCTTTCATATTCTTAGGCAATAATTCTTTGTATTATATTTCTTGCTTGTGTTACATTTCATTTTTTTGTTAAGTTTGTAATAATTGTCTGGTCAAACAATTCTATGTGTTCTAAGGAAGGTGATCTTTCAGCCATGATTAATGTTTGAATGATGAGAATTTGAGTTAAACAGTTAAGGCTTCATAATTTGAATGGGTTTCATCCAGTTGTCTGAAGGACTCAAAAAGAAATACTGACATTCTACAAGGAAGAAATTGGTCTTTTCATCCTCCCTCCCTCCATTCCTTTCTTCCTTCCTTCTTTCTTTCCTTTCTGTCTATCCTCTTCTGTGCTTGGGATCAGTTCCAGAGACTTAGGCGTGCTGCCCAACCACGAAGTTACCTACCAAACTCCACTAGATACAGTCTATCTACTGCATTAACTCAGATTGATATAGTATGAGACCATCAGAAATATACCCATGATGCTTTCCCCTGGTTTTCCAACCATCCTTTTTACGACTGTCATGAATAGACGAGCAGGGAAGTGTCACAGGCTCACGCCATTCTTCTCCATGCCTCTGCTCAAGTTCTCCATCACTTTCCCATTTCCTGTCTTCCATTCCAGTCCCAACCATCCTTCAAGGTCCCTGCTTAAATTTCTTTTCTTCCTGAAATCTTGCCTTTGTAACTTCCATCAATCTCTGTCTTCTCACAAAGCATGCCTGTGTCACGCTACTCAGTGTTGAATTATGTAGGCGGTATGCGGATCTCCTTTTAAAAAGATGATGTGGAGCTCTTATAGTGCGCAGGGATTCTGCTATGTACTTTTTTCCCCCATAGTGAATTTTAAGTAGGAGAAATGATGCTAATGTCACGAACAATAACTTCCTGAGTATGAACTATTTGCCAGTCATTTTTACATACATGATCCTGTTTCATGCTGTGACTTGGTAAAACACCCTCCATATTTTGTGTGTGAAGAAAATGAAGCCTAATGCTTGTCTTTGGGCATGGAGATGAAAGACTCTTCAGCAGAGGGAAAATTCATTCAGGTCAGCCTGATGTTTCCTTCTTAGGAGGTTGGAACACATTCAACAGAAACATTGTGAGAAGTTTTTCCAGATAAAGCAGTTGAGGGAGCAAAATTAAACTTTCAATTTTAATTATTCAGGACTATGGTTACATAGATATTACATAGGATTTATCACTTTAAACATTTTGAGTGAAACCATCTCCATCAATCATCTTAAGAACACTCTTTATCATCACAAGCTGAAACTCCAAGTCACCAATATTGAATCTCTTACCCCAGTTCCTGGCAGCCACTCCTGTATTTTCTCTTTCCATGACCTTGACCACTTGAGAATCTTAGGCAAGGGTAGCATAGAGTATTTGAACTTTTGTGACTAGCTTAGTTCACTTAGCATAATGTCTTTAAGGTTACAGAATGTGTTAGAATTTACTTTCTTTTAAGAAAATGTGATAGGAGCTGTAGAGGTGACTTGGCAATAAACATCATGTATTGTTCTTTCAGAGGACCCAAGTTTGATTCTCAGAATTCATGTTGAATGACTCCCAGCTGACAGAAACTCTAACTCCAGGGGAATCCAGTGTTGTCTTCTGGCTTTCTATACTCATGTGCATATATGCAGACACACAGACACCCACATACTTATAGACAATTAAAAATAAGATAAATATGTTAAAGATGTAATAATATTCCACTGAATATCTATCTATCTATCTATCTATCTATCTATCTATCTATCTATCATCTATGTATCTATCATCCATTTATTTTTACCTGTCATCTATAAATATATGTACTTCAGTTGCTTCTATCTCTTGGTGATAAAGAATAATGCTGCTTTACACACATATCTACAAGTAACTGTCCATGTTTCTGTTTTTGTTTTCAAGGCTACATTCCCAGAAGTGGAATGATTGGGCCATGTGGTAATTGTACATTTTAATGTTGAAGAGCTGCCATACTTTTATAACAATCATTGCATCATATACTTTACCAGCAGGGTACAAAGGTCCCACATTTTCTTTATCCTTTCCAGTACTCAATACTTGTTATTTCCTAGTTTTTAAATAATTGCTATTCTAATGGGTATGAAATTATGTGTTGATGTATTTTTTATTTTTATTTTCCTAATTATTAGAGATGAGACACTGAGTTCTTTTCCCCATGCTTGTGGGCAATTTGTACATCTTTGGAGAAATTTCTACTAAATTCCTTTGATCATTTTTTTAAATCAAATTTTTATCAATTAATTTTAATGGGCATTTGCCACATATAAGGTATTACTATGAAAATATATATTTATTGTAAAGTGGCTATTCTCTCTCTCTGTCTTTCTGTCTCTGTTTCTCTCTCTCTCTCTTTCTCTCTCTCTCTCACACACACACACACACACACACACACACACACACACTTTGGTGGTTTGAATAGGTATGACCCCCATAGACTCTTGTGTTTGAATTTCTGGCCATAGGGAATGTCATTATTAGGACGTGTGGAGTAGAATATTTTTGTTAAAGTAGAAATGGCCTTATTGGAGGAAGTCCTTTACTGTATGGGTGGGTTTTGAGGTTTCAAATGCTCAAGCTACACCAAATATGGAATACAGTTGCTTCTACTGCCTGTAAACAAGAGGTAGAATTCTCAGCTTCTTTTCTTGTACTATGTTTGCCTGCATACCACCATGAAGATAATGGACTAAACCTCTGTAAACTAGCCCCAATTAAAAATTTTTCTTTTTAAGAGTTGTTGTAAAGGTTTGTCTGGAGGCATTACCATCCCTGACTTCAAACTCTATTACAGAGCTACAGTATTGAAAACAGCTTGGTATTGGCATAAAAACAGAGAAGTCGACCAATGGAATCGAATAGAAGACCCTGACATTAACCCACAAACCTATGAACACCTGATCTTCGATAAAGGAGCTAAAAGTATACAATGGAAAAAAGAGAGCATCTTCAACAAATGGTGCTGGCAAAACTGGATGTCAATCTGTAGAAGAATGAAAATTGATCCATATCTATCACCATGCACAAAACTCAAATCCAAATGGATTAAAGACCTCAATATCAGTCCGAACACACTGAACCTGATAGAAGGGAAAGTGGGAAGTACTCTACAGCACATGGGCACAGGAGACCACTTCCTATGTATAACCCCAGCAGCACACACACTAAGGGCATCATTGAATAAATGGGACTTCCTGAGGCTGAGAAGCTTCTGTAAAGCAAAGGACACTGTCACTAAGACAAAAAGACAACCCACTGACTGGGAGAAGATCTTCACCAACCCTGCAACTGACAAAGGTTTGATCTCCAAAATATATAAAGAACTCAAGAAACTAGACCGTAAAAGGCTAATCAACCCAATTATAAAATGGGGCACTGATCTGAACAGAGAATTCTCAACAGAAGAACTTCAAATGGCCAAAAGACACTTAAGGTCATGCTCAACTTCCTTAGCGATCAGGGAAATGCAAATCAAGACAACTTTAAGATACCACCTTACACCTGTCAGAATGGCTAAAATAAAAAACACCAATGATAGCCTTTGCTGGAGAGGTTGTGGAGAAAGGGGTACACTCACCCATTGCTGGTGGGAATGCAAACTTGTGCAACCACTCTGGAAAGCAGTGTTTCGGTTTCTCAGGAAATTCGGGATCAACCTACCCCTGGATCCAGCAATACCACTCTTGGGAATATACCCAAGAGAGGCCCTATCATACAACAAAAGTATATGCTCAACTATGTTCATGGCAGCATTGTTTGTAATAGCCAGAACCTGGAAACAACCTAGATGCCCTTCAACGGAAGAATGGATGAAGAAAGTATGGAATATATACATATTAGAGTATTACTCAGCAGTAAAAAACAAGGACTTCTTGAATTTTGCATACAAATGGATGGAAATAGAAAACACTATCCTGAGTGAGGTAAGCCAGACCCAAAAAGAGGAACATGGGATGTACTCACTCATATTTGGTTTCTAGCCATAAATAAAGGACATTGAGCCTATAATTCATGTTCCTAGAGAAGCTAAATAAGGTGAATCCAAAGACAAACACATAGGCATCCTCAGGAATATTAACCTTCATCAGGCTATGAAAGGAGACAGAGACAGAGACCCACACGGGAGCACCGGACAGAAATCTCAAGGTCCAAATCAGGAGCAGAAGGAGACGGAGCACGAGCAAGGAACTCAGGACCACGAGGGGTGCACCCACACACTAAGACAATGGGGATGTTCTATTGGGATCTCACCAAGGCCAGCTGGCCTAGGTCTGAAAAAGCATGGGATAAATCCGGACTAGCTGAACATAGCGGACAATGAGGAATACTGAGAATTCAAGAACAATTGCAGTGGGTTTTTGATCCTACTGCACGTACTGGCTTTGTGGGAGCCTAGGCAGTTTGAATGCTCACCTTACGAGACCTGGATAGAGGTGGGCAGTCCTTGGGCTTCCCACAGGTCAGGGAACCCTGATTGCTCTTCGAGCAGATGAGGGGGGGGGGACTTGATCGGGGGAGGGGGAGGGAAATGGGAAGCGGTTGTGGGGACGAGGCAGAAATCCTTAATAAATAAATAAATTAAAAAAAAAGAGTTGTTGTAATCATGGTGTCTCTCCACAACAAAACCCTATGACCTAAGACACACACACACACACACACACACACACACACACACACACCCCTTTCTGTGAAAAAATATTTAAACTCTATTATTCATGAATTTTGTTATTTAATCATCTCTTCTGGAACATTCTCCATCATAACTCTATGGTTGTGCTTTCTTCACAACCAACATATAATTAAATATTTTCTTTTTTCCCCTTCTGAGGCATCAAATGACATTAGCAAATTGGAAGTATGGCTTATTGTTCACAAGTAAGAGCCCATAAGATTAGGGTACCCCCTTATCAAAAGATATAAACATAAATATAAACAAGGCAAGAAAAAATAATTCATGCTAACTTCCTATGTGAAATCTTAGTGAATCTGAAATTTATAGTGGTCTGCTGAATCAGTATCTTTAGTTAATGGCAGAGAATCCTTTCATAGATATCTCAGAAGAGAGACCCTGTCTGTGAGTTACAGTGAAGCCCCTGTAGGGAGGTTAGAAAAAGAATCAGAGTACGTATCTCTACAGTGTTTGCTCTGTCATGATCAAAGTTCTGGCTAGGAATTTCTACCTCTTTCTTTTGTCTAATCTCCAGAAGTCACCTAAAAGACTCGGATACTATCAATTAGGCAATTTTACTTGTCCAGTGATTAAAATAATACAAATGGTTTCTGCATGGTCTTTAACTTTTTCTCCAGTGAAAATTACTCATTGGCCCAGATTCTTCTTCCTGAAATATTTGTCCTAATGCTCCTTAATCATTCCGACAACATTACAAAGCAGTATACGATGAGCACCTCATTCACTGTGTTCTACAAACAAAAAAACAGGCCAGTGGAGTTAAATGATTTGACTAAGGAAATGCTGTTAATAGATGGAAAAATCAGGATGTGAATAAAAATTTACTCAAGCACTGTCTCCATGAAATGAGATTTCTTTTATAAATGTCTGACATAGTAAATGTCATATTCACATTAACCCTAGGGGCCAGAGACGTCATTATGCTGATCTCTTAGCTGAGAGTAAAGGTTTCGTAAGCTCCTTAGGGACTCAGCGTCTTGACAACCTAGCACTGGCCTTCTTAATCTCTTGTTAGACAATCTGGTTTTTTTACATCTTATAGATTCTTGTGCCTATAAGCTCATCAGAGTAGGCTTCTGCTGCTTGCCCCATGTTGGAGCTGGGGCAGTGCTAGGTCCTGAGGAAATGCTCTCTTAGCAGTTGATAAGCTGTTAAGGGGATTGCTCTCATCCGTCTCAGCATGACTGTTTCTTATGGTTTAAGTATCCGGCTTCTTACTGTATTACTTGGCAATAATGTTTGTCCCTCATTATAGAAACGAGTAGGCTTCATTCTGCCTCTGTTAATTTCACCTCTCCCTGAAGTTGGGGGAATGGTTCTTCTAGTAGCATTGCCTTATTTTAATACTTAGGTCTCCTCTAAGATGGAAGCCTAGATTTATAGGGCATTCTACTCAGGACAGATTATTGAATATGGGGTACTTCAGAATGTTTAAAGATGCATCAAAGGCGTTCCAATCACTGCGTCTAGACCAAGGCTTTGGGATGTGGTATAGATTTATTTAGCATGTATTCTGCTCAGTATTTGCACAAAAGCAGAATTGACTGGTTCTAATCTTACTTCAAAGAAAAGCGTGTTGAACCCCAGAACCAAGTGATATTTTCTTACAAAATATTTTAACTGCATAAGTTACACTTTCATTCTACTAGCAAAATACTAAGAAAAATTTAAGACTTCTCTGGCTGGTATCTGGGGGCAATAGTTTAGGACGGGAAAAAGTGATTTGGTGAAAATATTTTCAGTTACATTAGCAATAAGCAGAGTTATTATTTGGTTTTCTACCTATTTTTCTTCCAAGAATGGTACTAATTTCTTTACATGTGTGAACTTAGATTGCCCCAATATCTTCAAGACCTCACAGTCACCTTTTATCCCAACCATAATTATGCAAATTTAGAATAGTATTCTATAACCATCATATACAAAATCATAAATAAGGTAAATATATATCCACAAATTAGGTTTAAAAAACAAGAAAGTTACAACATATGGGCTATGAAACTTTGCCTAGTCTGTGGCCTCAGATATTATTACTTTAATTTTTTAAACTGAAGTACCTGCCATTCTTGGTAAAGACTAGTTTCAAATTTTGTCAGCATTAAGAATATGTGCCATGCATAAAATGCTATCTTCTCATGGTAACATCAGAAATCATGGGCAGGGTATTCCTTCTACAAGAGGGTAATAACTACACGATTACTTGTTGGATTTGGACAGAGAAAAATAAGGGTCTCCAGGAAGAAGCTGAGCAGTCATTTACTTTTGGAAAGTGAGCTTACCTAGTCTTCTTTCATCTTTTCACAGCCTCGGGACAGGGTCTGTACTTCCAGCTGAGGTCACTTGATACCTTGCCTGGTTTAACTGAACACATCTGAGAGCTGTTAATTTTATCTTCTGATTCTTGCTCTTGGATTCTCTTCCTCCCTCATTGCTTCCCTCCCTCTTTCCTTTCTTTCAAGAAGTATCATAGACATGCATATACATACCTTTGTATGTAAGTTATATATAAATTTACACTTTTAAACAACTGTAAGCTCACCAGAAAACATGCAGTCATCCTCCATATTGGTAGAGAGTTGTTTCATGGTCCATTTGTGGATAGCAACATCTGAAGAGTATTAAGCCCATCAAAAATGATACATGACTTGTATATAACCTATGCAAACTCACCTATATATTTCAGATTGCCCCAAGTTATCTAATACAATATACATGTTGTGTAGTAATGATTATGTTGGATTACTTAGATAATAATGAAAAGAAGAAGGTATACATGTTGAGTACAGGTACAATTTTTCGAATACTTTTGTTATTGGTTGGCTCCAGACAGAGGTGTGGAGGGTAAACTGTAATGTAGAGAACTTCATATGTACACCCTCTACTCTGTTCCCCACAATGGTAACACTTCATCTATCTGTAGCCTGCTACAGTTTAGTACCTAAGGATAAAAGTCTATAGTGGGATGCAGTTTCTTTTCTTCTGGCCCAAACACAAAGAAGGTGTCATGGTGTGCTAAGCAGAAGGATATAATCCTGCTCTTAAAATGGTTTAATTGTTGCACTTTGAGTTTGTGTGTTATAAATAAGTTACTGTAGAGTGTAATTGGACTGTGGTCCATTATCCCATTAATGTCGGACCCTAATTCAAATCACCTTCCTTGTCATTGTGGGACAGTCTTACGCTCTTGCTGCTTAGCCTCTTCCTAGTGTCAGCTACCCTTTACTCTTGACAGGTTGTGGGTCATGGGTACGAGAGAGTAAAAGTGGGAAGGAGGCATCTGATACCTATGGAAGTGCAACAGTAACTAATTAATATAGAACACAGCAATACATCAAGACCAAGATAGTGGGTAGAAAATAATTAAAAAGCATTTAATCTTTACTTTAAATGGGGAGCCTGGAATTTTTTATGTAGTTCTAGATTGCAGCCAGCATACTTCAAGCCCAATTTAATGTTCTTTTATAGCCCATATTCTCAGAGCAGAGTTAGACATGAAGATGAATAATTACCACTCAATAAGAAGCTTCAGGGGGTGTCTCCTTGTCAAAGGTAGCACTAGTTCCTACTATTGTTATAGAAATCTTCCTTAGGCTCTTTTTCTTTTTTTAAATAGGACTTGACAAAATTAAGTCACAAACTGCTCTACATTCTAAGTGGTCTGTTCTTACAGAACCAGTATCCAGCCAAAAGCTGGCTTTAAGATGGCCCCCATCATAAAAGTAGCCGCTGATTTTCAGGCTTCAGGACTTGATCCTGACATGCTCTGCTTCTGACTAAATGCATCTCTAGCTTTTCTAGCTCCAACCTTCAACTTCTGCTTTGTTATTCATTCATTGCGGTTGAACTATCACGTCTCTCATGAGACCCCTAGACTCTCACCCTGGGGCCTTTATAGTTTTTTCATCATCCTGTGTTGTTCTTTCTCTAGGACATGACTGGCTACGACTGTCTCATCATTTAGTGAGACGGTGGTCTCTCCTCGGAGAAGTGTACCCAAATGGCTGTTCCTATTCAACATTCATCCAACCCCAGTTCTGTTCTCCTAACTGTGGTTGTCACTTTTAAAGCTAACATTCTATTTAAGTTTCTACTGATATAAAGATGATATTGCCCCATGAGAACAAGTAGCTTTCTTCATCACTTCTGTATTCTTGCTACCTTAAACTATGCTTAATGTTCATTCGTTGAATTAAAGAAGACATTATTTTTTAAATAAACCCCGGGAATACTGAATGTCATGTTTTGTGCCTATGCTTTCCCCTTTATCCAGGCTTTCAACATCTTCAATGAGGGATGGCTTACTTTCCTCTCTCACAATATCTGGGAAGGGCAGGCTGCTATAAGACTTCCTGAATGAATGTGCAAAAGCAAATGGTACTGAGGCAGAAAACTCCCTTTCTTTTATAGAACGAATAGACCCAGCATTAAGTCAAAGAGATCAGAACTAATAGCTGGCACAAAAGCTCCACTCCACTTAGCATTCCCTGCGTCTGAAATGTGGCATCCCAAGTGGACCTTAGTGCTCATCAGAGTAATTCCATTTAGGCCTTTGTGATGAAATATTTCTTAAATTAGAAGCTAGGGCTAAAGGTTTTCTTTTTCTGAAGAATTATTTATATTTATTTTACGCCTATGTTTTGCTGCATGTAAGTGTACCACATGCATGCAGTGCCTAAAGATGTACTTCTCTCTGAGAAGGCAGTGTTGATTATATGGCTTGTCATCAATTCTGGACCCCTGTGGGGTTTCTTCTCTTCTCTGCCTCTCTTCTGTCTTCCAGTTGAGATTTTTTTAAATATTTATTTATTTATTTATTATGTATACAATATTCTCTGTGTGTGTGTGTGTGTGTGTGTGTGTGTGTGCCTACAGGCCAGAAGAGGGCACCAGACCTCTTTACAGATGGTTGTGAGCCACCATGTGGTTGCTGGGAACTGAACTCAGGACCTTTAGAAGAGCAGGCAATGCTCTTAACCTCTGAGCCATCTCTCCAGCCCCCTCCAGTTGAGATTTTAAAAGCCTCATTACAGTCAGCCTGGTAGTTCCCTCATTGGTACAAGGCAGAGTGCTGAAAGTAGTGCCCAGGAAGGTCTGAGAAGTGGCACTGTATAAGAAAATGATTGCTTTTCCTCTCTTCTACTATGAGGAATAGCATGCCCACTTCCTATAAAGAAGTTATATGTAACTGGAATTATTCTTTACCTGTGAAGGCATCCATGCGTGTTCTACTTGCTATCCTTGGTCTTGCTTTTCTTCTTGTTAAGCCCTTGCAGAGCAAAGTTGGCCATAGACTGGCAGATTCTGGGCTATGAGCTGTTTTTCTAGTGCCTAGATGTGTCTGCCTGGTAAGTTTCTTATCTGTCAAATTGGCCACCTAGTTTAGCAGCCCTGACTGATGAGGACTGATGGTTGCAGTGTGCCAAGTAGTACCCAGGGCTTCCTACTTCTGCCAAAGCAAAGAGTGGTTTTGGAGCTAAGGGAATCTGGCAAGTCCAACCAGCCTTGCTTCTAACACATACCTCCAAGCTTCTCTCTTTTTCTCAGTATGCATCACTGTTATTTACAGAGGTCAGCATTGTTAGGATTGCTGGAATCACATGCCCACAGGTCTTTCAGTTTCTTTGGTGCCTCTTCAAACCATCCTTACATTGGAACTGTAGGCATTTTATTAGTCTCTTGCTGCTGCTGTAATAAATATGCCACAATACAGTGGCTTACAACTAAAAAGATGGGTTGTCTTTACATTCTGGAGGCAAAGTCTGAAATTAGTTCCATTGGGCTAAAGTAAACATATTGATGTGGGAACTATATCTTCTGGAGATTTTGGGGGAGAAGCTACATCTTTACCTTTTTCAACCGTAGTGGCTGCTTGAATACCCAGCTCATCAGTTCACCTTCGTGTCCCTTGTCACACTCATCTTTCTATTTCCCTCTCATAAAGACTCTTAAGATGACACTGTGTATGTCTGGAAAATCTAGGATAGAGTCTACATCTCGGCTCTCTTAACTAAGTTGATCATATCCACAAACTCCCTTTTGCTGTAGTACATACCATAAAGCCTCTCCAGACTCAGTTATAGATCATTTCAACATCTTAGGGAGAAGTTCAGTATAAAATATATTTCTCATCTTTCTATGTTTCTGACTTCTGCCATTCAAACTGGCTCGCAAAAGTCATAAGTGCTGGATTCGCTGGTGAGAAACAGCGATGAATCTCAATATTTACTGTAAGGTTATCAAGGAGATCTTATGTTGGTTAGGTAGCTCCTCCAAAGTGTCTGATAGTCAAAAATTCTGAGTCCCTCTTAAAGAAGAAACCAGCTTCCTTAGATTTATAAGACTAGAAGGTGAAATTCAAATATAGATTTTCTGAGACCCAATTCAGTACTGTTGCCCGGCGGTGGTGGCGCACGCCTTTAATCCCAGCACTCGGGAGGCAGAGGCAGGCGGATCTCTGTGAGTTCGAGACCAGCCTCGTCTACAAGAGCTAGTTCCAGGACAGGCTCCAAAACCACAGAGAAACCCTGTCTCGAAAAACCAAAAAGAAAAAAAAAAAACCAATTCAGTACTGTTGGTTTTAAAAGTCTCTACACATAAGAAATAACACAGCAAAGAGGCCAGATCTAAGACCGTGGCTAAGAATTAAGTACTGACCATGCCACTGAGCATTTGTGTGAGCGCACTTGTACTTCTATAGCACATATCAGCCCTTGGAAAAACAATAAAATAAGATAAGCCAAGTGTTCAATATCATGCCTTGTGTTAAAGCTAATGCTTCCCATGTGGTAGATCCAAGTAACAATTAAGAGAAAACAATGACCCATTGGTGGTGGGGGGGGTGCATTCTTACTTTTCTTTTTTTTTTTTGCCATTCTCTAATTTTTTTTTTTTCGAGACAGGGTTTCTCTGTGGCTTTGGAGCCTGTCCTGGAACTAGCTCTGTAGACCAGGCTGGTCTCGAACTCACAGAGATCTGCCTGCCTCTGCCTCCTGAGTGCTGGGATTAAAGGCATGCGCCACCATCGCCCGGCACCATTCTCTAATTTATAAAAAACTGAGTGAGAACCTTGGTACATATACTTGTCCAAGTCTGTGATGTTTTTCATCATCACTTCTTGTTACAGTTGTGTTCAAGCTCAAAGTTACTGAAACAGGTTTCCTCATCAGAAATGAACATTTTGCAACTCACCCAGAACTTACAGGAAAGAAACAAAGTTTGCCAGTACAGAAATACTCTTTGGGGAAACAGCTCATGTGGATAGTAAAGAAGGGAGGAAAGATGGTAGAGAATTCCCTGGGCAAATGACAGAAAATTGATTTTCATTTTCCTAAGACTGGCACCCTTGTGAGACACTTCCAGAAGGCTATATATTTTCTAACCACCCACCCCCAGAACAGTGAGGGAAGCATACACCTCAAGGCCACATGCTAATAATTTCTTTCAAGGCCAGTGTTCATGCTATCTGGTTTAAGAAACGAATTGTAAGAAACGAGTAGCCTCCAACAAGTCTTCATGACTTTCAGAATAAATCTTAAGCATTACCAATGCTTTGCAATTCTCCATGCTTCCTTTTCACCTAACCTTCAGAGATCCATTTCTTGGTCTAGTTCACAATTCCTATTGGTTCAGTATACTCTTTTCTTCATGGAAAAGGTTCTGGTAGCAACTTCCTTACAGTGGGAATTAATTGCACCTTACACAGAAACCTCTATATTCTCACAAGAACTCCATGAAAGTTCTCCATTTCAGGAGAGCAGAGTTCTGAAGACCTAGATTCCACCAGCATATGGCACGGTTTGATGGTCTGAGTAGTAAATGCAACAGCACATGGTGTGGATTGATGATCTATGACTAGTGATACAAGCCATTGGGATGGTCTAGACTTTAAAGAAAATTCCAGAAAAATAAGAGAGACCTTGACAAGTTATACTTAAAGTTTTTACTGATTAGTAAATTGCCAAATACTCAAATGAAGTCTTTCCTGTGGAAATTTTGATCATTTAGAATTGTTTTTATTTCGTTTTGAGAATTCCATATAATATACTTTGATCATAATTCCTCTCTTCTAATTCCTCCATATTTGTCCTCCAACCCTACACATCCAACTTTACGATCTTTCCCTCTCTCTGTAAAACAAAACCAAACAAAACTAGACCAAATCAAAGTACAAAAACATGAAGAAGTTAAATAAGCGCAATCAGTTTAAGCAAGAGTTTAAGAAGTCTCCATTTCCTGTGTAGAAACCTTTCTGAGACATGCCTAATTCCCAGCTAGATACTCATGACTCTTTCCTTTCAGTTCCGTTATCTAATTTTTTGCCAAACAACTTTCGTGTGTGTAAACAGTTTCTTGAGGAAAGAGGCACATAGAATAATGGGGTAGGAGTAAATTTGACCTGAAGATACCAAGGTCTAGTTCAGGAGGCTGTGTTTTAGCAAAGTGTAGGAACTGAAGTTGAGAATTACCAAGGAGAAGGAAATGGACAGGATTTTTTTGTGTGCTGGGGTAGCAGTGTATGCTGTGGGTTAGATGAGAAAAATTAGAAAAGAGGCATTCCTAGGGCAGGTTTGAAGGTAAGGTTCAGACTGCAGAAATTATAAATGCCAGACTGAAGCATTTGCCCTTGTTTTGTGATTGAAAAAAGATTACTGGACTTTTTCAGACAAAGATGTGATACAATTTCCAGTTATTTGTAAAAAATCATAGAGAGGAGCCAGCCACATATTTAAGGTATAACAAACCACATTTACCACTTATATCCCTTAAAGCAAAAACATTTTTAATTTCTTCCTAAGAAGGCGTTGTATACTCAAATGAATGGATTACTGAGGAAATAAGATAAAAACAGAGTATTATCTGCAAGGCAGCATTTTGTTCTTTTGTATCTCACAGTCTAGAACATTGTCTGTAAAATGACTGTTCATGGTCAAGTTTATAAGAGCCTGAAGGAGGGACCAGTTGTCTTAAAGCCATAGTTGAGTTCCATTCACACAATGGGATAGCAACTGATTTAGAAACAGAGTCTCAGATTAACTCCTGTAATGCCGTATTGCATAGAGTAGCAAGGCAGTCTGATTTTGTATCTAGACAGAGACTGTGCTCAGAGATCTCGAGGGTACAACTCCCGTTCTAAGCCTTGCTGTTCCTGAAATGGAATAACATTAACTATACTCATGGTTGTTAGGATTAAATGTTTCTTATGTGCTTCCTGGATTCCTATTTTGTGTATAATAAGCTCTCAGCATGTTATTTTTACTATTGTATATATGTCTTTTAATAAAATGTAATGATGGAAGAAAAATCTTTTACTTTCTTTAGCTTATTAATTTAGGACACAATGGTTTGTAAGGAACAGTAGATATTTGTTATCTGGGGATTCCATATTTATGAATCTGCCTACTTTCTAAAACTTATTTGTAACTCCCCCAGATCAATACTCACCCCACTGTCATGGTAGCTTCTTTATTTTTATTGTTTATTTTGTTTTAATACATTTTCTTTTCATTTTGTTTGCTTGAGTGGTGGTTTCACTAATTTAAAATGGTCCCTAACTATGGTGCTGGAGTACTGTCCAGTACAAAACACAGAGTATTCCCAAGAACCAAAAGGTAGTGTTGTTTCTTATATACCATCCATAGCAGGTATGGCTCAGGCATGAAGTACTGAAAGATGTGTTCAGTACAATAAACCAACTACATATTTAAATAAGGGGCATCTTTGAAAAGAAATGTATGCAAAACATTGCTAGGTGTTGTTTAGTTGGTGAAAAAACTTGATCCGTGCCCTGCAGGAACCCAACACTGGGTTTCTTGAGAAGCAGTGATTCTGTTTTCACAAACCTCTGGGGTCCTGAGGTAAGAGAAGCTAGCTCCCAGAAAGAGTGAGAACACCATATGTAAGAAATTTGTCCTGGCTACAATGATTATGACATATGATATGTTGGCTTTGTAAATAAATAACCATTGTTAAGAATATGTATTTTTTGCACATTGAAGACTATTTCTTTTTTTATTTTATTTTACTTATTTTTTCTTGGAAAAAAATTTCTGCCTCCTCGCATCCTCCCATTTCCCTCCCCTTCCTCCCACTCCACTCCCCCTCCCCCCCCACCTTTCCCCCTCCCTCTCCAGACCAAAGAGCAGTCAGGTGTAAAGTCCAAGGTCCTCCCCCCTCCATCTAGGTCGAGGAAGGTGAGCATCCAAACTTGCTCATCCATTGCTGGTGGGAATGCAAACTTGTCCAACCACTATGGAAATCAGTGTGGCGGTTTCTCAGGAAATTCGGGATCAACCTGCCCAAGGACCCAGCAATGCCACTCTTGGGAATATACCCAAGAGATGCCCTATCATATTACAAAAGCATTTATTCAACTATGTTCATAGCAGCATTATTTGTAATAGCCAGAACCTGGAAACAACCTAGATGTCCTTTAATGGAAGAATGGATGAAGAAAGTGTGGAACATATACACATTAGAGTACTACTCAGTGGTAAAAAACAATGACTTCTCGAATTTTGCATGCAAATGGATGGAAATAGAAAACACTATCCTGAGTGAGGTATCCCAAACCCAGAAAGATGATCATGGGATGTACTCACTTATAATTGGTTTCTAGCCATAAATAAACGACATTGAGTCTATAATTCGTGATCCTAAGGAAGGTAAATAAGAACGTGAACACAAAGAAAAACATATAGTTATCCTCCTGGATATGGGAAGTAGACAAGATTGCCGAGCAAAAATTGGGATCTTGGGGGTGGGGTGGGATAAGGGTAAGGGGAGATGGGGAGAGAAATGTGAGAAGGGGAGAATGGGGGGAACTTGGGGAATTGGAATGGTTGGGATAAAGGAAGGATGGATATGGGAGCAGGGAAGCATATATCTTAATTAAGGGATCCAGCTTAAGGTGGGCAAGAGACCTGAACCTAGAGGGGCTCCCAGGTGCGCAGGGGGATATCCCCAGTTAGTGCCTTGGGCAGCTGAGGATAAGGAACCTGAAATGGCCCTATCCTATAACCACACTGATGAATATCTTGCATATCACCATAGAACCTTCATCGGGCGATGGATGGAGATAGAGACAGAGACCCATATTGGAGCACAGGAATAAGCTCCCAAGATCCCAATGAGGAGCAGAAGGAGGGAGAACATGAGCAAGGAAGTCAGGACCGTGAGGGGTGCATCCACCCACTGAGACAGAGGGACTGATCTATTGGGAGCTCACCAAGGCCAGCTGGACTGGAACTGAAAAGACATGGGATAAAACCGGACTCTCTGAACAATGAGGACTGATGAGAAGTCAAAGACAATGGCACTGGGGTTTGATCCTACTTCATGTTCTGGCTTTGTGGGAGCCTAGCAAGTTTGAAGACTATTTCTTAAAATTTCTAGCAACTTTATTTTTTTCTACTTTATACAGCCCAATTATGTTTATCTCATTTGCTTTAGTTTGTATAGCTGTTTATTGGACATTCCTAATTTATACAACCAACTTTATGGTAAGAATCAAAACAAAATATAAAAGGTGAGCATTTTCAGTATTTTTTCCTTGTATGTTGCCTGAGGCTGCTCATAAATGTCAGTAACACTAAGTTATTTGTTGTTTTTAAACTCAAACGATTGAATAATGATTATATACCTGCAAAGAACAACAACAGCAGCAACAACAACAACAACAAGCAACAGTGGTCTTGAAAACAGTCAAACCCTTGCATTGAATTAGGCCCTGTGGATGTTCAGGGCACATAAGCTCAGGGCTGTGTCTTCAGTGCATCGGCAGGAAAGCAGCCTCAACACTGTGTTGCAATGGCTGCTTTCTTTCAACTCCAGCACTAGGGATTTCAAAAAAAAAGATCTTTTTCATGTTTTCAACGTTTGCTTTGCTTCTGGTAGAATTGCAGAACTTAGGAACACACTGTCTTTGAGAATCACCATGTCCAGGAAGAAAACTGAAAGCACTAATAAATGGGTGGAGTCATTGACACCACGGGCCTTTGGCAGTCATTTAGAGTTTTAAACTACCCAGGTTAAGATCATGGCATCCTTGTGATACATACCCCAGAGACTGAGCTATAGAAAGAAAATTATGTAATTTCTCTTTTTATAGCTAAAAGTAGTTGCCCAAAACATAGTATTAATTAAGCGTTAGGAATATTTTTACATTGCCTGTCTGTGTTATCATCATATAGCTTGCACTTCTGAGTCACAACTTGATTACTTTGAGCCTGAAACTCTACTGACTAAAAGCAGGCTGTGAGTTCCACAAAACGGCGGTGTGACCCCACACTCACAGGCAGATGTGTGCTCGTTCTCCCCAGGACAATGCTATCTTAGTTTGTGGTTGAGTTTCCGGATTAATTAGCTTTCCTTATTTAAAAAAATTACAATGATTTTTGCGCTGTGAGGCAGTAATCATAGCATTGTTTTGACTAACATTGAAATGTTTATGGCATAACAGAAGGTTTGTTAAACTTAGGGATGAATCATCCACTTGTAAGTTTCCTTATTACTAAGAAACACTTAATAATAATCAGTCCTCCACATTTACTGATGATTACTGGTGCGTGGGTGTGTGTGTGTGACAGAGAGATAGAGACAGAGATAGAGATAGATAGATAGAGATAGATAGATAGATAGAGAGAGAGAGAGAGAGAGAGAGAGAGAGATACTTGTCAGTCATGTCCTACAGTGAATATTTCAGGGAAAATGAGATGTGATTTGCCCCTTGAAAGTAAAGTCTACATTTTACTTATAGATGAGAAAAGAATTCCTTTAGACAGAAATTCATGATATAGAGAAAACACTTTGGAATATTGCTAATGTTATTGGCTAAGTTGGCTTAAATACTGGGATTCATTAATGAAAAAAACATACCTGCACTATAAAAGCATTTGGATCTCTTAAATAAGATGTTTTGTTCAAAATCACTCCCACTTCCTAGTTAGTTTGTATGACTGACTGACTGATTGACAGCAAGGAGGGTGGAAATTTACTATCTAAATTTAACAGAAAGGCTGTCAAACTTAAGAATGAATCATACATATATCTCATTCCTTACTACTAATAAAAACACTAGTAACAACCAGTCCTCCACTTTCGCTGCTTGAGACCATAGATGTGGACCTTGATCTAGAGGGCTCAGCCAGTGAAACACTTCCTGTATTTGGATGTCTGCTACCTCTGTGAAATGTTTGTTTTAGTCATTAAAAAGATTATGTAGAAAAGTAAGTTAAATTTTGAATTTGACCTTTGAATTCTCATCTAACAAACAGTTAAAGATGTTTAAAAACAATGAGTCACATTCAATAAAGTATTTTTAACTACAACATTTTAAGATAAGAGAGCACAATAGATTTTAGCTGTGCTTTCTGAATGCTGATGGTTAAATTTAGTCCTTTGCACTTCTGTCCTGTACAGGTAATCATTGGCTTTTTTACTCAGTATATATTCCCCAAATAGCCTCAAAGGCAAAAAGCATTGGAACACTAAGCCTACCTACCTTGGGTGACCTGGCTCTGAGTTTTCCAAACTTCTCTACCAATTTTCTTGGTTATTACTAACAATGGCATGTTACAAACTTTCAGAACAGCTTCAGAACCATCACTATTCCCTTCCAATAATGCAAAAGAATATTCAGAAAGTTTTGGGTGTACCTTTTAGCTATGTTTTCAATAGTCAGTTTATGTCTATATTAAAAGAAAAATCTCAAAGCAGTGGGCCCTCTGGTGTGTCCTAGAGTGTGCACAGCATTTTCTGTTGCCAACGTCATCTTATTCCCACAGGAAATGAAATTAATGCATGGGAACTCCATGAATGCATGATCTGCTGACATTTTCTTAATATTTAGCACAAAGTCAAAAAAAGAAGACCTATTGTGCTTTTATCTCTTTAAAATTTCTTTGATCAAAGCTGTGGTCTTTGGTGAGTTACTAGCAGGGACTATGAGTTTGTGTACGTGTGTTCGTATCTGCAGCACACAGGTCAGCAGAGCAGCCGCAGTCAGTCTGAGAGGAAATCTGGCACACTTCCTGCCCTTCCCCCCAGGTATCTTCTTTTATACTTTTCTGTTAACAGTTTTCTTCATGCCCCTCTTTCCATACCACATCAGCTGTCTTCAATTCGTTATGAAACTTTATTGCCAGCAGGTAATCTCCCCTTTTCCTCCTCCACCTATAAGGAAGTCAATCAATGGAGACTTGGCATTCACCTTTGAGAGAGGTTAGCTTCTGGTATGCAGCAACAACAAGTGGACTTTGATCCAGGAAGAACGCAGCATATTATTTATTACGGAAACAACTATTCAGAAGGAAAGTAGGGAGACATAGAGATTAAGATTGGGTTTCGCTACAAAGGCAACAATATCCTAAAGGCATTTCAAAGACATGCTCATAAAACAAGAAAATTCAAAGAATGAAATGAAGTAATGAAATTAGTAAGGTGGTGGCAAGAGAGACCTCTGTGGGTGAGGGGCAAAGGCAAGGCTGCCTCTAGAAAGTGTGAGTGATGTCACAATGTTCTCACACAATGTGCAAATCTAGACATTGGTAATCCGGGATCTGTGAGTTCAGCGATGACTCAAAACATGACCTAGACCCTTGAAGAATCTGTAGGGTCTTGATCTTCCCCATCTTGGGGATTTCAGACACACATTTTGAAATGTATGAATCAAATGATGTAAGATTGCAAACAAACCAACTGTATGGAAATACCATTATTTAGCCATTAGAGAGAACGATAGGAAAGTGATAGTATCTACTTCATTGATAATGTACTATTAGAACTGGTTCCTTGTAGTAGTCAGGGAGCAATATCAGAGGGTATCTAAGTGCTAGAGATGGTTCATGACTGGAAAAAGGAGCAAGAAAAGGAGGAAGATGTTAGACGAACAGATATCATATTAACATATGCTTGAGGTCAGTCTTCTTGCCTGAGTTCTTAGTCCCACCACCAGCAATCAGTTTCTTCTCTTTCAGATTATCTCTTGAATTATCTAACTCTCTGACTTAATTAAAGGTGTCTGCTTTACCTTACACCCAAGCTTCTAGTATCACCCCATAGCACTAAAAAATTTCTTCACTTGTACTTCTGAAATCATAGACAGCACTCAAGTACAGTGCAGTTCTTTAGTCTGAATTAAGTTTTGTCAGCACCTGTCTGTCCTCAGTCATGATGTAACCAAGGGGATCCATTTCCACCTTTCTGGTTGGTCCCAACACAAGTCTGTCTAGCTTTTCCTCACCCTATCTACTTAGGATTCTCTTTGTCCCATTTCCAGATACTCTTGCAACTCCTACCCATTTTCCAAGTTTAAGATCAATTACCATTGGTTATGAGAGGACAAACTTTTTATTATTCAGCCTTGCTTCTGAAATAATGATTATCCACAAATACAAATTTGTCAATAAGAACATTTAAAAATTAATGAATGAGGAGATTAAACATGGTGCTTTGGAGAGGACCTAGTACCATAAATTAGGAAATTGAGAAGACAGGGTTAGACATATTGCGTTTCAGCAGACTAGAACTCAAGTTGTAGGTTCATGTGTTTTTATTCATTAGCCCTTGTTCCAATTATTATTATCTCCTCACTCAGTGATGATATTCTGACACAAAGACCCAACAATATTGGTCATAGTCAATTTCACAGTGGTGAAATGAATATCATTCTTTTTTATTTGTTTATATTTTTTAGAGTGAGGACACTTTTAATGTATTCTTCCATAGTTTTAACTTAGGGTTTCCTTTTCTAGAATCTGGCCTATCTGTATCCTGCATGAGATTCTGGATCGACATTCTTGTACTAACCAACTCTGGCTTCTCTGTTCTCATAGCACCCATTCTAGAACAATACAATCTCACGGCTGCTGATAGTATCACATCTGATGAATTCACTGTTCCCTATAAATTATTCAAAAGCAATTTCAACTTAGCAGAAATGAATTTCCCTTTCCATGAAAAGGCAAGTTTAGGTCACTTTCGCTTTAAAATAACCTAATGATATTGAAGACGAAATAGACAGATACAGAATATTTATCAAGAAATTTCTGCTTTGAAGGCTAAACTGACCTACATACATAACCTTTTGCCAGATCCAAATGCAACTTGATATCTAGATGAAAGAACCGGGGAAGAATTAATATTAAACTGACCTTGAGCTTCTTCTATTTCTGATAAAAAAATTTCACATTGCAGATGTTCCTCTCTGTGATTTCTGAGCACAGTGTTCATAGCTAGATCAGGCATTCCTTTTGCAAACTTTTTATTTTAAGATTACTGGAGTAGCACTTTGTGTAACTCATTCAATACTATAATTCTTAGCAATGTAATAAATCCATCTGACCACCACACAGAATAGCAGAGGTGCAAAGAGATTTAGGAGCCTCAGCCTATTTTGCCCTGTCATTGTGGTTGGCCAAAGCAAACGGGAGATGGCAGACTGTGCCATTATGCAATATTTAGGACAAGGATGACTCAGTTTAAATTGAAACTTTATCTTAGTTCTGAAGTAAAAGGGCAGATCTGCAAGCAGACACTTTTTATGTAAACAATGAGGACAAATATATCCCAAAGGGAAAAATGCAAAGGACACTTGTACCTCATGGATAATTTATCTTAATAGTGCACTCTTGAATGTTTCCTCCAAGATTTTTTTTTGAGGGTGTGTGTGACAAATAAAGGCATTTTAATGGGTTTATTTTCCTTCTGTTGAAGTAACATATATTTTGTTCAAGTGAGAGGAGAGTATCCCTACGAGAAATAGAGCTGTAAAATGTTTTCTATCCTGATGACCTTTTGGGTTGAAGTCTCTAAAGATGTATGCACAGGAGTGCAGTAGTCCTTGAAAAGTGGTTTTCAGACATCTGGACCAAGATTTACAAAAGCACTATTGTGGCTGCTGTCCGTTACAAAATCCGAGGAAGTTCAGTACAAGAAAGAAGTCAGAGCCTTTCTTGCGTGTTTCTGAGGATATAGAAATAAAAATGAAAAGAACCATAAAGCTTGTCTTATGACAACATACCGAGCTGGCAGGCATCCCTGACCTTTTCTTTGATTATTGGAGTTGGATTGAAGGGTTAGTAAACATCCTGATAGTTAATTAAAAATAGGAGGTAGGTAAACAATCCAAATTTACTTTAGCTTATTTTCTTCAGAGCCTGCCTTCTAAGTCAAATACAAAGACACCAGTGCACACAAATAATATGGTGATTTTCTTTATTATCTCAAAAACATCTGCTATGTCATGAGGGTTGTCTGCAGCACACGAGGACCGTGCAGCTTCTCAACCCACTGGGTCCCTGTCAGCAGTATCAGGACTTCTTCCTCAGTGTGCCCCGAGAACAGGATGATGTGAGAACTCAGTGCTCTGGAGATTTAGGAAGGGTACATTACTGATCTCAAGGAGTGCCTAATGCCCCAACTTTGTTCAAACACAGAAAGAAAAAGGCCCATTTGCAGACTAGCAAATCACAAATCACCAGGAACACCTGCCCTTTAAATCAGGAAAATCCAGGCTCTCTCAACAACACGAGCATTTTTGTAGCTCTTTCATGAATCGGTCTCCTCTCTCTCTTTTGAAGAATGGTACCGTGAGCAGGAAGGTGATTTTGTCCTTTTTCTTCCTCCTTCCTTGCTTTCTTCCTTTCTTTCTTTTTGAGAGCTGAAGGACTGATAAAAATGTAACTATTCAATGGAGCTTCAGCTGTCTTTTGGCACACATAAAGTGTCACCTGAGATGTGTGATAAATGCCTGATTGGGTCTAATTGTAATGTTCAACCAATATTTCAGGAAATACTGAGGTAGAGGGGAGATGAAGCAGGTTGTTTTGAAGGCCCTCACATGAACTTCAACACCACAGTTTGTCCCTTTTCTGATTTTTTTTTGATGCCCCCTTTCCTTTTAGCACATCATCATGTTTTGGCACTCTGCTCATCTCAATTGTTTGCTTCTGTCATGGTAGGAAGAGAAACACAGCCACTGGGTTTCAGAAGGATGCTTCTCTTACACTTGATTTCCTTGGCTATCTTTCTCTGTGCCAGATAACAACACCTATGATGTGAGAGTCCCCTCTGTGTGCTGTCATTACCATTAACAAATAAAGAAACTGCCTTGGCCTGTTGATAGGGCAGAACTTAGGCAGGGAGGACAGAACTGAATGCTGGGAGAAAAAAAGGGCGGAGTCAGAGAGACGCCATGGAGTCACCAGAGTCAGACATGCCGAATCTTTGCTGGTAAGCCACTGCCAGATTACTAGATTACTAGAAATGGGTTAAATTAAGATGCAAGAGCCAATAAGATGCTAGAGCTAATGGGCCAAGTAGTGTTTTAATTAATACAGTTTCTATGAGTTTATTTTGGAGCTCAGTTAGCCTGGTGGCCAGGATGAACAAGAAGGCCCTCCATGCAACACACTTAAGATGCAAGTAAATGAACTTTCAGTACTTATTAAGAAAGCAATGACTAAAATAGTTGCAGGTTTTACTTCATGTCCTCAGTTCTACCAGTTTCTTCTGATTACATCCTTTTCTTGGATCTTTATCAGACCTACACATTCTTGTATGAGCAGACAGCTTCTTTGACACCTGATAAATGCACTTCCCACCTCATACCCCACCCTCCAGTGCGCTGTGTTGGTACCTAAAGTTCCCAGGTTTCTTTTCTGCATTGTCCTACGGAGATGGTTCATGAGACCTGTGAGCCCTTTTTACCACTTTTACACTTCTATCCCAGGCGTAAAGTAAGCTCTCAGGAAGTATTTGGTGAATAAATAAATAAATCTAAGTTTCTCCAAAGAATAAATCTCTTAAAGGTAAACAGGGATTGTGGCCTTGTTTTTGTCTCCAGAATTCCAGGCACTGGCCACTCTGGGAAGAAAGTCATTTGGGAAAATATCCTTCTTATAATTGTATAAGTGTACATTTTCTAAAAGGAATGTTGGAGAGGAAAAAGCAGAAGGTAGTAGAAGAATGTGCTGAAGACCAAGGGGGAGTGCTTATTCCAATCCGCATGTCCCTTTGCCGGGAAGAGCCCTCTTAATGTTGTATAAATAGCTTAAATGGAGCGTCACCACCGGAATGTGCTTAGCCCATTATCTGACTCCTGTCCCTCTCTCATACTAGAACAGGTTGCCTGTGTCATTGCCTATAGGGGCTCCATAGCAGAAGGGATCAGAAGCTATAAGCTAGTATCAGCGGGGGGAGGGAGTTGGGGGGAGTGTTTCTCAAGCGAGCAACTGCATAATTTTATTAATAGGTTTTACATCTTAAATTGCATCACCTTTAGTCTTCATTTTCTTCATTGGCGGTTTACTTTTCATGTTTCTTGCAGCCTCTACCAGGCGTTTGTTTCTAACTACTGTGCATTGGTAACTTTGAAAACTGTGAGTAAGCTCCTCCACCTACTGGGCATCTCTTAAATTACACCAAAGGTTCCAAGGAAGGAGAACCGCGACTTGGAGATGATCTTCAAGACGCAGGAGCGCATAAACATACCCAAATCCACCTGCCCACTTTGTTCTGAGTGCTGCAAGTGTTTGTCCGCTGTGTGTTTCTCTCGTCTACTACTGAGATCTCAGAAAACAATGAGCTCAGCATTTACCTAATACTTTTCTAACTTTCCTTCTTGTAGACTTAGACCTTTCTTGGCAGCCTAATTTTAACTGAATGTGGGGATTGAAAATTGAAGGCAAGAGCAAAAGGCTTTCAACAGCAGAAAACCAGGAGTTTAGAGGAAAATAAAAATGGAGTGAATATGGGTGTTTGTAGTAGGGCCTGCCGACACCTGCATCTTGTTTGTGATTTGGTTCTGTACACTTGGTTCTGGACATGCTATCACAGCACCCAGTGCCAACAGACATTGCTCCGAATACCTTAACCTCAGATTTGAGACGACTGCATATTTTGAATTACAGTGTATTTACTATAAGCACAGAGGTTTCTGCTCTTACAGAAGTAGAAGGGGTTAATTTTTAAAATTATATTTTTTTTAACCATCATTCCCCAAGTGGAAAGTGTCAAATGTTATCTTTTGTACTGTGTTAGAATGTCTGATTTTTAAAATTTTTGTGTTTGTTACTGACTTGAATTTCATTTTTAAAAATGTTAGCACAGTTTCGACTTGTCATTAAGACAGAATTTCCAATAATTCTAAAATTGCCCTAAATATATTTTTGTCATTTTGAACTTTGCATTTATATGAAGCAACAATCTCACCATTCATGATTATAAACTCAAAATATTAATCAACCCTGAAAACTTAAGCTGTTCTATACACTGGAGCACCAAATATTCAATTCTTTCTTCTCCCTCCTTCCCTCTCTTCCTCCCTACCTTCCTCCCTTCCTCCCTTCCTCCCTTCCTCCCTCCCTCCCTCCCTCCCTCCCTCCCTCCCTTCCTTCTTTCCTGCCTTTCTTTCTTCCTTCCTTTCTTCTTTAATTTCTTTCTTCCCTTCTTCCTTCTTTCTTTTTTTTTTCTACAGGGTCTTACTTTGTAAACCTGGTTTGCCTGGAACTCACCATTTAGATCAGGCTGGCTCTAATTCAGTTAGAGAAGACCCGGTTGCCACTGCCTCTCAAGAGCTGAGATTAGAAGAGTGGACCATCGCCCTGTTTAAGATTGGATTTTCATGTAAAAATAAAGGATCACATCCATCTCATTGGTATCAAAATTTTCGTTCATCTTTAGTAAACAGTAAAATTATATGTATCTAAGAAATGGTTTTAGAATGAAGTTCTTTAAGATTTATTATCAGTAAGTGATTGATTTGTGTACTTATATGTTGTGTGATCCAGGGTCACACAGAAAAATTGGGGGCTAAACTGGAGTCCTGATTGGGAAGAATCCCTGTTCTGAGGGATTCTGACAAGATGTGTGAGCAAGTGGGCTAGGCAACCAGAGTAAGCTGGGATCTGGAGAGGCATTGAAGCAGGGTGGCAGTAAGGCCTTGAGATGCGCCCTTGGAGGGTTAGGTCACGGTTTGTGGTCTCCAAGGACAATTTATTTCCGTGTAGGCACAAAAATGGAATAAAAGTTCTAGATGGATGCTTGGCATGGTGAGAAGAAATTTCTAGGACCTCTTAGAAAAGCAAATCTGAATTTATTACAATTTGACATTTATTTGTGACACATACACAGACTCCTTATTGAGAATGGGGTGAAATGGAAAGAGAAGGTGAAGCCTAGCATAGTGTTAGAAATCATGCACCATGTCCTGTAATAACTGATTTAGCTCTTAATTTAATCCACATAGAACACTTATCAGGTAAACCCAATTTCCTATTACACACTGCTAGCCCATTGCTACCACGTTCTCACTTTCCACTGTTTCTGGATAATTTGAACATGCTGGTCATTTCACCAACCCCTGCCTTCCTCAAGCATTTGATGGCAGAAGGTGTGGAAAGGCAGTAGAAGAAAAAGGTGTTAGAAGACTCTTTCAGAAGCGTTGGCATCAGAAGAAAAGCTATAGATTAGCAGAAAGCTAATTATAAGGAATGTTTATTCAAGAGATGACCATGTTTTTAGACTGGAAGAAAAAAAAAAAGAAATGAAATGAAACACAGAAACACCCAGGCAAGAAAAGGCCAGTTAGAAGGACCGCCCACCCCTGCTAAGCTCATCTCTCAGCTGTCTAACAGCAGCACGCACTCCGCTGACCTGTGAACTCTAGATTGCAACCTCCTCCCTTTGCCAGAGACTTCAACTCGGTTTGGTCTTTGCTCTTGTAACCTACACACCCACGTTGTTTTTAGGTGACCTTGTGGCATATGACAACATCTACATGGTCACGTGACTAACCCACCTGACTCTCCCTCTACATATCTCTTGGGGCTCCAATGCTGTCTTTGCCACTCTATCACTTGGGTGTCTAATAATTGTATTTAAGGAGACACGTGAAAGTTTAGGTATCTATGGAAACCAGCTGTGTTGCCCCCTTCCACCGTCTAGTCAAGGACATTCTTTGGCCCTGGTTTTCCTCTGATGAACTTCAGGATTAGGCCGAAGAATTACATATTTTTCTGGGAACTGTTAGTTAACCCGGATTGTGACATAAATTCTTCATTGTATTATTGTGGGCTGCAAAACTAGACTGACCTTTAGGGCCCGCATTAATCTGTTTCTCTACGCTGCCCACATGAAGTCTTTGCAGTTTACGGACTTGGAAAGTACATGGGAATGTAGTTTAACGGCAGAGTATCTGCCTAGGAGGCACAAGGCCCTGGATTGGATCCTTAGAATCGGAGAAAAATTGAATTGCATCACTTTATGATTCGCTTTGCATTTATAAATACGAATGAGTAGTCTTAGTTACAGGAGATATTTAAGCTACATCAATGAACTGGTACTATT
The DNA here is from genome assembly GCF_018167655.1 of Microtus oregoni. Classification (NCBI taxonomy): domain Eukaryota; kingdom Metazoa; phylum Chordata; class Mammalia; order Rodentia; family Cricetidae; genus Microtus; species Microtus oregoni. Next base: position 18,123,629 of record NW_024543097.1, on the reverse strand, counting down.
TCATCCTCCAAGTTTTATTTCCTGTTCATAAGGAACTCTCCTCTCACTGCGTGCCATGACACCATCAAACTACTCCCCCCAACACAGCCAATAACACGGCTTTTGAAACAGAGCCTAGCATTTTAAGCAAAACAGTGTTTATCTCTCTCAGCATCTGCAAGGCCTCATGGATGCCATGCCTCCAGGTCCTACACACACCCCCACATTCGGGTTTGAGCATAGAGATTCATAAGACATAACAAACAGCGGTTTGTTCTGAGCAATGCATGAGGAATGCATCCTCTTGTTTGGAGCCTGCTTGAAAAGTCAGTCGTCTCTTTTATTTAACCTTCTGCTCTCAGTGAGGCGCTAGATACAACCTACTTTTTTTGATCCATGGTAAATACATCTGTTTGCTCTCCCTCTTCTTTTGTACCTCCATTTTATCCCCTCTGCTAACTTTAAGTACTCCCTGACAGCACTCATATTTAAACGAATGTCTGACAACTTAGAACTCATTACAAAAAACCAGCTCTGCCCTCAAACCACCTTCCATCTCAGCTGTCACTCAAGCTCTCTTTCTAATCATGTCAGACTTGATTAGTATCAATTTGACTGCTAGAAAAGAAGCCAGGGAAAGCTCGCATATATAAATACTTTTCAAATATCTCAGAGAGTTAGGAGGACAATAAAGACTAATGACACCAAAGTCTAGCAGAATTTAGTTTAATGTAAGGATTACTGCCATCTGAAAAGGCTGAGAAATGAGCAGAGCATTCAACAGACTCACGGAGTGGAGAGACTATCCAAGCGGTGGTCCTGCAGACCCTTTTACTCCCAGTTATAGTCGAACAACATACAGAGACTCCGTGGCAGAGGGGACTCAAACATGGCTGGATAGGAAGGTTAGTGGAGCTACGGTAAGACAGAGGTAAGGAGGACATTATGAGATGCTCAAAAGAATTAATAAAAATATCTTTAAAGGTAACATAAAAAAGAGAAGGTCCTGGTAATAATGAATGATGCTTGAAGTAAGGGTGTTGGTGCAAAGGTCAACCCTCACAGGAACTGAAGGTTGACTTTTCCATTTCTTCTAACTGATAAGATTGTGGGGGAACAGGAGTCTCCAGCACTCTTATCTTTTATGACTGGAACAAGTTTGCAGAGAATACAGAAGAAGGTAGGAAGATTTACGGAGAATGTAGATAAAGGAATGATTAGAACTAGACTTTAATATGACTATGATAAGGATGTCCAAAGAAATAAAAAGGCCAGATTGATAACTGCAGCATAAACAAGAGGCTGTAAAAGAGAATCAAATGGGGAGTAAAGTAAAAATGCAAGATTTAAATTGAGAGTTTGTGGAGCAAATTAGCTATTAACTATAGCTTGGAAGCAAGCCGAAGACACACACAGCACATGTCAGAGGCTGCTCTTTTGGAATTTCCTGTTTCTACGGATAAGTTAGCTTATAAGCGTCACAGGAAAAATACCCATTCAAAATTCACTGGAAAGAAATAACTACCAAATTGAGGATTCTGTAACTAATTTAAGAATTTGAAAAGTCTAAGGAAAGATAAACTGATGGTCACTCGCTAAAAATGCTGTAACAGCTGGCCTTGGTGATCTCCTAATAGATCAGCTCCACTGTCTCATTGGGTGGGTGCACCCCTTGCGATCTTGACTTCCTTGCTCATGTTCTCCCTCCTTCTGTTCCTCATTTGGACCTTGGGAGCTCAGTTTTGATCCTACTGCATGTACTGGCTTTGTGGGAGCCTAGCCAGTTTGGATGCTCACCTTCCTAGACCTGGATGGAGGGGGGAGGACCTTGGACTTCCACAGGGCAGGGAACACTGACTGCTCTTTGGACTGGAGAGGGAGGGGGGAAGGGAGTGAGGTATGGGAAGTGGGGGGAGGGGGAGGGAAAAGGGAGGCGGGGAGGAGGCAGAAATTTTTAATTAAAAAAATTTAATAAAAAATGCTATAACAGAAGAATGATTCAAATTCAAATGTTTGAAGAACCAGGAAAGGACGTATATTTGAATGTGGTAAAAATATAGTTAAAAATAAAGTGAATATAATGTTAGGAGTATAAAAGAATATTAACAACATCTCATAGGTTTGCAATCTATATAAAACTAAAATATATAATATTATATATTCATAACATAGTATGGAGGATATGGTTAAATTAAATGCCAGAATGCCCATAAAACACTATAGGTAATATTATAAAATACACATACTCTTTTGTATCAGGCTGTAATAGTTTTAACACTGTATGGCAATCTTTTAGATAGGTGTTAAAATGATACAATAAAAACTAATTTGCTGAAAGATAAAAGGGTAAATAAATATAAAAGTGAAGAGCAACATGGGAAGCAAAATAGTAATAGCATTTTGAAATTCAGTTGTATTGATAATTACACTAACTGTAAATGGACTAAATATTTTTTGATTACCCTAGTAGTCCCATCTCTTTCACTGTCAAACTTTTTGGTAAATTCTGGACTTTGAATGTTTTTTTTTTCAACATTTAACTCATGTTAATGAATTGGTTCCTTCCAAACTCAGTTTATATTATGCAGGCTGCTTTTGGCAAGATGATCATTTAGTGTGGCCTCCTGGTAGATTGGGAACTTAACCACCTTCCTTTCTGAAAGTACAATCTTGTATTATTTTATGACACATTTTCCCTGGGCTTTGCTTCTGCTTCTCTGATTGCCTTGCCAACCTCCTTCTCTGCAGACCTTCAAAGCCCAAGTTAAAGAAATGCTTCCTTAGTACTTTTGTCAACTTCTTTAGCTGAATACATTTACCATCTACCATATTATAGCATATATATATATATAATTTATATACTACATATGTATATATAATTACTTCCTAGTTCTAAACTTGAGTATCCTACAAAGGCATGCCAATTACAATATACATCAGTTCAACCTAAACTTTAGATCTACTCTTACTTCAGCGAATCATTAAAATTTTACCTCATCAATTATGCTTTCCAGGAAACTGGGAGTCATCCATACTACTTCTCTTAGGATATAAACAAAATATTTGGGTTTCCTGCATTCATATGCCCAAATCTAATTCTCAGGGTGTAGGAATTTGGAGGTAGGAGTCTTGGTAGATTAAGTCACAAGAGTGATAACTCACGAATGAGATTAGGATCTATTCAACTACCAAGACTCTTCCCCCCCCCTTTTCCCATGCAAGACAGTAAGAGGATGACACCCTAAAAAGGCAGGATGTGCACCCTCACCAGGTGTTGAATCTGCTGGCGATTTGCTCTAGGACTTAGCCTCTCCTCCCCCAGCACTGTGAGAAATACAAATCTGCTGCTAGTGAGGTGCTCTATTTGGTACAATGACTTAGCATATTCTGTCAATGATTCTGATTTTTGTTCTGAAACATCTTTTGAGAGTTTTTTTTTTTTTTTTTTTTTTTTTCCTAGTCAGGACTACTATATAGCCTGTTGCCTCAGTGGCAGCCCTGGCTTTTTTTTTGGGGGCTGTTACTATCACATTAGAGGATATCAAGAGGATATCACCCTCTAATTCATTTTCAGAAAAACTGTGAGAATAAACTTGAGAAAATCCCATGACCTAGGGTATTTTCTGTTTTAGTCAAAAGACGATCATGAAGTGACTATCTTGGTCTGGATAACAAATGTTTATTCAAATTTTCTGTCTTGCTAACTTCTACTGAATTCTTTGGTCTCTGCTGAAATGTTATATCCTTCCATACATGGACAGGCTCTCTCTCTCTCTCTCTCTCTCTCTCTCTCTCTCTCTCACACACACACACACACACACACACACACACTCCCCCTCCTACTGGACATTTTGTTCATAATTCCAATCAGTGTTCTTAAAAGGATACAAGGCTTCAGAGCTGGAAGGGTACAGGTTATGAGCACTCCCACTGGGTCTTGATTTGCACTCAGCCCCAAGGAGGACATTTGTTCCAGTGTCCGGTTTCCATACACACCCTCCAAAGAATTAGTTACATATTCACATCCTTTCCTAATTTTTGCAAGCTTTTAAATCTTTTTCCAGGTGTCAATTTAGTGCTCTCAGTGTGTCTCAGCTTCTGATCACCCCTTGCTCTCTTTATTTTTCTTTTTTAATGAACTCATTTCCTAGCTCTGTACAAGCACGGTGGTGCTAAGATTTCTCAGCAGAGGGCGCTAGAGGAACACTGCTAGGGAGGGAGCCACTTGCTCTGTCCAGTAGCTCTATGGTAGGTTTGTGACCAGCAGAAGGTGCTTTATTCCGGCCTTCATTCCCTCACGTGCTGTCCCTCTGGGAACCTGCCGCTTTAGCCGACTCAGACGTTTACCTTTCTGTGACCCTTACCATACGGACAAACTGCAGGTCTTCTGTACACTCTGAGACCCTGATTTTCCCTGCTTCCTCTCCTCTTCCCTGAGGTTTGTCTCCTATAGTCCGTAAACTACTTCCTTTGACAGAGCCTTGGCGACGAGGACTTCTCATGTTTCAGGTCTTTCAGCCACACGTGCATTCTCATTCCTCTGCCATAACTGCACCAGCCACCAACTGAAGGTTTCCTGCCCTGTGGGGCCCCAAAGTCTTGCTTTCTGTTTGTACCCAGACTGTAGACTGTTCTGGCCTGGCAAAGCAGTGAGCTGCAGGCCGTCCAGCTGATTAACCTCATCTTTCCCTGGAACCCCAGCTTTGGAAGAGGAAGGGACCCCTACAGCGTTTGCCCTTCCTGGGATACCCTCTTTGACAAATACCCAAGTCTTCTTATATTCTAGAATTATTCATCATCAAGGTTTAACAACTTGGCAGCTGAGAGCAGCATGATGGTACTTGATTCACAATGCTGTAACTATTCTTTCTATGTTTACTTTTATTTGTAATACTAATAAAATTCTGTATTTACTTGTGGATTTGATTTCTTACCTTAGCTTCTTACATGGACCTATAAGCACCAACAGGGCGGGCACCATGTTTGTTTGCTTCCTTCCTGGTGCTTACGTAATTCGTGGCATTTAAAAACTATCCCATGATATTTGCTGCGTGACTAACTCCTGAATGGGTGAATGCATTTTCTGCTAATTTATTCAGTTATGTACTTTGTATGCCTCATTAGCTCTTCTCAGACATTGCTATCTGTTTTATAGATCAGGCATAATGTGTTCTGGAATGGGTACCGGTGTAAGGCGCCTGATTTGGGCTCTTTAAACATGAAATCATGATAGCTTTTTATACTCTCCCATAGTCATGTCGAAAGCTGATGTAGCAGTGACAGCCACAGTTACATTTCTCATAACAGCTTTTTCTTACCTGTGTGCTAATTACGAGATCCCCAAAGAAGACTAGGAACAGATGGAAGTGTTCCAAATTTAACTGAAATTACTACTATGGCTTAAAAGTTTCACATACCTTCTACTCCAGGCTTCATACTTTCAAATGCTAAAAGTTTGGTAGGTAAGAAAAAAAAGTAGATGAATCAATAAAGAGTAGTGGGGACTGTGGTAAACTATGCCACAAGTACTTCATCTGAATGCATTTAATTCAAAGAGCCAGAAAAACACCACAGAAGCTAGACAGCACCAGTGCCCTGACTGTCACATAGCAAACCCAAATTGGAAATACTAGGACCCTGCTGGATCTCAGCAATCAGAGATCTTAAAATAGGAGATAGTTAATTCAAAGACGTTTCTTATGTTATTTCGTTGAAGAAGAGCATAAAAACTAACATTTACAATGATCCCTATTTTATAAGAGGAGACAGAAATTGATTAACTAATGTAAGGCAAGAGAGACAACTTCAGGATTACAGTCTCCAGAGGACAGTGTGCAAGGTCAATTCATTATTATTATTAATTATTATTGTTATTATTGTTGTTGTTGGAATACACACATTATTTACTCAATTTACAAATTAGAATTACCTTAAAATCTTAAAAACAAAAAAGTCATCAAGTTTCTGGGGCTACACTCGTGCCTATTGAGGGTGTGGGGAAGGAAACTGCAGGCATTGTTCCAGGACTCCTCTGGGCTTCTGAAACAGGAATGTACATGTTTTCACAGATTGGAAACTCGTGTCCAGTGTTTCCACAAATGTTTTCTAGATTGAAAACTTCTTGTTGTTCCACTTTAATACTCAAGAAAATAGAAACCAAGGAGAGATAATAATTTCTCATCTTGTTTAGAGGAAATCCTATTTTCCCACACTGGAGGGAGACAAAGTTTCTCAAAAAAGCTGGACGGTTCACTTTCCTACGAAAGGCAGAGCAGTTCACAGAATGTCACAAGGAAGTGGCTCATAATGCAGGAATAGAAAGTCCCCACAGTCATTCAGCATCAGACTTTCACAATACACTGATTTCTTTTCTGGCTTTTTTTTTCAGGAAGAAATTAAGTTTGTTTATATATGCACCCAAGTGCATGTATGCACATGTGCTAGTGTGCACAAGCTCTTCCTCCCTCCCTCCCTCCCTCCCTCCCTCCCTCCCTCTCTCTCTCTTACACACACTCACACACACACACACACACACATGCGTGCACACACAAAATGTAAAATAAAGGCAGAAGAAAAAAATAAGATTGTTTCATGAACGATGTAAATAGCCAAAATTCTTTTGTTGACCCCGATTAGAGGTGGGTCATGCATGTCCCTGGAGTGGAGTCAAAAGATCACAAGGCTGTGGGGCACAGAGCATCTTTTGTGCATGTGCACTAGGACAGGGAGTCTATTTGACCACTGACAGCTGCTGAGACTATTTCGTGGGAAGTTAGGGAGTGGGAGTTCTGTATGAAATTGCTGCTGTTAGCTTTAAGCATGTTTGCATTCACTTAGCAAAATTAGACACCGGATTGCATCTGGGTGAGAAAACACACACACTACCACGATGTAAGCTGTAAAGAAGGTCCCTCCAAACGCATGGACCCATCTCAGACTCAGTCACAAACATCTGGGAGGAGCGCTGCCTTAGCACAACTGTGGCGACATTCTTTATGCTACCCCAGCCTTCATGCAGAGTTGGACGTCATTGGTTTCCTGAAATCTGGACAATGAAATAGGTATTCTAGGTGACTTGTTCAGTTCTCTACCTCAGCAGCCTCAACAGCCCTGAGTTCTACCTCCCATGGTCCATTGCCTACCCTGTGGCTTAAAGAGCTATGCTTTTACAGATCCACATTGTTTACCAATGGTACTAGAAAATTATCTTTGGTTCTTATTTTCTTTACAGCGATAGACAATTTTCATAGAGGATGAAAACCGAAGCAAAAGAGAAGAAACATGTGCCTTGATTTATGCAGCTGAAGAAAGCATACATTAACATTCTTCGATTTTTTGAAGAGAGAACAATTCTTGCTCAGTCAGAAGGGAAATTATTGTTTCCAGAGTCCTGCCGTATAATTCACTGAAGGACAATTCTTGGGCATGGAATAGCTCAAGGAGGTTTTACTTCCCAGTGTTCTTTATTCTTACCCGTATCAGTCATTACCTTTCTGTGTTTGTAATAGAGAAGATAGCCGTCATGCTTCAACACGAACCACCTCTTCCTCCAGCCCTTCACAAAGCCCGAGTGAGTCCTCTTATGCAGGTAGCCGCGACAGGTGGGCCACGGAGTATTAGGACAGCGGCTTATGTCGGATCCCACCACCAGCGTCAAGATGTCTGGACCTACAGGCATGAATTTAGGATAGCTAGTTCAGTGACTTAATATTTTATAATCTTCTGGAGGTACAGAGTCTATGCAGAAGTAATGGATGGAGAAACAGTCAGAGTTTCTGAAGTAGTGAAACAGAATTCTGCCATTGGATTAAACCAACTTCCTCAGAAATTCATTCCTATGTGTTTATGAAGAATATAAGAACCACAATTATCTCACTGTGGAATAACTCTCCTTCATCACAGCCACAAGGGCTCTGATGACAGAATCAAGTCTGTGCAATGTTACTGATGTAGTACCAACCTAATTCCTTAAACATCTTGATTTACTTCCTAAGAAGAAGTGGGGGTGGGGTGTGCCTCGATTTTTCTACCTTACTTTTATTTGCAATAATTAGCCTTCTTAGTCTAGTTTAGCCAAAGGGAGAGTCATATCACAATCTACCTCTCTAGCTGAAACTACAGTTTATCAAATCACTCGAGTCTGGAAATAGCGGTTCCGGGTGGTCTTAGGTACTGCCTCTTTTCTGTGTCCACATTAACGTGTGAATTTACCCTGAGCTTCCTGTTCCTGTCTTTCTTGGAACATCTTCCTGGCTAGACTTTTGTGACACAGAACTGGTATACAGTACAGGTTGTGGAAATTGTCTCTGTCCCTGTTAACATGGGGTCACTGCCTACCTTACTGTGCTTTGCGACTGCCAGCGTGGGCACCACATGCCTACCTTTTGATGTTTGAAGACTGCTCTCTGAATGCCACGCCGACAGCCAGCAACCCTGACACACTTTGAAGATCGCAAATGGGCGATGACTTCATTTACAATTCCTCTGAGAGGGAGGCCACATCCCTGAAGGCGGACATTTGGCCTTGGCAGCGCTGACTTCATCATGATGGTTGACATTGAGATTACTGATCTGTTTAGAACTGTCTATGGAAATGGGGGTCAGCAAGGAGACTCATCTTCCATAACTGACAAGCTCCAACCCAGGGGATCATTCCTGGCTGAGCCACATGGCCCTGAAAATAAAGATTTGTCCCAGAAAGGCTGACACAGTCTTAACTTTAGCAGCACATGAAGCACCTTGGTAATTAAATAACTCTCAGTATGTCAAGATAATTCTTCATTGCCATGTAAATACATTTTAATTTATTGAACTGCCCTTAAGCTCCTGTCAAAAACGCATCCAGAAAAATTAAAAGGAATGCTCCAGATTGACCGGCAGCCCACACATGTCTTTGTCTTTGGACTGTAGTCCCCAAAGAACTGCACTCCTGGACTAATGTGCTCGGTTGACACATCTGCCAATTTATTTATGGTCTACTGCAGTGGGCTGCCCCTGAGGTCATTTTCCTCTTGCTTACACAGACTGCATGAGAGTTTCTCTGATACCGATCAGACTCAGCTTGGGCTTCAGCCTGGCCATAAACATAACTTGGTGCACTATGAAAAATCCTCTCTGGGGCAAGGATGTGCAGCGGGCCCTGATGCAGCCTGGCTTCATCATGTGAGAAGAAAGTTTCTCATACCCAGAGCGAGGGCATGAGCCTGATGCATGGGGAGTTGCTGAGCTCTAAGCAGCTGTCGGGAGAGGGTACTTTTATCCTCTTTACCACATGCTACTCGGGGCCCAGAGGACTTGGGCTTGACATTCACAGAAGAGCTGGAGTTTAGACTTTGATACTGTGTTTTGAAGAGAGAGAGAGAGAGAGAGAGAGAGAGAGAAAGAAAGAATCTGCTTCTGTAGTCATTGTGCACTGAAAGAACTAAAATTTTAAGTGTCAATGTTTAAAACCTAATATTAGGAACTGTCTGAATTTGGGACTTTAAAACTAACACAAATTAAACAGTTTGCCTGCATTCAGTAGGTGCAGACTGAGCCTTGACATTCTTTGTCTGTAGCAAGTTCTTAGATGATGTCCAAATACAATTTCAGTTTCAAGCCCGCAGGCATTTCTGTCTCCACGAGACCCCTGCTGCTTGGTCTTTGCCACCAACCATAATATATCTTCATTTCTTCATCTGTGATTTAGTTTCCATTGACCACATTTATATTTAACCTCAACATAATTCAGTTAAGAAAGAAACTCTTAGTTCCCTCACCTCATATTACTACTTCTGCTTCTCAATTTCGTGAGCCTGGGAATTGAAGTAGACAGCCATCGCCTGTATCTACTGGGCACCCTGCTTGCTTTGAGTAGTGGGTGGGATAAAGCATGCAGATAGGTGACTATCTACAGCGTGAGGTGACAGAGTCAAGAAAATTATCGGTTTTGTGAGATAAAGAAGTTTTCGAATCACATCTTTACCCACTGTAGTTCTTTCGTAACAAAGTCCTTCCAAACAAAAGCTCCCCAGAAACATCTTCCCCCTCGCATGTTGGCCCATGTTTGGAAGTGTAGCATTCGGTGAGGTTATTTGCAGCTACAGGGAACAGAAAAATAATTTCTTTTTCTAATTCACACTTTCTCCTTGGCTCCCTGTCTGATTATGCCACCAATCTTAAGCTGTGTCGGAGTCACACCTCCGCTGCCAGACAAACTCTACCGCCCTCACACGTGTGGAAATGTGCAAGATGCCTTCTGTCCCCGAGGGCTTGCACCGTGTTCAGCAGCAGAGAACCTGGCCTCCGGAGGCACTTCAGCGTTTGCTTTTACTAAAGCCTGCACTTACTGAAACAAAGGCCTGATGGAGCGGACACTTGCCAGCTCCCTGAGCTTCAGGGTCTTCCCTTACCTCCCAGATTGGTGATTAAATCTCCTCTTCGAATCTGCTAGTAAACAACCTTATTAAAAATAAGCCAAAACCACTGTATGGGGCAATCTAAATAAAGACTCAGCAGAGTGTGGTGCTGTATACCTGTAATTCCAACACAGATGGCTGAAAGCCAAAACAAGAGGACCCCAAGCAGAAGGTCGCCTTTGGGCCAAACAATGAGAATTTGTCTCAAAATGCAAGTAAGCTTAGAAAGCCCCAAAGAGTCACATAGAGATGTGGTCATTTTCAGTATGACACTGAGTGCCTTTCAACAATCAGATTTGTTTTCTTCATCATCACCAGAATAAAGGTCATTTGTGCAGGGGTGTGTATAGTACTATGACTAATAATGCCAATTACAAAATAAGAGTTTGGAGTGGGGTCCCCCTTTCTCGTGCTACTCTGTTGAGATAAGATAACAAAGTAAAACTTTCAGTTATAGGGCTGTAACTGTTTGGCCACGTCTTTAAAATTCTGGGCAGAAGAAGAAGGTTCAGCGGGAGGAAGGGGACGAAAACAACAAGGGTCATTAGATACATGCATGAGACTGTCAGGAAACAAAACCAAAAATAGAAAGATGCTGACTGTGTTCTGATGTCAGGCTGGTTGTGAAAAACACAACACGGAGAGCTGAAGAAAGTTGATCAACACTACAAATATGGAGGGATCACTCATCATTCCATATTTAAGAGTTGCCCCCCGAGTCTCGCATACCTGGCTGTGCCATGTTTTCAGCGTTCTCTGGAAAGTGATTCGATGTCCGTAAATATGAAGCAGTCATAGCCAGGGATGCTCTTACGGAATCAGTGCTTCTGAGTGACCCTGTTTACTCAACTTTCTTTTACCACTACGGCCTACATATTTCAGAACGAGGCTTTAGTTTGCAGTTGGAGTATGGTAGACTCCATTCAAGGGGCCTCTTTTTGTTGCTGTTAAATCAAGGACAGAGTGCCCATCATAATGTTTAGACCACGCCACCGGGTTGTCTTTGGAGTTGTGAGTTCCTTGCTCTGTTTTTAAGTTATTTCTTCAACTACGACAATTTCTCTTTTTCAACAGGTATACACAAAATGGGCTTGATATGGGAATGTGACCGCACTCTCTTGTGTGTGTATGTCTTCTTATGTTACGTAAATGATGTCATGCTGTTTTTCTGTATGCCTGCCTGATTCTCTTCCCCATCTCCATCTTCCCCTTTTGTTTATCCTTGTTTTTTCTTTTGTTTGCAACTTGAAACCATTTTTTAAAAATCTATTCTGAGGCTTCAAAGTGAATGGAAATGCAGAGTGTGTGTACATTACAAAGGAGGTTTACATATTCCCTTAGTGACGGTCACCCTGCTGGCTCTCATTCCTTTCTATCACATAAAATACTGCGCGAATGCCCCTGTATTTGTCCCTTAAGTAGTTTTTGGGTTTCTCTGTCCAGAAGTACAGCTTTTAGGACATAAGATTTATAAGGTACTTCACTAGGAAGTGCAGATTGCTTGCCAAGCACCCTATATCCCAGTAAGAGTGTACAAAGATTCTCATTTTCTTACCATTATGCCCGTCAAAGCTTGCTGTTATATGATACTTTTCAAAAATGTTATTGAATTTGAAACAAAATCTTGTTGGCAATTTACCTTTGTTTTGATTAGTGGGAAAATTTGTCTATAATTTTTTTAATGACACTGCTTTTACCTTTAAAATTGAGGCCTGGTACAACCTAAGTCCACCTCTGTATATAGAATAATGTGTACAGAACTCAATGTATGACACCTTTGCCAAAGCTTTGATGCATATTTGGGTATTTTTGGAACTTTCTAGTCCTTTGCAGATCACTAATCTATTCTATGTTCCTACAAAAGATAAACATTCTTACCTGTTATTATAAGTTTGGAATATATCTTAATATCTGGTATAAAATGTTGCTTTGCCAACTTGTCTATTGGTGAATCGGGCATCCATTTAGAGATATTTAATCTTTTGGATGCTTATAAGTTTTCCAAACTATCTATACATTTAATTAAATTTTATTATGGTATCATTGAATTCTTGGAGTGATTTTGGGAGAATTAAGTGCTTTACACAGTTTTTACACATAAGTGCATAAGATAGTATTAATTTCCAGGCCTTTAGTTTCCTCCATTATACTGGATTGAACGTAATGCCTTCAACACAGCACACAGCACTCTATAACAAGCTGTGCACCTAACCAAGTTCTTCTTTTACAGACCTCGAGAGACTTAGATTTTTCCATAAGTTTTTCATTATTTGACAGATTAATTCTAAACACTTAGAATTTTTGTGGCTATAGTTAATCACATGTAATTTTCCCCTTTCCTTTTTCTTGTTGCTTGCATAAATACATACTTCTGATTTTTAGAAAGTTATATTATTTTGGAGATTATAGTTACATCATCTCCCCTTCCTTTTCATTCCTCCTAACCCTCCCATACGCCAGTCTTTGCTCTCTTTCAAATTCATGGCATCTCTTTTCAATAATTGTTGTTACATTCATATATATTGCTAAATATAACCTGATCAGTCTGCATAGTGTTACTTGTGTGTATGTTTTCATGGTTCTCCATATCGCATTGGACAATCAAATTGTACAGGAGGTCTTAGTTCGATGAGTAATTCTCTTTTAGTCGTAAGTTTCTGTCCCTTGTAATCACTTAATCTTCAGAAAGAATGGTCGCTTCCTCCTGAGAGTGTATACACACTGTTTCTCTTGCTTGTATTATATTGGCTTGGTTAGGCGTTTTGTTATTATGATGAACAGGTCTGTTATAATTAGCATTCTTCTTGTCAATTGCAAAAGAAATAGTTCCAGGATTTCTTTGTTAACTATTTTTGTTTATATGTATGTGCTTTTCTGTTTTAATGGTTGGGATTTTTGTTATGCTATGGTTTAGAACATAAATGTTCTTCAAATTCCTACATGTTCAACCCATGGTTGTCACCCCGTGGCACTGCTGGTAGGTGGACCTTCTTAGGAAGTAGGGCCCAGTATGAGAAAGTTAGTTCATTGAGGTGGATCAATGAAGCATTTCCTGGGACAGTGGACCATTTTGTCTCTGTGTGTTGGCTTCTGGTTATGATAGGGTGAGCATCCTCCTGTATCACATGCTGCTGACACAACAGATACTTCCACAGTTCAAAGCATCAACATCAAATGACCACGGATTGGGTCATAGCCTTGTAGGCTGGCTATCTAAAACATTTTGTCATAGCAATAAAAAGCTACATATTAGATAGACTTTATCAGAGATAAAGGGAACTGCTGCTTTTTTTCTCTATGTTTGGGACATTAAAATTATACAAATGCATTGAATTCTATTAAGTAATTCTTTTGATCAATGTAGGACCAAAAGCTCTAATAGGGAACTTTAAACTTTTTCCTCGCACCCATTTTTCAGGCTTAATATAAAGCTCTTGTGTTTTATAGTTCTTCTTGGCAAAGTGTTTTATCTGAGATTCCTTGAGGTAATTTTTCTAAAGTCATGAACACCAATAACCCTTTGCCATGTACTTACATCAAATAATTCTTTACCAGGATATTGCATGTGAGTTTCTTTAATATTTGGAGAATATTACTCTATACTATTCTAGAATCTGGTGTTACAAAGTCTAATTGCATTTTGGTTCCTTTAGAGGTGATGCAATGTTTCCTTCCTGAAGCTTCAATAATTTCCTCTTTCTCTTTACTAGTCTTAAGCTTCACTATAGACTCCCTGCCTAAGAGATTTTTATCCCCATCTAGTTGATAACCTGTAAGTATTTTCTGATTTCTTTTCTCTTTCACTGATCCTGGAACATCTTGTTTGGTTATGTTTCTAATAATTTTCTCTGTGGATTAGGGCTATAGCTTTGTTGGTATAGTGCTTGCTACACAAGCATAAGGACCCAAGTTGATCACCACAGCTATATTTTAAGTGCCATGTATGGTAGCTTGTGCTTACAATCCCAGCACTGGAGAACCTAAAATGAACAAATATCTTGAGCTTATTAGCCAACTAACCTCTCAGATCAGTGAATTGCATGATACTGAGAGATCCTAGCTCACAAAACAAGGTGGGGAGCACTCTTGGAATGACACCCGAAGTTGATCTCTGGCCTCCACAACACACATGTCCACCCCCACCACAAACACATAGATGTATGTACACACACACACACACACACACACACACACATATCCCGATTTTTTTCTTTTCATATACTTAATTTTTTTTCTCTCAGGAATTATTAAGATAGCTTTTTTTTTGTTCTTCTGATTTTACTCTTTGTGCTTGTTTTTATGTCTGTCTGACTTTTATCTTTTCTTCTTGTTCTTTATTTCTCTCTCTCTTTCTTCCCTTTTTCTTTCTTTTCTTTTTTCCTTTCTTCCTCTCTCTCTCTCTCTCTCTCTCTTTCTCTCTCTCTCTTTCTCCTTGACAGTTTCTGGGAGGGTTTATTTTTATTTTTTAAAATTTTTATTGCTTTATAAATAATACCATTCAAAATTTCCATTTTCCCCCCTCACATTTCCCTCCTGCTCCCCCACTCACCCTCTTCCCTCCCCCTTCAGTCCTAAAAGAGGGCAGGGTACCCTGCCCTGTGGGAAGTCCAAGCTCTCTCCCCTCCATCCAGGCCTAGGAAAGTGTGCATCCAAACAGGCTAGAATCCCAAAAAGCCAGTACATTCAGTAGAGACAAATTCCCATGTCATTATCATTGGCTTCTCAGTCAGCCCCCATTGTCAGCCACATTCAGAGAGTCCGGTTTGATCACATGCTCGTTCAGTTCTGGGAGGGTTTATACACTAGTCTGGATCACCCAAGATCTCTCCATTGTATTCATTTTGTTATTCAGTTCACATACTGCTTTTTTTTTCAATATTTGTCTTCTTTATACTTAGCACTGACAACTGGCTCTTCTTTACAGCCACTTTTCTGTTTCATATCTTATAAATGTCCTCCTTGACCAATTCAGTGATTATATTGATCTTATTTTAAATTGTAAATGTCTGTTTCCTCAGATGTATTCATTTACTTGCTTATTAAAGATTATTCTTACATTGACATTCTTTCCCTGCCCTGTTTCCCAGATTTTTTATTATTTTGACTAGATAGCATCTTTTGCTTAGGGGTTGCTATGGAAAATATACTCTGGAGCAAGGTTAAAGCTGCATCCCTCTCTGGCATTTCTCCTGGTGAGCGAGGTGATGCTCTTCAGGGCAGCACACTTCTTTGGCTGCTACCTTGGTCCAGATGCTGTGTTTGCCTTGTTTGCTTTCAAGGCAAGTGACCAAGAATCTCTCAATTATTCTATCAGATTTTTCACTGTATCTGAGTTAAAAACTGTGCTGTGCTGTAGTGAATTATCCCTAAGTATATGCAGGACATAGTTCACAAATACAGAATGATCTAGGCCTCCATCCAGTTGGGCACATCTCATTGATTGTCCACAAGAGGTGCTGTCCACTTTCCAGTGCTCAGTGATATTGAGGGAGCATGAGGCTTTCAGGAGCACATGAAGGACAAGATCAATAATAAATATCCCATCCCAGCCTATTTCTTACATGAGATACTGAGCCCTAGTCTGCTATTTAATGTAATTCCTACCCTGTCACAAATACAAGTATGACATCATCTCTTCTATCTCTTTCTATATTATTTGTTGATATCTTAGATCCATAATTTACCTTCTGCTTCGAAGGTGTCTCCAGTGTTGAGTTTGAGGATTGATAAGGACAAGATCTTTCTTTCTTTCTTTCTTTCTTTCTTTCTCTCTCTTTCTTTCTTTCTTTCTTTCTTTCTTTCTTTCTTTCTTTCTTTTTGGAGAGGGAAGTTAAGGTTGAACCCAGATGATATCAGAGTATAACCCATTCTTTCAAGTAACTCCCAGGAGCAATGAATTCAAGCTAGGGTGTTCAAGTCACTTTTCTCTACAGTCAATGTTATGTTACCATTTTATCAAGGGCCAGAGGCTCTGTGTTCAGGTTTGGAGATAATCTCTGTTTTTTTTAATTTCCAGGAATGGTTAAGTATTATAAACAACATATGCTTTTTAAAGGAAAAATAGAAAAAAAACACTAGGAATAAAAGTATTAGTAAATTATTATTTAACACAAAATGTAAATTACAAGGAATTATCTTTGAGAACAGTTAAGTAGAAAAGTTATGAACAGCATTGCCTTACTGTCTTATACTATCAATTTACTACTGTAAGTATGATAATAAACCTTATATTTTTAAGCTGTGCTTCAGAAAGGATAACTATTAGGGTAAGACCTTTGAGAGCTATTGCACTTGCTTATTGATTATGTCCTTGTGTTCCTGGCATACCCAGTGTACATCTTATAGATGAATAAAGTGCCGAGCTAAATTCTACCTGAAAATAATTCAGAGTAGTTAAGAAGAATGCTTACTACCTTAACTTATAAGTGGTTTTCAAATGTTAGGTTCTATGTGAGAACTCTTAGCTCTTGGTAACCCCAAAGCCAGAAAGAAGGCTACTGACATATGGCAGGGCACCCGAGGCTTATTCCAAATGGACATTTGAAATAATATCTCATTGTCTAAAAATAATTCAGCATCCATATAATGTTCAGGAGAAAGATGCCACATTAAATAATCACGTGACGGAACAAAGTATTTTCTAGTTGAATATGTTTATCTATTATCTATGAGACTTTAAGGACTTCTAACATGGTGCTGAAGGAAGTTGTTTTCAGAGAGACCAATGACATTAATCTTTTCACAAGTTTTCTGTGGATGGATGCAACGATACAGGGGATGCACCATCGCCACTCCTGTGGTTGCTTCATCTATGTTGGAACTGCTTGACACATAGACCTCAGGTGGCCCTATGGGAGTTCTCTCTCTCTCTCTCTCTCTCTCTCTCTCTCTCTCTCTCTCATGTGTTTGCACACACACACACACACACACACACACACACACACACACACCACAGTGCCACAGTAAAACCCTGAGATCTTTACCTCTACAACCTTTCTTTGTTAACCAATGGAAAAATGAAGGGGAGGAATATATGTAAAAAGAAATGAAAAGCAATAGTAAACAAATTCTAACGAGGAAAATATCTCTGTTTTTTAATTAAAGAAATGTTTTGGTAGTAGAGTGTATTTTGCTTGCTGACAAAAATATTTTATGGCTGATGATACAAAGTGTGTGTGGTTCAGAAGAGAGATTCAATGACTAGGATAAACTGTCATGTGGTTCACAGCGCATTCAAGGCACCCTTCTGTATCTGTCATGTTCTCACGCTCAAGCTTCCTGTGTATTGCATGCTCAGCATTTTCGGTGAACTCTGGAGTCTTTAACCGACCCACTTACCTTTCTTTGCAAGGTGCACAGCTTCTGCGTGTTCAGCACTGGTGACCTCAGTGCCATTGACAGATAGCACCACGTCTCCAATCTGGAGTCCCGCTTCTTCAGCAGCACTGTCTGTAAGTAGACAGATGACAACAGTCTCTTTGACAGAGGGTCCCAAATTGAGTGTCCTGCTGTTTGTACTTTTTTCTAAAAGAGACTCTTTTTCTACAGGGTCTTTCTTTCCAACTTGACAATTGTTTATGTCATTAATGAGAAAGAAAACGCTCTTCTTGTGGCCTCCCTTTCACTTCTAGGACTTACACATTCAGCCAGGCATTTGAGTGACTCCTTTGCAATACAAAGGCAAAGCTGCTCAGAAACTCAATCTATTCATCCACAAGAAGGTTGAACTAGTGATTCTCATTCCCTCATTGCTGGGAGGTCCCTTTGTAACCCTGAGAAAAATCACTTAACCTCAATATCTTCATCTATAAAAAGGGGGCTGGGGGGCAGAGCCTCTCTGTAGAACTGTTCAGGGAACAAGTAATTGAAATACTTACGAAGTTGTGGCAGAAACAGATCTTGGAGTAGTTGGGAGGGGGTGAGAAAAGAAAGAGCGAAGGAGCTGCTTTGGCTTGCATTGTTTAGGCTCCTTCCTGAGTCTTTTCAGACAGGAAACTGAAAATAGCCTCAGCTCTCTGGTCCTTAGCTGCGGAAGAGTGGGGCCCCCTTTCCACGGGGTATTTTGTCCCTTGCATTTCTATCAAATTCATTTATGCAGCACAACCCTATTTTCTATGAGCTAAAAAGTCAATATACTATTTAAGGTTAGTTTATTTAAAAAAAATGTGCCTCCCAGAGATTGGACCAAAATTCTTCCTACAGTAAGAAGTTGAATTCTACTTTTTCTTTCTTCCTTCATTTAAAACTCCCTTTCTCTCTCTTTGATGCATATGCTCAATACATAAATGCTGTCTATGGACTCATAGAGATGTGTGAACAATAGCAGGCTTTTAATATGCAGATCACCACTGCTCTCCTCAAATAATATTCATTTTAAATAATACTTTTCAAATTGTATTTTCTTTTACTATGTTTTTATGCATATGGATGTCTTGCCTGCATGTATGGTTATTCACCAAGAGAACGTCTGGTGTCAGCAGAGGCAGAAGAGAGTATTAGATCCCTGGAACTGGAGTTATAGATGATTGGGAGTCAGCATGTGAGGGTTGGGAATCAAACCAGTGTCCTATGAAAGAGCAACCAGTGTTCTTAAACACCAATCTATCTTTCCGGCTACAAAGAATGTTAATTTACTATTTTACTTTTTTATATTTCAGTTCTTTAAGATGGGACTTTTCTGTATAGCCCTGGCTGACCCGGAACACCCTCTGTAGATCAAGCTGGTCTTGGACCTATAGAGATCTACCTGCCTCTGCCTCCAGAGGGTTGGGATTAAAAGTATGCATTATAATGCCTGGCCAAGAATGTTCTTTTTAAGATGTAACTCAGTCACTGAGGGCAACATGATGCAGAATTTTATCCTTAGTGACTACAATTTGTCTAAGTCTGTTTTAATGGTAGAGAGGTTTCTGATTAATAAGTCATGACTCCTTTAGTTCACAAAGGGGGAAGAAGCAACCTCTGATAGTCCTATTCATTTATATACTATGCTGCTTGGAGTAATATTACATCATGTCCTGGTTGGTCGTATGACTCAATTGCAGTGAATACATTGTTCCACTGTCTTAAAGGACTTAGAGAATTTGTTTATGGCATTGCAAATAACAACATAGATTGAGTGAAGTTTCTTATTGTTTTTTACATCCCCCATGAATGAATAAATGAACCACTCCAAATTTTATGCTATAGTTCTTTTCATCATGGACCTTCAGTTTTACTGGTAATGAAAAGAGAAGCTACCTATCTATAGAGCTAGTTCCAGGACAGTTAGGACTGTTAATAGAGAAAAACTGTCTGGAAAAAAACAGAGAGGGGGGAGAGGAAGGCATAACAAAAAATATACACATGTAGTATATCAAGTGACAGATATAAAACAAATTACAAAAACAGTATGAACTATGATTTTTGCAAAAGAAATTCTTAATTTTAATCCAACTTGGAGTAATTATAAAATGATTTTCAGAAAAAGGAGAAACTGGTCTGATATTAATAGGTAAGTGAATTATGTTTCATGAGTATCGGGAAGCCAGAGTAATGGAGACTACAAGGTTTACAAAAACTTAACCTCTGTTGTCTGGGCTCACATTTAGTTAGTCTTTCTCATATTCTTTTACACTCGGGCATGCAATTTGAGAAAGGCCTAGCCACTGGAATGTGAACAGAAGTGGTGCTCATTTCTAGGCCTAGACCCTAAAGATACAGGAAGACCGCCCTTTCCTATGGTTTTTTTTTCATCTGTCTGGGAGGTGCCAGTGACTTTGAGATCCCAGGGGTTGATAGATTTGCAAAAAAAATTAACCCCATGATGGAGGAAGGTCATTGACTAATAAAGGAACTGCCCTGGCCCATTTTATTGGTTAGAAGATAGGTGGGAGGAGTAAACAGAACAGAACGCTGGGAGGAACAGGAAGTGAGGTCAGAGACTCCACAGTGCTCTTGGGAGCAGACGCCTGAGAGAGACGCCATGCCCTGCTCCTGGCTCCTGGGCAGACGCACGCTATGAAGCTCCGACCCAGGATGGACTAGGCTAGAATCTCCCCGGTAAGCGCACCTTGGGGTGCTACACACAGATGATTAGAAATGGGCTAAATTAATATGTGAGAATTAGCCTAGAAGAGAATGGGCCAAGCAGTGATTAAAAGGATACAATGTCCCTGCAATTATTTCGGGGCATAAGCTAGCCGAGCAGGCAGCCGGGGTGCTGGGAACGCAGCCCCGCCACCGCTCTTATTACTACAGTTGGCGCCCAGACATGTGGACAACTAAACCCACTTAAAAAACCTGAGAAGGCTTAAAAATAAGGGAGCAAGAGTTTAACACAGATTTTTGCTGTTTGTTGGTGGCGTGCTGTAGAGAGATTTCCTGATTCAGCAACAGTAGCAGAAAAAAACGCTGTGTCATTTTGAAGCGCGACTTCCTGGGGCTGTGCCACCATTGCGATCTCTGTCTGGCTCCTGCGGGAGACAGAGCTTTTGAATAGAGCATTTGGAGTAAAGGGCTATGATTTGTTTGATGGCAACTAGACTCGCTGTGTTCTTGGGTCTGCTCTGCTTGTTAGAGGCAAGCAAGCGCCTCATCTAAGAGAGGCTTCCTGACTCAGCTTTAGCTGCAAACCCTGCAGCTCATTAAGAGTTCCTGCCAGGAAACATTTAAACGGTGTTGACGAAAAGCTGAACACATGCTTTTCGGTTTTCAGCCATAGCAGGAAAAAAGCTGCGCCGTTTAAAAATGCCGGCTTTCTGGGCCATCCTGCCAGGGCAAACTCTGACTGGTTGAGGCAGGAGGGCCGGCTACCTAGAGAGGACTTGAGTGTTGTCTGTTGTAGCTCACTTGCTGGCAGGGACCTTGAAATGCCATACAGTTGTTGCATTAAACATGGCTACAGCCTGTATATCCGCCATGAGGCTGGAAAGCTAAGGAATGGACTGGATCTAGCTGGCAAAGCCACGCCTTTAATCCTACTGATATTGCTTGGTAAATTAAAGATTCATGTGGTCAGAAAAAGAGAGATATACAGTAAAGAGAGATTCAAAGACAGAGAAAATTTATGAATGGTTTGAAGTGTGTTAAAAATATATGCAGACTAAAAGTTGAAGTTCTTAAAGTAAAAAACATAAAAAAAGGAAGAGAGTTGTTGTGTGGTAGCACACGCCTTTAATCCCAGTGCCTAGAAGGCAGAGACAAACAGATCTCTGTAAGTTCAAGATGTAGTAGCTTACACCTTTAATCCCGAATGCCTGGGAGGCAGAGACAGGCAGATCTCTGAGAGTTCAAAGACAGCCTGGTTTACAGAGTTACTTCAGGTCAAAGATACAGAGAACCTGTCTCAAAAAGCAAAGAGTTAAAAGTAAAAATAAAATAGAGGTTAAAATAAAACAAACAAAGATGGAAAATACACAGAGAATTTTGATACTGTATGCTATTATGCTCTCTTTAAATTATTTAAATGCTGAGGAAGGAGCAACAGATGCTAAAAGATATTTATTTATAAATGCTGCTAAACTAATCCAACATAGATATTATGAATTTGGATCTAAGGACATGATACTTTGGAAAGGAGTTTCTTATTTTGTTTGCACAGAGGATGAGACGCTGTTCATTTCTTCTATTCCGATGTGGTATGATGGACCACGCCCTCCTGAAGGGTTGGTGTGAACGCCTTCAAAAAATTGCTTCGCTCAACTGCCAACTGAGATGAAACTAGCACACGGGTTATACCATGAAAGACCTAATTAACGACTCCCCCATTCAGCAGGAAGCAGCTTGGAGAGAAAAAACTGCGCCCATGTTCCCAAATATGGTTTATAAACGTTCTTTTACATTTAAAGGGGGATATGATATAGATATGAATAATTTGCATTAGTATAGATTTTCCTTTATTGATAGAGATTTATGGTCAATTTTGTTATATATATAAGTGTTTCTGATTTTGATTAAGGTATTGTGATTGTGTAGTTCATTTAAATATCTACGGTATAATTAAGAAATATAGGTAGTTAATAGATAATCATAATAGTCAAGTTTGTAGTCATGTTAGTTAATATTTTCTAGAAGATAGACATTCTTCATGTCTTTCAAAGATTACAGAATAGGACATTTAATGTTTTAATAACTAAGGACTTTTCATGACTATGAGACACTCTGCTCCTGGCAGCACCAATCTACTTCAAGAGGAAGATGGGCATCGAAGAGGCTCGTTATGGAGTTTGATAGCCAGTTGGGCAAGAAACTGCTCTTGTCTGGACTATTGCATAAACTGGACACAGAGAACCCACAGAGAGAGGACTACTGAACTTGCCTAAGGTGAGATGATCTTTCGGGGTTCCTGATTCATGAAAGAGTCTGCGAGACATTCTGCAGGATACAACAGATAGTGACTGAACTGACTTTGAATTTTCCTGCTTTATGGAAATGTCTGCTGGATAGCATGGGCCTGAAGGCTGAAGATGGATGCCCCAACGGTACAGAGGAACTTTGGTTGACTGTCCAGGCAGCGAGATGTCTTTGTCATTTCTAGAGTTCGAAGTTTCTTAGTTCTTGTTTACTTAGGTAATATTATATCTTTCTGGAGTCTTTGATGGAGTTAAGAATAGTTAGTTATAGTTATAGTTTTTCTTAGTTATGATAAAGATTATTGTAACTTTTACTTGATAACTGTTTTGTTATATGTAATTTTGCTATGTTAAAGTTAAAGCCTTTTTTTTTTTTGGTTTAAACCGAAAAAGGGGAAATGATGGAGGAAGGTCATTGGCTAATAAAGGAACTGCCCTGGCCCATTTTATTGGTTAGAAGATAGGTGGGAGGAGTAAACAGAACAGAACGCTGGGAGGAACAGGAAGTGAGGTCAGAGACTCCACAGTGCTCTTGGGAGCAGACGCCTGAGAGAGACGCCATGCCCTGCTCCTGGCTCCTGGGCAGACGCACGCTATGAAGCTCCGACCCAGGATGGACTAGGCTAGAATCTCCCCGGTAAGCGCACCTTGGGGTGCTACACACAGATGATTAGAAATGGGCTAAATTAATATGTGAGAATTAGCCTAGAAGAGAATGGGCCAAGCAGTGATTAAAAGGATACAATGTCCATGCAGTTATTTCGGGGCATAAGCTAGCCGAGCAGGCAGCCGGGGTGCTGGGGATGCAGCCCTATTACTACAACCCCAGAACATGAAACATTAGGTGAAACTATCTCCATCTAAGAACATCTACATTAGACTACTACCATAATTAATAACCTTTTATTTTGTTTGCCTTGAGTCAAACATGTATTTTTAATTGCCAAAGAGAGCACCATTTCAAAAAACTAGCATACCTCAAACAGTAAGTATTCTGAACAAAGGTATCCATACTTTCCAAATCCCAAAGCTAGTGACCCAAGTCAGCTAGTATAGATGCTGTGGGCCAGTGGCTAATGTCCTTGGTGACAATATAAAGGAGATGGACAAAGGAGAAAGGGTGTATTAGGTAAGAATGTAGAATTTGCTTTAGATCCTCTGACATTAGAGAGATACAAAATACTGTAAGCATAAAACATGTATATTGTTTCATAATTTAGGCTTTACGAAGATTAACTTTGAATAGAGAGAGATAACAGATCAGCATGGCTATTACTACTAGAATTTATACAAGCCTATAACATAATTCTAGAGATTAGTGGAAGCATAACAGTCTTTCATATGACCTGAAATGGTCTTCCGAATTCATTTAGATACCTGTCAATCAATCTTTAATGAAGCATAAACATACCACCAAGTAAAATTTTGCATTTTGTTTATTATGGTATTTCAAAATAACCTCTGACATATGAAAGAAAAAAAAACACTAGTTAAATGTGTATTTGCTCTTAGATACCCTACAATAACCATGGTGTATATGATCTTCAATGTTCATTGGGATGAATGAAAAATATAGTTGGGCTTGTAGGGGAAGCAAAGTGATAGAGTGCTTATCCAGAAGGAGTGAGACTCAGGGTTCAATCCAGGTAGAAGTGAAAAGAGAGAGGATTCAAAACACAGATATTAAAGAAACATAGGTGTTAAGATAGAACTAACAAACACATTCATAACTCAGACAATGGAAGGAGAGAAATTTAAAGCTCTGAAGATAAAATTTAAGGAATAATTACTATTAGTAAGAGAGAGAAAGGGGACTGGACAAACAAAAACAAAATCAAAATGTATCTATCTTAAAAAATATAGTCAGGGGAGACCAGAGTGAAGAAGGATGAAGTACAATCTGCCGACCTGACCTTGGATGCCCAGCGTCTGTGTAAAAAGCTAGGCATGGCAGTGAACAACTGTAATCTCGGTGCTGGGGATAAACACACAGGAAACAGCCCAGGATTCAAGTGAGACAGTCTGTCCAAATCAGTGAACTCAAGGTTCAGTGAGAGACTTGTTGGAAAATAAGATGGAAAGCAAGTGAGAAAGGCATGGGATATTGAGTCTGGCTTCTACATTCATGAACACATATGTGCTTGCACAATTATACACACAGAGAATATGAATTCATGTGGACATGTGGATTCATATAGTTACACAGGAGGGAGGAAGGAAAGGGGAGAGATAGATAGATAGATAGATAGATAGATAGATAGATAGATAGATAGAGAGATGGGGGGCAGAGAGACACAGACACAGAGAGAAGAAAATAATTCAAGATGAAGAAAATATCAACAGTTCTATATTGAAGCCTTAAAGGAGACTCTAATAACATCATCATTAATTTTAGTCTGTTCAAGACATTAGGAAAAATGAGGACTAACTAAAGCTTTTAAAATAATAAGGAAAGTAGGAGGAATTTGAGAATTTGTACTAATCAATATGTTAAATGTTTAACTAGATAAGTTAATAAACACTACAAAATTAAAACCAAGTACATGTTTAATAGCAGGCTTTCTAAGTAAAATTTGTTTTAAAATAATTTTTAAACCTAATCCTAAATACTAAACCTAATATTTAAAGGTTCTATCACTCTGAAGATAGTTCTATTTTGATTATACAACTTGAAGTTGTTTTTTTTTTTTAATGTACAGTGTACTGCCTGCATGTATGTCTGTATGCCAGGAGAGGGCACCAGATCTCATTATAGATGGCTGTGAGCCACCATGTGGGTGCTGGAAATTGAACTCAAGACCTCTGGAAGAGCAGCCATCTCTCCAGTCTTACTAATTAGTGAAGTTTTTACTGTAGTTTTGCATGGTGTTCTGTATTCCTTTATATTCTTGCTGGTTTTATTATCTGGCCTTTTATTATAATCCTATTGTAAACAAAATTAGTCAGTCCGTGGTTTTCCTTTCTCTGGTGAATACTGATGCTGTCAAATTGTTTATTGATTATTTGTTTATCTTTTTCAGGTAAATAACTATACAAGTCCTCTGTTAATTTTAAATTTTGTTACCTCTGTATTTTTGTTTGTGATACCGAGAATAATTATTGCTGGTAGGGAATGATGGTTTGCCACTCTTGTGACTGGTTCATAAAACTGCTTTTAATTTTAAATAATGGGCACTGGTTGTGGTAGTCTGGACTGTCATGCATCTTATGAGGTTCACCTTTATCTACTAATGATGCTGGAGTTGTAGTACAAGGGCTTCACTGAGGGCAAAGATGGTTCAAGGTGACTTGATAACACACCACACAAATGCTTGCCCTTTGTGACTCTGGTTTTGGTACAGAAGCGATCAACATAAATTGCTTAGGAAGGTATGAGGTAGTAGAAAGACAAGAGTACGATTTTCTAAAATTTACAGCTCCCTCCAAATAGATGCACTTGTAATTTTATTATTAAAAGCTAATAGAAAAGTTACTTCATGCTTTCATTTCATGCATATTTACACATACTGCAGATTCTGAAAACCTACTTTAAAAATAAAAAGAGCTTGTACTTTTCACTTGGAAATTTGTGCTCTAACAGTAGCCCTTTAAATTTGGGAGCTTCAGAAACATGGGCCTCTTCATCATTTCCTCCCTTGCTTAGCCTGCCTTAAATGTATAGTTCTCTTTCCGAGTTTGCTTGCTATCAAAGTTGGAACATCTGTTTCTTTTGTTTATGCCAACAGATCTCGCAAGCACTTAGGCTTTCTCAGAAACTGTTCATGCAGATGCCAGCCGGGTGTGGGCAATTAGTTGCGTGAGTGCCAAGCAAGCTCACACTCTGTATACTTATGGATAATCATTTCCACCCCACCTACAGGTCTCTTCTCTTTATCTTTTTTATCTTTAGTGTGTAATTAAGCCTCTCTGCTGCCTCCAGAACAATGTTTTATAGCATGAATAAGATTCTCAGAAGGGCTGAAAATATGTGTAATTTGAAAGTCCCTCAACCCCTCATTTAGTAGATTTGAGTAGACAATGGATTTCAGAGGGATTCTCAGCACTGAGAAATACATTTAAGAAAAAAAAAATGAGAGAAAGACACTCAGTAGCTAGGCGAATCCCTGCCAGGGCAGCACTTTCTGATGCTGAATAAAATCCTGGGTTAACTATGTACTGTCACATCTCTGTGACATAAAAGACACTTCAGTTTTCTTATTGCAAAAACACCTTTGGGCCCACTGAATAAAAAAGTTCCCTGCAGAGCACACAGAGTTATTTGTTTTGTGTTAGAACGACAAAGATACAGTTAACCGTCGACACTGAACAGTTACAAAGATATCAGAAATTGACTCTGTGATGGTGAATTTTCATGATTAAATTGACTAGAATCGCCAAGGAGACACACCGCTGGGGTTTAGATGAATGTGTGCAGTACTATTCCGTCCATTTGTTTGGGTATCGAATTGAATAAAATGGAGAAAGGGGAGAGGAGGGGGAGAGGGACGAAAGGAAGGGCAGCGAGCGACACGGAGACAGCAGAGAATGAGACAGACACACAGGGAAAGTCACATCAAGCACCTTAGCCACAACTCTCATCGTTCATTGCTTACCGGCCTTCCCAGATATGAGGAGTCCTAGTCCCAAACTCCTGCCACCATGGCCTGTATCAAAACTTCACAGCTACCACAGGCACTATCATACCTTCCCAGACAGAACACAGAAAGAATATGAGTTTTGCATGAATGTGTGTAGTACTATTTGATCCATTGGCTTAGGTATCAAAAAGAGAAGGGGGAGAGAGAAGCTAAACATCAACTTTCATTTCTCATTGCTTTCTGGTCTTTGCAGATACTAGAAGGCCTAGTCCTACTGCCATACATGTATATATGCATGTGCATGATATATATGTACACTGTGCTATTTTATATGTAATATATGCATTCATTCATGTATGTATATTCATCTCTCTCTCTATATATATGTATGTATGTATGTATGTATGTTTGTATGTATGCTCTACAGAGAGCAGAAAAAGCAAAAAGAGCAAGATTCCTTCTTCTCTGTTCTTTATATAGGCTGTCAGTAGAAGGTGTGACCTAGATTATAGATGAATCTTCCCATTTCAAAAGATCCAGATTAAAAGTGGTTCTTCCCACTTCAAATAATATAATTAAGAAGAAAATTCCTAAAAAAAACCACCTCACAAATATACCCAGATCTTTGGGTTTTAATTAATTCTAGATGTAGTCAAACTGACAAACAAGAATAGCCATTACAATTTCACCCCTTGTCATTTTACACACAATCCTATCTTTTTATGTCACGTTTAATTTCCAAATGACACCAATAAACAGGTCATAATTATGCCAAACATGATATAAGTATCCCTTGTATAAAACACAAACACACTATAAATTTTAGAATAGGTGGCAATGCCCTTGGAGGGACATTTTTAGTATCTCAAACTTAAATATGATAGCCACCTATACTCTCTTAATTGGTGTTACATTGCATGAAAAAGATTCAAGGATAGAAAACATAAATATCTGTGTAAAACATATTCTAACCAAATATAACAGAAATACTCATGCCATTTATAATCGTCTTTTTGCAACTGCTTGGGGATAGTTTGCATTTATAACTACCTTCTTCTACTGCCCTTTTTGTTTTCTTCCACCCTCACCAAGCACTTCAGCTGGCCTTGGTTCTTTTTTTGGAGGAATAACTCATACCTTCAATCCTGAAGGGTCCATGTACATTATCATCCTTCCTGGATTAGGGTGCAGCAGTCTCTCATTTTCTTCAAAGTACGTAGTAACACAAAGAGATGTCCTAAATGATTTCCTTTACACAAGCCATAATCTTTCTTACATCAATAATGAAGAAGAAATCTAATTTCATCTTGGTAATCTGGATCAATCACATATCCCAACACTGTTAATTCCTTTTTTGGTTCTTTTGGTTTGTGGGCATCAGAAGCCAAAAGTGGCAAGGGGGAAATCTGGGCTTCCAGTTCAGTGGCTGCTTGTTGTGTCTCTCTCCCTGGAACCAAAACTTCTAGGTAAGCACAGCTTAAGGTCACAGAAATAGGAAGCAGCTTAAGGTCACAGAAATAGGAAGCAGCTTAAGGTCACAGAAATAGGAAGTAAAAACTCAGTAGTTGGTCATTGGGAGTGATAATGAGTGGAACCATTCTGGTTTCTACCCTTTGATCAATGGCTTTTGGCTGTGGAGAAACTGCACCATAATCTGGATGCTGATTCAAGGAATATATCACCTTCTGGAGAATCCTGTCCCATCCCTCTAGGCTGCTGTCACTTAACTGTGCCACAAGAAAACAACTACAGCCTTATATCATGGCAGCTTCTTCAGGATGGTGAGGAGCATGGTAAGTCCAGTGGACTCTATAATTATGGGTCCACTGTTGCCCTTATCTATCTGTGAAGTGAATTCCTTGGTCAGAAGCAGTATTGTACGGAATACCATGATGATGGGTAAGGTATTCTGTAAGTCCACAGATAGTGATTTTGCATAAGCATTATATGCAGTAAGGCAAACCCATAACCAGAATAAGTTTCTACATCAGTAAGGAGAAAGTGTTGTCATTTCCATGAAGGAAGTGGTGCAATGTAGTCAACCTGCCACCATCTCACTGGCTGTTCACCTGGAGAAATGGTGCAATATCTGAGGATCGATATTGGTCCCTGATACTGGTATATCTGGTATTCATCAGCAGCTGTAGCCTTGTCAACCTTGGTGGTTGCAGGACATTTTGTTAAGCCCATGCATTACTTCCATCTCTGTCACCATGGTCACTTTTCTTATGAGCGCAAGGGGTTGAACAATGACAGAGATAGCTGGGGGAAGAGGTTGATTATTCACAGAACAGGTCACCTTCTCTCTTTGTTGGCTGAACTCTTCTGCTGAAGTCACTTTTTGATGCTCATTAATGCAGGACACAAGTATCTTCACATCCTTTGCTTATTTGGAGAGATCACAGCTATCCAAATAATTCTCATCCAGATGTATTTCTCACCAATTTTTCCAATACTGGTATTCCCAAGTCCCTGACTATCCATCCAGTCCATGGATACAGTCCATGAATTAGTGAACAATCTCACATCTGGCCATTTCTTCCTTCTAAAGAAAATGTGTGATCATATGAATTGCCCGAAGATCTGCCCACTGTGGAAATTTCCATTTGCTGGAGTCTTTTGGGGTTTTTCTCAGAAAGGAGTTGTAATTCTGCAGCTGTTCACTTTTAGGTGGAGCCTGCTTAATGTGCAGAACCATAAGTATACCTGGCCCTTGTTTTTTCTTCCTTAGTCAACAGATCATAGGGTTCACCCCATGAAGCTATAGATGCATGCTTGATAGCAGAGGGCATTGCAATGGGAGTAGAAACCATAGACATTTGGGCAACGTCTTCATGTAGCTTGCTTGTGCCTTGAGGGCATGTTTGGGTTTGACCATGAATAAAGCAATTCCATTTAATAATAGATTCCTGCTGTACCCATTCTACTTTAGGACTTGGTGGGTCAGATATCACCCAGCTCATGATGAGCAGCTCAGGTTGCTTGGTAACTTGGAGGCTCAATGGCAAATAATCAGTTCCCACTAAGGTCAAATAACAAGCCAAGAGCTGTCATTCAAAGGGAGAACAGTTGTCTGCAGATGATGATGGAGCCTTTCTCCATAATCCCCAAATCCAAAATCTTCTGTGATTCACCAATAGGAGCCTGCCAAAGGCTCCAAACAACAGCCGTCACTCCCACTACCACTTCAAGTACCACCAGGTCTTCTGGATCATATGATTCAAGTGGTATGGCAGCGTGTACAGCACCCTAGACTTGTTGACGAGCTCTCTGCTGTTCCTGACTTCACTCAAAGATAGCAACTTTCTGGGTAACCTGGTATATGGGCCCGAATAACACACCCAAGTGGGGAAGGTGCTGCCTTCAGAATCCACATAGGACCATTAAATGTGCTTCTTTCTTGGTGGTGGGAGGGGCCAGGTACAATAACTTATCTTTCACCTTAGAAGGAATATCTCTGCATGTCCACACCACTGGATTCCTAAAAGTTTCACGGACGTTCTTGTTTTGGTTGACTTTATTTGCCTTTCTCTGATGCACATATGTGTTACCAACAAGATACCAAAGTTTTCTGTTTACATGGCCCAATCAGATTAATGTCATTAATATGGTGCATTGATGTGATATTTTATGGAAAAACAGACCACCTAGATCCCTTTGAACTAAGCTATGACACAGGGCTAGAGAGTGAATATATACCTGATGTAAAAGTGTGAAGGTATCATTCTGGTTGTGACAACGGAAAGCAAATTGCTCTGGTGGTCTTTATGGACAGGTACTGAGAAAAGGCATTTGCTAGAACAGTAGCTGCATACCATGTACCAGGAGATATGTTAATCTGCTCAAGTAAGGACACCACATCTGGTACAGCAGCTGCAACCGGACTCACTACCTGACTGAGCTTTCGAAAGTCAGCTGTCATTCTCCACGATCCATCTGTGTTCTGCACTGGCCCGACAGGGGAGCTAAAGGGAGATGTTGTGGAACCATCACCCTTCAATCTTTCAAGTCCTTGACAGTGGAACTAATTTCTGCAGCTCCTCCAGGGATGCAACACTCTTTTTGATTCACTGTTTTCCCTGGCAGAGGCAACTCGAAATGCTTCCATGTAGCCTTTCCAACCACAAAAGCCCTCACTCCACAGGCCAGGGAGTCAAGGTGAAAATTCTACCAACTTCAAAGTATGTCTATATCAATTATACATTTTGGAACTGGGGGAATAACCATAGAATGAGTTTGGGGATCCACTCAACTTACTGTGAGTCAGATGTCAGTTAAAACTCAATCACCTGACCTCCATAAGTCCCTATTTTAGCTTGAGGACCATGTTGCTTCTTGGGATCTCCCAGAATCAGCAACAATTCAGAACCAGTAACCAACAGACTCCAGAAAATCTGATTGTTACCTTTCTACTAGTGTGCATTTAGCTTTGTAAAAGGCCATGAATCCCTCTGTGAAGCACTGGAGAAAGGGTAACAGTAAAACAGGGAACCTGATGGTTCTTGTATTCAAGGTGTTTTCAAGGTGTTCTGGTCTGCAAATTGGCTCAAGCTTGGAACTCGGCCACCAGGCTAAGATTCCCATTTGCAACAATATGGTGTAGGTAGGCTTTCTCCCATTTGTCTGCATCATTCCCTTCCTGCTACCATGACATTTTTCATGCCTTCTCTGCCAATGTGACCTATATCGTGCCTTTCTGGCCACAAGGACTACATGCCTGCAATCCAGGAGTTAGAATAAACTCTTTCTTTTGCATTTGCTGGCCTTTTGCCACAGCAAAATAATAATAGTTAATGCAGAAAGTTATGCCAAGAAACGAGTTCATTGGTGTGAGCAACCTGTATCTGCCTAGTGTGCAGCTCTGAAGTCACCCATACTCCTTTTCTCAATAAACTGGACTCCACCCGCTGCTCTCTGTCAGTGTAAACCCAGAGAAGAAGCATGTGCAATGACCGTACCACAGCCTGGAAGCTGTGTTTTCTTAAATTTTTCTCTGTCAAACAGCTGAGTCCATTACGTTTGAATATGGCCTTCCTTGAATTCTTAGGACCCTTCCCTTTCTTCACTCAGGCCATGCTCTGTATGACTGCTTCAGAGAGTAAATGGACTTGGAGGGATTGACAGAATCAGGCTATTGACAACCAATGCAGCATTCCTCAATGGATGCTCAGTTCCGGTCAATATTTGATTACTATTAGCCCGCTTTGGGATTTGTCAGTAGTACCCTAAGTTTAGAGGCTTCTCCAATATAGTCTTGCTTTTTTTCCTCGCTCAGCTTTTGGGCTGGAGCCTCTCTGCATACTCACCCTCTTCCTTCATTTGGGAAGGCACAGCAGCTGCCTCCCAGTTACATGTTGTTAGATTTCACTATATGTTCAGATGGTATGATCTGGATAAATGGAACTTTCTTTATTATTTTTTTCTCTGATTCTTTTGCTTATCAATATGTTGTAAGTTAAGAGAAGGGTAGTGGAAAGATTGTCTTTAAATTGGAGAAAACAGGAGGAAAAGATACAAATTGAAGGTACCAATAAATAGAAATTAGAAGTAGAGAAAATAATCAGGAAGCCAACATATGTTTGCATACTGATTTCAAATGGAAAGCTAAAGGAGGAGCAAAGGACACTGGAAAAGAATTCTGAAATATCTGTGACTATATTTAACTGTTTTGTCGTAATTCTGTGGTTATGAGTTTAGTCTGTATTTTTAATTACAAAACAGAAGAACAAGCCATTTATTGCCTAAGAGAGTAGACAAAAGTTTGGATTCATTTTAGACATTTCAGAATGGGAAAATACATTGGTAAAGTAAATTGAGTAAATAATATGGAGAAAAGTTATTTTTATAATAAACAGATTATTCCATGTTAATTCCATAATAATTTATGTATTTTAGGCAGTGTTAATCCCTCTGTGTGACTAGGAACACATGATATAAGGCTTAATGTGCTTACTATTCCCAATAGTTGAAAATAAATTAGGTCAATATCTAGCCAAGAAAGATTCAAAGTAGTTAATTATTTGATAGTAGGATTTTTGTTCATTTGAAACATTGGTCATATGTAGTCCAAGTCAGCCTTGAACTTGAAATTTTTCTGCTCTACTCTCC
This sequence comes from Microtus oregoni, assembly GCF_018167655.1. Lineage (NCBI taxonomy): Eukaryota > Metazoa > Chordata > Mammalia > Rodentia > Cricetidae > Microtus > Microtus oregoni. The sequence goes on along the minus strand of NW_024543097.1, from coordinate 18,090,236 downwards.
AGAGTGTTGGGATTACAGAAATATACCAACATGCTTGGGATATGATAAATTTTTTTCAAAAATAAAATAATATGCCAAATACTAATAAATCAAGAAGAGGCAAAACCTTGCGTTTGAATAAACTGTATGATGCTCTTTGGGTGATTGTTATTGACAACTCACTGGGTACTGAGTGCCCTTGTATCAGTATGTCCTGAAATGAAACTTACACTTCACAAGATCACCTCTTTTTGTTGTCTGGTCTGTGGAAACTTGTATAAGATGAAGGGCCTCGCTCCACTTTCTGGTCTATGGAGGCCTTAGCTTTCTAATAATTCACTCCAAACAACCTCAACTGATCTAACCGAGCCAGTTCAGTGAGGTCCCCAAGAGGTTATTTGAGGTATCAAGCTTGTCCTCTTTCTCTGACTCTGTAATTTGTGATAGGAAAGCCAGAGCTGCTGAGATTATTTAGGTCCGAGTGGAAGCTTGCAACAGCAATGAAAAGAATGAAACGAGTCATGCTTCCGATGAAAGAACTGCATCACTGAAACAAACCCAACATCTGCACTCTCTTTGAACCTTCGGTTTTGTGAGTCAGCTCATCTGCTCCATTGTTTAAATCACTTTGTGTCAGGTGTTTGATTGTGTCCTAACTGAAAAAACTCTGCTTCAGTAGCTTGAGTTCCTAAGACTTGAATCCTGGTGCTTAGAGACATAAAAACTTAGACAAGTTGTCCAATGACTTTGATCATTTATATAACCATTTGTAAAATAATCATGATAATATCGTTTTAAGTTCTTATATATGATGGGGAACCTCCTTCAGGCAAAGGCCCTGGAGAGGCTGGACTAGGTTGTGCATGGTTTTGGGTACTAAAGGTGTGTTCCCGCTCCTCTCTCTCTCTCTCTCTCTCTCTCTCTCTCTCTCTCTCTCTCTCTCCTCATACCTGGATTCTGGATTCCATTTCTGTTCCTCATTGTGATCTGTGAGTACCCCTTAAATAAATAACCCCTTTATTATACTCTATTTGGAGCTAGTGTGGGATTATTTGATTCACATTCCCCTTTATCTAGTGTGTTTACCTTCATATATACATGGAGAACAAATATAAATTATTTTGTTCAGAACATTTATCTATAATGAATACTACTCCTTTCATCCCTGGTATGCAACATGGGATTTATATTTAAACGCAAATTAATCAATTTACACTCTTAAATTATAAAATTAATACTGGGGTGCCCAGTCCCAGCTGATACATCTACAGTAAGACTCCTCCATACAAGGCTCAGGAAACATTGAAGAAGAAGGGATGGAAAGAATGCAAGAACCAGATATCAGGAAGTCTGCTGTGAGAGTATGTCTTTTAGATATGACAAGTAAGTCATGACAATATGGCTGCCTCAACAAATCCTGAGCAATTTTAACACCAATAGATACCACAACATGGATGGGAGAAATATCACAAGGCTCCTACCCATAAATGAAATCAGTTAATGACTGGCTGAGAAATAGTCTTCTGCAAAAATGAGCCCCTTAATTTGTTATCCAATAACAAATGGTTAGTCCTGAAACCATATGCATAAAAACAACACAAAGTGGAATCAGCAGGTTGTATTTATATATGTATTAATGTATATGTAGCAATAATAATAATAAAAAGACCAGGAATAAGACAGAGAGCTGGAGGGTAAGGAGGGGTTTGATGGAGGAGAGGGATGATATAATACTTTAGTTAAGAATAAAAATTGAAAAGAATACAAGAAGAGACATGATGGATATAATTCAGTGCAAATATAACTCCCAGAATCTTTTGCATAGCAACAAACAGTCAGCATCTCTGTTTTTATCAGAGGAGTGCACTTCATACAGGAAGTCTGGACTTCAAAATAATACGTGGTCATGGTAGGAACACTTCTCAATATTGTTTGGTAACCACTCTTCGAAGTTGCTTTTACTGTACATGTGCACGTTACAAGATGGAGAGAGGGCAGGTTATTTTGTACATTTTGATAGGGGTGAGAAGACTGTTGTGGTATGAATTGACCTTGTTATGATAGCACTTACTGGTATCCACTTCAGTTACCACGATTGGTTTGGAGAACTGAATCCGGAATCCCCAGGGGTAATCTCCGGTTCCTTTGAATAGTCTCACAGTTCGCTCTCGAACTGCAAGAAAGCAGAGGATGAATTGCTTTGAGCAGCCGTTCAGTGCTACACACTGCTTCAGAACTGTAAAAGTGCCTTGTTTGCCTTACTGATTGCATGTCAGGCCTAATAGAACGGTTTCCAAGCAATGCGAGGCAATAGACTACAATAAATATACGTGACTATAATCACCTACATTTTTTTTACCAAATTCTATTGATGTGACTCTAATCATATACATTTTTGCTGACTCATATTTTTATTAAATTAATTATTTTCTTAAAAATTATCTTTTCTCATTTAACGTATCTATAGTCACATCAATACAATTTGGTAACACAGAATATGTAGATAAAATTTCTGAGAACAAATGAATAGTATGTAGATTAATAATTAAGTAGCAATAAAGATGTTTTATTCCATAGTAAGCTATATTTAGAAATTACTTTTCACTAATTCTTTAGAATCATGAGGCCGTTTAATTAGAATTATTGTATCTTTATTACCAGTTTCAGCATCAACAATTATTAAAGTGCTTTTGTCATTATTATTAACAATGAAATTTCCATTTGCAAATATTAACGTATTATTTTCTATATTATTGAAGGACCATATTCTAGAAAAGAATACATTAAGTATACAAAACTCTGCATTTCATTTTTATAGTTTTATAATGTGGTATAATTTAATCTTCACAAAAGATGATGATGATGATTACTATTTAGAGAAGAGACTTTTGAGAGGTAGAGTGGTTAAGTACTCATGTCAAGAAAGTAAAGCTTACCGCTGCTGGGCAGCAATATACCTTAGGTTTCAGCCTTAAGTACTCTGCACACAGGTCTAGCAATGCGGAGTTGCTTAGATTATATAAATAAGAGAACTTATTACAACATTATTCATGAAAAAAAAAGAAAACTGAAACAGTCCACAAACTGAAGTTTTACAGGAGCCTAGAAAAGTAAAAGACCTGTCTCACTCTGAAAAATACAAGAGTAATTGGCATTGGAGAGGTTGGAACACGTAGGTTTGCCTACACTGTCAATGGAGAATCCTAAGCTCTTCATAGTAACGGTACATGGATTTTTACAGTCACCAAGCTAACTTCAATTATCGTAGCCCAGTTTTTTCCTCCCATAATTGTTTTCTCCCTACTACCTCCACAGCTTCTTTTCTGTATCATGTTCTCTGGTGTGTGTGTGTGTGTGTGTGTGTGTGTGTGTGTGTGTGTATGTGTGTTTAGTGTGTGTGTTCCTCACAACTTCTGCTTGTTAACCAGTTTAACTTCTTCACAACATCAATCCATTCATTGACCTTCTTGACTTTTCTCTACCTTCAGGCACATTTCTCTTTATGCCCACGCCCACTCTGAAGAACAGCCTCACAGATCAGTCTTCTCTGTTCAGAATGATTAGGGGCTGCTATTCCTCAGAAACAGGGAAAAAGCTTAACTCCAGATTGTGAACATCATGGGCATTTTGCCTTGGAGACTTGTAAACAGTAAGTAAAGAGCAAGAGATAATAAAATATAACTAATGACTTTCCCAAGCCTCAGAAGAACATTCGAAACAGTAGTTCGGCTCCCAGGTACTTGTGTAAATGCTCGGCAAGTATAAGATAAGAATGTCAAGCTATTGAAAAGAGTAGGGTAACCTAACATCTTAAAATGGAAATTTAACAGAATTCCCTTTCATACAAAGTAAGAATGCGTTATAATTTCCGAGTAATATATTTTACTGCCTTTTCTCAACCTGCTGCTCCCTTTTCTTCTGTGGATATTAGTTGTTACTTCTTAGATTCAGATCCTTCTCCAGGCTGAAGTGGAAAGAATTTTCTTTTTTGTACAGTTGCCTTATCTTAAAGTCCACATCCAAAGGTACTATTTGTACCCACGTGTAGACAAAATAAAGGCAGAATTAAAAGCACAGAGGATATCAAAGAAACTTTGAGTCTTTGAAGTGATGGACAACAATGCTCCTGAAGGTAGTGAAAGTCCTTAGTTTGGTCCTTCACATGTTGTAGAGCCTTTTCTTCAACATGGCTGACAGATGGTCTTAGATGCATGTCTCCTAACATTAGCAAAAACATTATTCATTATAAATTTATATTACTTTGCAGAGCTTGTAAAATGATTTGCTTGATTTTTCTCTTAGATATTCTGGGATGAATCATTATATTTCTTGTGAGAAGCAACAAATATAGCAGAAGGCAAAGCTTTCTGCTTAGGCATGCTCAGTTGTGACCACCTGTTTGGTCAGATAAGGAAGACAAGCATCTGATACAAACAAGGGGACATTCATCCATTTTCACAGGTACTTTGCAGTCCAACGAAGAGTCATTAATTTACAAACATTTGCTGCACACTGTTTTTCTGCAAGGCACTTTCTTATATAATAGGATTGTAGTAGAAAGGTCAGAGAAGGACCATTTTTTATTTCCTTTTGAAGCTTTAGTGCTTACACCGACAACGGGATGAGAGGATACAGTGTCTTCATGTGGATTCTGGAAGGGATGTTTGTTTTTGTAAAATGCCTGAAGAAAACATGCTGTTCTCTTTTTGTCAAGAAAATCATAACAATATAGCCGAGAAGGTGTTCTATGGATTCTGGTTCTGAAGTTCTGTGTTCTGCAATGCTCTGTGTTTCTGGGAGTTTGTTACTCATTAAGGGAATTCTCTCTTGGCATTAACTATTTGGACAGTGTCTTATTGGATCTCATAATTTAAGAGGCAGAACTGGGAAATTCAGGGACTTAGGAATTAATATTTCAACACTCTGAGATAGGCTGCTAGCTAATCAGCAGAAAAAGAAAAGCAGAAATCCATTTCTGACTGTTGTAACAATAATTTCTAATATCTCTACTTTTCAAGGTTTCTTGTTCCCTCTAGGTTACTCTCTTGATGCTCTCTTCTGCTTTTGACAGATCGATTTACCCAGCACATATTTGATTAATGGAAGATTTTTATGTGCTGATTCAAATCAAATCACATTTATTGTTTTATTTTTCTATTTCATGAGATTATTAAAATAGCTATCGCTTTCAAGGTCGTGTTTCTGTGGTTTAGGTTTTTCAATCAAGCAAACTGAATGTCAACAACATGTATAGAAGGATAAACATTTCCATAAAGTCTTTAAACGGTGAGCTCATCTGTAGAACTCTCCTGTGGGAGAACAAAATCAACATGTTGGTAGCGTGTTCCTCTCCCATTCTGAAGACAATTTTCTCATATTTTAAGATTTATAGTTTTTCCTTTCCCGTGGCACTATCTGGTGAATAATCTATAAGTGCCACACAGCTGCTGAGGAGCTACAAATGAATGTCATTGTTGTTTCACAGACTGTGGATGTATCGTCAAGTAATTTATCCCTCTAGACAATACTTTCTTGGCATCATATTGTTGGCCTGAAAAATACAAATAAAGAGCAAATATTTCTATAAAAATAATGAAACTCACACACCAAAACATCCTACATCTTTAAGGTTGCTACAGCAATGTAGCTTTGCAGGAAGAGACACCTTGGTTTGACTATTTTCCAACTCAGAACTAGGAAATTAAGGATTGAGCTTTATTTATAAGTCTAAAATCTATTTTCCTTTTTAACACATGTAGATTATCATTATAGTATTTCAAAAATATTATGAGGTAGTTAAAATGTTTTACTTAAAAACTGTCCATTTGCCTGTGGCTCACTTTCCAAATGTCTACATTAATTTTTTGATCTCCCAGTGCTACTCAGTCAAGAAGATGTGTACATCCCAGCATAAGTAAGTGATGTAGCAGATTCTAGAGGAAAAAGTTAGTCAAAAATATTTGCTCCTTTATTAAGTGTATTATGTAATTAAATTGTGTAAAATTTACACATGAATATACAAATATATTTATGTGAATATACTTACTATTCTGCACAAAATGAAATAGCCAAGAGATAGAAATAGAGAAGATATATAAAAAATTCAATTTCATTTTTGTGTCCATAATTTCAAGTTTTATAATGCTTTAAATCATGGATAAAAATATCAATGAGTATCTTCTTATAGTAACATGGCTGGCGTTACTCAATACTCACTCCACAGTATTTCTTACTTACTCTACTTACAGTGTCTTATCCATTCATTCAACACCATGAATTGCCTTTCTAAGACGAGACAAGTCCATAGTAGGTGCCTGATCTCCATCAGTGAGTTTGATAGATTCCTGGCCATGAGGCTCCTACTTTAAATCTGGGGTTCTTCTATTATACTACAAACTCAAATAAAAATTATACATAGAAACCTTAATTTTTTAAGATTACTCTTGGATCATCATCATTGATCTTGTAGCTTTTCTGATTTATCTTATTTCCTTCTCAAAAGAAAACTTGCTATAAATTTGTCACATTTAATGTTCTTTTTTGAGGCAATTTTTATGGACCCCAAGATGAACTTATACTCACCATGAAATCAAGGCTGATTTTGGTTTCTTTTTAATAAAAATTATTTTTACTACTTTTAAATTGTGTATTCCTGTGTATTTGGGTGGGGTATATGCATGTGTATAGGTGCCTATGGAGGTCAGAGGCTTTTGAGTACCCTGCGTGAGGAGTTATATGTGAGCTATCTGACATGCGTGCTGGCAACCTCACTGCAGTCCTCTGAAGAACAGTGTGCACTCTACTGAGTCATTTCTCTGGTTACAACCTGGCTTCCACTTCCTGCATGCAGAATCTTGGGTATATACCATTATCCTCAATTTCAATTATCTATTTTCTCCAAATCTGGAGTTACTATTCTGAAGAAAAAGCTCTTTTTTGATTTGTGAGACTTTTGTATGATATATATTTACATAATTTCCCCCCTTCCTCTCTTTCACTCTAGGTGTCCCCATCCCTCCCCAACTCCGTCTCAAATTCATGGCCTCTTATTCTCTTATTATTAATGTTACACATACACATACAAATTTAGAAATATAATATGATGGACTCAGTCCTCTAGTGCTGTTCATAAACATAAATGCTTAGGTCTATCTATTTGGAATTATATGACCTATCATTAGGCTTGTCTCTGAAGAGTATTGATGTTTCCCTCTCTCAGCATCCACTGATTACCTGTAACTTTTCATCTAGGAGTAGAGGCCATATGGGATTTTCCCCATTCATGCTGGCATGTTAATCATTGTTGTCTTAGCTAGGATTTCTATTGATGAAATACCATGATCAAAAATGAAATTGGAAGGATAGAGTTTATTTAGCTTACACTTCCACATTGCTGTTCACCAATGAAGGAAGTCAGGACAGGAACTCAAACAGGGCAGGATCCTGGAGACAGGAGCTGATACAGAGGCCATGGAGGGTTGCTGCTTACTGGCTTGTTTCTCATGGTTTGCTCAGGCTGTTTTCTTATAGAACCCAGGACCACCAGCCCAAAGACGGCACCACCCACAGTGGGTTGGGCCCTCCCCATGATAACTGACTCTCAATGAGGCTTTTCCTCAAGTGAGGCTCCTTCCTCTCAGATTCTCTAGCTTGTGTCAAGTTGACACACAAAACCAGCCAGGACAATTGAGTCTTCCATCTTAGTTAGGATTTCTATCTATTGCCATGAAGAGATACCATAACCATGGCAACACTTATAAATGGAAACATTTAATTGAGATGGTGGCTTACAATTTCAGAGGTTCAGTCCGTTATTATCATGGTGGGACATGGTGGCATGCAGATAGACATGGTACTGGAGAGGTAGCTGAGTTCTACAGCTTGCAAACAATGGGAAGTGGTCTGAGACACTGGGTGTCACTGGAGCATATATGAGACCCCAAAGCCTGCCTCTGCAGTAACATAGTTCCTCCAGTAAAGCCACACACACTCCAAAAAAGCCACAACTCTTAATAGTGCCGCTTTCTTTGGGAGACATTTTCTTTTAAACCACCACACCTGATAGCATATTTTTTCAGGAATAGCTTTTAAAATAGTTTCCATTTAATAATTTTAGATTTTTAAACTCATGTCAAGTTCCCATATTCTTCAGTACTCAGTGGCTCTCAGTTTTCTAAGTCATATGCATCTTGCTGTAACCGAAAGTCCTTACCAGCTACTGGTCTTGGCTTTTTACTAAGACACCTGGGGCTGTCTTCAGGGTTCCCATCATCACCCCGGAAAACCCATGCTGTTGAATGAAAATTCTCTGTGTAGAATCCTTTCTCTTCAATATCAACTTGAAAGCCAAAATCCACAGAATGAGCATCATCTGAAGTAGCTGAGGAATAGAAAAGTTGAGAAATCAAGTTATAGCTTGGCAAGAAAGAAGATTCAGTGCTCTCGCGGACAAGGTAAAAAAGCTTGCAGATGTGGATAGGGAGGCGAGGTCCCTTTAAATAAAGAACAGCATCCTGAGATATAAGCAGCTAAGTTTGCTGCACATTTCTCTTGGGAATAATTTACATATTCTTAAAATATCATAGCAAAATAAATATTCCTATGGCTGTAGAGAAGGGCTAGCAATTAGAAGCATGCAAGTTCAGTTCCCAGCACCTACATCTAGTGGCTCACATCTGACTGTAACTTTAGCTTCTGGAATATTTCACCCTCTGCTGGCCTTCACATGCATTGTACCGACATGCATGCACACACACACACACACACACACACACACACACACACTTAAATAAAATGAATCTTAAAAAATACAAATATTGCTTCAGAGTCTGTGTTGTGGGAGTCTGGGAAGTGGATAAAGTATGGAAATACGTTAGTCAAAGAAAAATGCTTGCCTTGAAAAACAATATATTACTGTTTGGAGGTCAGATTGAAACCAGGTAAGAATAGGAAATTAACTTTAAGGATCCATTTCAAAATTCCATGTAGGGGCTGGCGAGATGGCTCAGTGGTTAAGAGCACTGACTGCTCCTCCAGAGGACCCGGGTTCAATTCCCAGCACCCACATGGCAGCTCACAGCTGTCTGTAGCTCCAGTTCAAGAGAATCTGACATCGTTATACCAATGTGCATGAAATAAAGTTGTAAAAAAAAATTAAAAAACCCACCAAAATTCCATGTACAAGGAAAAAGATCGTCAAGTAAAAAAATCATGTCCCTCTCTTTGTGCTAGAAGAGACAGTAGTAAGTGTATTTCTAGAAATCTTACCATGGGTTTACAGGAATAGTTTCATCTATTAGATCTATAGATGCTTAGTGCTTTCTCTGTGTGTAGGCATTTCTTGGATCCTGTGGAAAGTTGTGTCCATAAAAGAAATGAGCTTGTCGTTCCACATTACCTTCCTTTTTTCTTTGTGCTCTGGTTAGGAGGTTCAAACCTGAGAAAAACCCTCCTCCAAGCCTTTTAGTTTTTCATGCAGACAGGGTTGAAAAATCACACTTCAGCATCAAACATTAATTTCAAGAAAACTACAGTATTTATTTGCATTCTTAAATAGCATTAGGAGTCGGAGGTATAAAGAACACAACCACTCTCTCTGTTTTGTAAGACAGAAAGCACAGGCTGACCTCCCAATGTCCTGTTCCTCCTGACTCATCTCTCCAAATCCTGGGACTAAGTCCTGGGATTATAGGTAAATGCTGCAGCAATCGTCCTTAAAGCATAATAGAACACCTTACTTCCTTCTCTGGTTTTACTCATACACAGTAGTAGTTCCCACACCTTTCTCAGAAAGTCTCTGGGTGAAATCTCTTATTCCCCTCAATACAACTTAGACTTCTGCTATGGGTTAGGTAGATAAGTTAGCCCCTTTCCCACCTCCCTAGACAACTATTGGTCTTCTGATCTCTGAGTTTTCCCTTTGGAGAATCATTCTTCATGGTTCTTGTTCATCTCCACTTTTGCTTTCTTAGTACTAGACTTAAAAGAATAATTATTAGTCATTGTCCTGACCCAGAGGACAATCTATTTGAAACAATAGATTTCAAACTTTTCCATTTACTTATCTTATGTGAGACTGCACTAGACATTTGACGGCTTGGGTGGTTTCAGGCACATTTGCTCACTCGCTGAATTGATTTGAAATAAATGCTCTCCTCTTTTGAACCAGGAGCAATTTTGTGTACATTGGGGATAGAATGATGAATGAGACAGGGGTCGTGGTGTGGTGCAAGGGTTCAGAGAAAACCAGAGCAGCTAGCTGTAAACAGAGGCATATCTAGGAAGTATATCACTATAATCCATTCAGAGAATCAGGTGAGGAAGAGGAAGTGGATACACAGGGGGAGGGAAGCACTTTTGTCATAACAATTTAAGTTTAAATGACAAATTTGACACCTTTTGAGTATTAATATAAAACCCAAAGTGTAAAAATACCACATCTGTTCTAGGGAGGTCCCAGTCAGAATGTAGGTGCACTACAAAGAGTGTATAGAATCATATAGAATTAAAATAGGTTAAATAGATATCCATCCTAACAGGATTTTGCTTTTACATTTGGACCCTATCTCCAGATACCTTATAATATTTTTACAAATACTCTAAAGTCCCCTAAAGTAAGAAATCTTAAATAAATGTATTCAGAATATGATACTTTCTTCCAAATAGCATGTTTTAAAACCCTTTAAATTGTTTTAAGTAAATCTAAGTGTAACATTTGATTGGGACAGGAAAAGTAAACCAAAAGTTTTACAATAATGGCTTTCTGAGCTCTAAGGCTAAATTAAAGCTTTGTTTTCAGCTGTAATAGGACTTTCTAAAGTTTTAGGTACATTTTCTGTATTCTGTACCTCAAAAATTCAGTTCATAAATGTTCATTGACATAGCTCACACAGATTTCCTGGACAACTGGTTTATCGACACTGTTTTTCCCTTCAGCAGTAAATGCCTGTATCGGATGTGCAGTCCTTCCTTGGGATGTGAGGGTCTGAGGGCAGGGCTTTATGTGGATCTTTGCTTTTATCAATATGTATGAGGATGATCAAACAGCTCACTTACTTACCAACAGATGTGATTCTGTGGATGAGTAGCTCTGTAGTCACTCAGTTAGCAAGACAGAGCTAATGAACATACCCTTACATAAGCGCAGACATAAAATTGGTGTTAAACGTCAGTGAAGCAGCAAGCCACACACCTGCTAAAAATTTATAGCTGCTCGAGGGCTCAGCATCTGCTCCACGTTGAACCATGGTCTAAGCAGGCTAGTCCAAATAACTCTTTGTCAGAAAAAGGTTGCTACCAAATTAGGTTTGCTAGATTAAACACTTAATAAATGAGCATTTCAAACATGAGTTATTAAATGTTTTGATATTAGTGAAATTGTGTCTTAACTCTTTCTTTATCAGAAAAATACAGGTATGTTCTTTTCTTTTCATTTGAAGTTTTGTTCTCATAATAATATATGTTTTGGTTAGAACTGTCTATAGTTGAAATTCAGTTCTAAGGCTAATTATGTGTAGCTGCATGACTTTGGAACCATCCCTTATCCTCTGCATGAGGCCCTGATTAGCACAATGAGGTTTAAATACAGAACATAACTCATAATTTTACAGGGAATGCCAACGAGAAAGCACATGGTAAGTGGTTTAGTATAGAACCTGGCATCAAGTAGGCACATCACCATCCCTAGGCCTTGCTATTAAAAGTTTTTAGATATTTCATTTTATATTAGATAGATTTTTATTTTACTTTATGTGTATGACCTTTATATGCATGTATGTGTGTGCAACATGTACATGTCTGGTGCCCAGAGAAGTTGGAAGAGGGCAGGGGAGCCTGGGGAATTCCATATGGTTTTGAAACATCTAATGGGTGATTGGAATAAACATGGATCTTTTGCAATAGCTCTTAACCTCTCAAATACTCTCCAGTCCTCTCAGCTTTTATTATTAGAAATTAGAATTAATTCCCTTGCTTCCTCTCTTTTATCTTCCTCCTTTCATTCCGTCCCTCTCTTCCCTTCCTTCCTTTTTTCCTTCCTTCCTTCCTTCCTTCCTTCCTTCCTTCCTTCTTTTCTTCCTTCCCTCCCTCCCTCCCTCCACCATTCTCTCTCTCTTATTTCTTCCTAATTTTTTTCTCAATGGCAACTATCATCTTAAAAGTACAGTTCTATAATAATTTTATTAACTGAGTGAAGAATGAGAAATGTTATGAAGTATTATAACATGATTAAATCCAAATTTCTGTCACATCTGATTGTGATACAGGAGCCATTAAAGATTATAAAACATCAGAGCCCCATTTCCTTACCACTTCCATTACTAACCTTCAAGTTTTTACCTCGTACACCTTAGTCAGCATTGCCCACAGTCAGGTGGATTGATCAATTGTGTCAACACACATAAACATGTCATTCTTAATGTCTTTTCCAGTTATCACATAGGAAGTCAGAGATGAGCGAGCTTAACAGAGTGAAAATGCCAGCTGTAATGATGCTCAATAAAGCTGTCAGGTTTTACATCATATATTAGTAGCATGAGCTGAGTCTACACATGAGAAAAGCATGCAAACCACACATTAAACAATACTAGCCCAAGCTGCGCTGGCTGAACTGCAGGCTGTACTGAAGAATTTCTCAATAACTATAGCATGCTTTCAATATGTCTGTGGCTTGGATCAGCTGAAAGAGAAGTGGAAGACTCTTGTTCTCATGCTACCTTGAACAAAATTGTTAGGATAAGTTTTCATTCAAAACAAAGCTTACTCCAAAGAGGGGACAATCATTGTTTAGTTAAAATTATTATGTTTGGGCATTAAATTTGAATTTACATTAGCGTTACATTAGCTGATCTTGTATTATTTCAAGTGGAGTATTGGTAAATGTTTTAAATAGCTTTCCAAATAAAAAAAAATTCTCTGATATGCTGAGCTTTCCAGTTTTCATTGTATAAATATTCCCACCATGGCCAGTATCACTGAGCAGTGATGTAGAAACCATTTACAGCTGGTTTTGTGAACCACCACAAGATGACTCCAACACATGTGTTGTTTTTTCTTATTTCATGAAGTGTAAAGCAGACATGACTGCCTATGAGCTGTAGAATGGAAGAATTTGCCACTAAAATGAAAAAACCTTGCAATAACGTCAAGTCACAGAAGGACACAATGTCCTAGAAAGAACCAGACTCAATCTGAGATCCCAAACAACCTAAGCAAAACCCTAACACCAAAATGTGAAAGCACTCCTTTGAATTGTTGGTTAAGTTTGTCCAGGAGATCCCCCAAATATTATAGACTATTGCTATTACCCTTTGCTGCTTCTCAGGGTTGACAGGTTAAACTCTAGTGTTTCAGACGCCTGCTTCAGACACAGATCTCAGAACTGGAACTGACCTGAATGGTTACAGAAAGGTCCATGAAAGCTTCCTAAGGAGGAAAGCAAGCAATAGTCTTTCACAGATGTGAGACTTCTGAATGCTTATGAATCACAATCATGACCTGGATGGTATGATAATATAAGGTGCAGTAGTGTCACATATGCCTGGGTGGTAACCAACAGGTCTCTAATCACACCCACCTGACAGGAAGGAAACTATGCCCAGGACTGAAAATATATCCTGCTACTCAGACATGGATCTTGGAGGAGAACCTACAACCACCACTTTACTAAACCAATATAATCCTAACTACATTCTTAATATTTGTCCTTATATTTATTGAAAAGTATAGTCCTTTTAACATTAAGAAACATTTCCATCTACAGAAGGAAGTAAACTACAGGATACAGCAATGACGCTTGAGATACTTCTGTCATGTTATGAGAGTGAACAACGTCAGATACCAGCATTGCTTGGAGGAGTGCACAGGAAAAGACAACGAACATATGGTCCCCAAAACGCTGGATAGAGAGCAGAAAAAAAGACCGTGGAATTTTGGGTATTGTAGTAATAGGAGCGGCGGGGCTGCGTCCCCAGCACCCCAGCCGCCTGCTAGCTTTTGCCTCAAAATAATTACATGGACACTGTATTCTTTTAAACACTGCTTGGCCCATTCACTCTAGCCCTTACTGGCTAATTCTGATATCCTGATCAACCCATCTCTAATAAACTGTGTAGCACCGGTCTTACCAGGAAAGATTCAGCATGTCTGACTTGGCGGCTTGCTTCATCGCTTGCATCTCAGAGAGCAGAGCTATCGCGTCTGCCCGGGAGAGGGGAGCATGGCATCTCTGCTCCAGAGAGCAGAGCTGTCGAGTCTGAACTCACTTCCTCTTCCTCCCAGCATTCTGTTCTGTTTACTCCTCCCACCTATGTTTTAACCTATGAGGCCAAGCAGTTTCTTTATTACTTAGCCAATGACCTTCCTCCATCAGGGTATGACAATAACACAAGCATCTAGGACTGCCCAGGATAGGAACAACTGGAGAACCATCATAAACGGGCTGCCCACGCATGTTTAAGCATTTCTGGGGCATAAATGATGATGAAAATGATGATGATGATGATGATGATGATGATGATGATGATGATGATGATGATGATAATGATGGTAATCCTTGCCCTTCATCAAGGAAACTTCTCTTTCTTAAAAACAGAGACCATCACAGAAGACCATGGTCATTCAAATGTAGAGCTATTCAGCCCAATCCCATCTATAAAACACTCCTGCACCTAAAAGTGCCCAGGGAACTTTGCAGAAAATGGGGTGAGCATATTGTAAAAGTTTGAAAAATCAAGAAGCTGTCTGTGAGATTGTGTTTTCTAGGAATGTCAGAAGCTACACTCAAAGTCTCACCAACATGACTGCCTAGATGTGAGCTGAACAAGGACAACAATAGACATGCTATAGAGATGGAGGAACGCCCAGGAGGACTCAGCCCTTCACAAAGAACTACAGAGAACTAAGGAATGCTGACTGGGGAAGAGTACACCAATTGCTTATTTCATTACTGACAGGTAGCCCTGAAAACACATGCAACATCACACTGAGCAAGTTGTGTAGGAAGAGTATCTATGTGTAGAAATATATACATGGCCATGTGAAAACAGACAATTGAAAAAGAGGCCATGAATTTGAAAGAGAGCAAGGAGTAGTATACATCAACAAGAAAAAAGGAGCAAGGAGAATAACTATCAGCAACGAGTATATCAGTGGTCAGGAGGGTGGAAAGGTAAAGAGGAAAATGATGTAATTATCTTTTAATCTCAAAGAATAAGTGAAGTTATTATAAAAGAAAAACATCAAACCAATGAAATGAAATAAGCCAAAATAGCCTGACAATTCAAGAGAAACCAACATCAGACAATATATTTCTTTGGACTCTTTTTACCATTAAAATTCTTTATACTGGTATTCCTGTTTCCTCTAAACCACTAATTCATAACTCTTACCTATTATAACCAAGATCTCACATTGAAAAATCTTAAAAATTTTCAAATTCCAATAAATTTCAACTTTGTCCCTCTAATTCTGAGTAACTTTAAAGGCTATGTTGGGGGGTATTACTTATCCTTATAGGCATAATAACCCAGAACTGGCTTATTTATAGGTGGTTTACAACAGCATCAGAATGTGAACTGCTGGTCTACTATAAGATTATGGCAGAAAAAGATGGTGCCCTCTAATGGGTAACTTAAAGATAATTAGAACATTCACAAAATTTGGACAGGCTTTAAGGAAACCAAGTATGCTAAATTTGAATTGATAATAGCTTACCTAAGGACAAAAACAAGTGGGTAATATCAGTTCCAAGAATTTAACATCACAGAACGCAGTATGGTGTGGGTTACTGTATAGGAACATTACACACACACACACACACACACACACACACACACACACAGAGAGAGAGAGAGAGAGAGAGAGAGAGAGAGAGAGAGAGAGAGAGAGAGAGAGCACCCATGCCCTCCCACACAGAAAGACCAGGAGCAATAATGTTTGGACCTAATTCACATCAGTAGTCTCTTGATATTACTACCAACCAAATCTAACAAAAAGCCAGAGAGCCCCTTGACATAGGTCAAAGAGGAGAGACTCTTGTGCTAGAGAAAAAGCATTAGAAGCATAGAAAAGGATCCCATAGAAGCAAATGAAAGGTATTTTCTGTGATGATTTCAAGAGAGTGGAGTAGGCACAGACTATAGCCTCTCATTTTGATAGAAACGCTATACAACATGAGTGTAATTATCTCCTAATTTCTGCAGGGTTTAGATTAGAAACACTGGATGTTCAGTTCCACATATTTAGAAGCAGAATTTATATCTGAACTCTGTGCACAATAAAAGTATGAGGTGTTTAGAAGTCCAGATAAGTGTTTGAGAAAGGATAATCTGTCCCCCACCTTCTCTCTGTGTAGTGTGTTGTGAGATGTATAAATGAGTTTATAAACAGGAGAAGAATTCACATTATGCCACGAGCTATGTATCACCTGATACTCAGATACAGTCTGTAAATTATGATTTGAAATCTCAGCATTGACTATATTTGAGTGTTTTGGTACAGGATTATATGAATATCACCAAGAAGGTCGAAAATGTGAAAAGACAAGAACTAGAGAGACCCAAGGTATAAACAAGACAGTGATAATTTGGGGTACCATCAGAAACTACAAGGTAATTTCATGAATACAGTACCCCCACTTTGAGGCCCACCATGATACAAGCAGCAGCAATATCTATGCCTAATCTGGAAATGCAAAATGTTTGCTATTAAGGACAGGAGACACAGTAGGAAATGGAATCTCCTGGGCCAGAGCTAAACAAGTCACTGCAATAGGAGAGTCATTGTAGTGGATGAAGCAGAATCAATTCACGATGTTTCATTGCCCACATAGTTTGCCCAATTGGAGGTAATGTGCCAAATAATTAATATCCAACTGAAACCCAAAGAGAGACAACAAACTCAGCCAATGTGAAATGTGTATTAGCAGAAGTAGTTAGTAGCTTATCAAAAATAAGTTTAACATTTTATACAAAAAAGTTAATATTCTCAAAGGCATTAAAATGAGAGTCATCCAAAAAGTAAAGTTAGTTTATAAAAAATTAAAATACAGTTGCCAGACTTGGTGGTGCACACCTTCAATCCCAACACTGCCAAGGCAGAGGCAAGAAGATCTCTGTGAGTTTTCAGCAAGCCAGATCTACACAGGAAGTATAGGACAGTCAAAGCTATAGAGAGAGACCCTGCTTTATATATATTTTTTATTGTTTTTATTGAGCTACAAATTTTTATCCACTTCCTTCCTTTTCTCTCCCCTTTTTCTACCCTCTCCAATGATTCCCATGTGACAGAGACCCTACTTCAAAGACCAAGCTCCCAACCAAATAATCCCCAAAGAATGAGAGTTGCAAAAAAAAAAAGAGATTAAAATTTTAAAACAATAGGCAAAAACCCAAGAAGGACTTATATGTGTGCTGAATTACACACATATAAGAAAACAGAGCATTAGATTGTCATAGACTGTGGCAAAGACAGATGAGGGGAAACATTGTAGAAAGAAGCTGTTAATGTGTGCAGGGAATGGATCCGAAAGTTAAATGTCCATTAGAAATAATGCCAGTAAGACAGAGACAAAAAGAGAAAGTAATGAAAGCAGACGAACAGCTGAGAATCTATGAGCTGAAGACAGTTATGAGTGAGCAAATCCCAGTGAGCTCCTGGGGCCAAGCATGACAATATATTTAAAAAACACATTCTGATATTCATACGAGAAGTCAAAAAGAATAATAAGGATGATGAGAAAAATCCTTAATGTACATGAAACAAAATAGGATTAATGACAGAAGTCATGAAAATCATATTGAACGGAAATTCTTCTCTGGTACTGCTGTTAGTAGGGCAATGACCCAGTTTCTTACATGCTTTGAGTCTAGAATTCAATATCCAATTGTCACTAAAAGTTAAGAGGGCAAAAATACTTTAAGATACATAATAAATCAGTTTTTCTTTCTACACGATTTTTCTTGAAAAAGTTCTTAGGCTTTTATTAAAGAAGGGAAACTAATAAATCTTGTTAAAATGGTGAGGAAAATCAATGAAACGTATTAACAATGTATTTAAAAACATGTACAAGATCTCATAGTATATAAATAAAACAGTTGATAAAGTAAAAGTGGAGCATATTGTGGAAGAAAATGAACATTAAAACAAATTAGTCATGTGGTAGGAGCAGAGCCTTGGGAGTCTAATAAAAGCTGTGCGTTCTTGGGTAGGTATTTCAAGTGTATATGAACAGCAGGGAAGATTGGAAGTGTCAAAGACAGCAGTGTATGCAGCGTATAAATGATCCAGTTCCAGTTGTAGTTCCTTGCCGCCCAACATAAAGAAAGACCTGGAGAGTTAGGTACAGCTCAATGGACAAGAATAAAAACCCTCACAACAAAATAAAGCATTGAATTTCGTTCTTTGTGATCACATGAATATAAAGTTTTGTGCTGGAAAGATCATAGCATTCGATTTTTCACATTACTTATAATCTTTCCCCACAGATATATGACTTCTTCCAAACCTTAGTTTTTGTCAGGCTCCTGTTTCATTCTGGGAAATGAACAGCACCCCTGCCTGTGATGACACTTGTGTCCTTCTGTCAGCTTGTGCCTCGCTTTCTCACCACTGTCTTTTCATAATGACATTTTCTGTAACACAACAAGGTTCTGTTTCTGTTTTCTTCCTTCTAAGAAAATCGCAGTGCACCGAGGTTTAGGTATGGATGTTTTCCAAAAGCACTTTGCTTTTGTAATTTGCAAACAGCACATCCCTATTAGTAAGCCAAGTCTAATTTAATATCAACAGCTGTAATATCACATCCAGCGTAGTTGTAGCATCTACATTTCCTGCCCCCATGTGTCGGCTCGTGTTTTACTTTAGTCAGTTTTCATCAGTAATAGCTTACCATCCGTTCTCACTGCCATTGTTTGTAAGGCTGAGGTAGAATGCTGGTTAAGTAACACACTATAGCCTCAAGAAGCTCTATTTCACAAAAACGCAGATCTGTTCTAAGACACTTCATTTAAGAGATATTAAAATGAGGAGACATTTTTCATATAATCAACGATATTGATTTTACCTTTTTATTTTATGCATATTTTATAATACAAATGTATTTTTTTTAAAGAAAGTAGAACACCAATTTAACTCAATAAACAATCCCATAGCTAGCTACTTTAGTATTTAAAGAGAAAGGAAGCCTAAGCAGGTTGTTGCAGGTGTATTCTGAAGGTCATTTACCATGTAGAAATTCCTTAATGTGTAACAAAGAGCTGATTATTTTAAGAAGTATCATTCATTAAAAAAACATATAATCACCACATCACCATGTTCAAAAACCAGAATCTATATCTTAGAGATGAAGGGAAAGGAATTTAATTAAGACAGTGAGTGGCCTTTGTTGTTGCTTAGGAACGCAGGTTGCTACTCACTGGAGCCTTCTGTGAAGTTGCTGATGACAGAACTACCCCCAACCGAGCTGCATCTCTTGCCATCCTTGAATTGCTGCCTCCTCCTGGCCCACTGGTCTATTGCTTCTTCCTGGGAACCATCACTGGCTCTTTCACCTCTTAGAGCCAATTCTTGTGATAGCTTTCGGGGGTTATTGTTTTCCAAATTCTGGTCTAGAATAAAACATATTGAATATCAAAGTGAGACACACCTTCAAGATAGGACATGAAATAGTCTTTGAAACACAGACCAAAATATCATTCAGATCCTTCATGTTCCACTTGCTAAGTTGGAGAGAGAAACAAAGATACAAATTAAGATTTATTTAGTCCCAAAGTATTGCTTTCTGTGATCACAGGCAAAGAAATTGAATTATTAGGTGAACAATATTACCAATAAATTATCACAATGCATTTAAGCTGAAAAGGATTTAAAAGAAAACCTCAATCACATCAACATAAGATCTAGAAAGTTAATTCATTGTTTAAAATTTTACTTTTTAATACTATACAAAAGCCAAGCAACATAGATTTGAAAACTTGACTTTTTATTTATTCGGCTCCTAGAAAAAAAATGAGTTTTTATAATTTTGTGTTTGTTTCCCTTTAGAATCTTCTCACATAATCAAACTGGTAGAAAATGCATGACCTGCCCTGCATATGTGTGTGTATGTCTGTAATACATACACACACATACACATATGTATATTTTGTTTCTGAGTTCTTACTGTGATTACTATGTGAGAAAGAAAACATAAGGAGACAAGCTAAGAATGAACCTGTTGCTATATGGACAAAGACTGGTCCAAATAGGATAAGCACCCCATGTTAAGGGCCTGAAGGAGCATGGTGGATCAAGGGTTAAGAAGTTCAAATAGGTCAGCTGTGCCTGAAACTCATTTACCAAGAGAAAAAGAGTAAAAAGATTGTGGGACAGACTTTGGATGAACTGTAGAAATGCAGGAAACAGTGGTTGCCATTGTTCACCAATGAGGACAATTTCAGTTTATTGAGAGTAATCTCACTTGATTGGGTTCCTATTTGAATTTTTAATTGTATGCAGTGTTGGGAGAGGCAGTAGAGGGAACAACACACTTCTGGGGATAGGAAAACAGCTTGTGGGGGATATTCATCCAGATGTGCATGTATCTCCTCCAGGAGGCATAAGTACTATAGGTTCCCTTGCAGTTCTAAAATAACTATGCACTGACACAAATCTTGAATTTTTTTTCTAAGCTCTAAAACTAGGAGCCCAAGGGAACCTCCTTCAAGTGAACAAATCTTGGAATTTATGTGTCTGCCTGGTATTTGGAGTTATACAGGTCATGGCAAACAGTCACTGGGATCAGCAGATTTTGCATTGGGGCTTTATAAAAAGTAGAAAAATGTACAGTTTTTATAAGTTTTATATTGTTTTTAGATGATTATTTTTTTATGAATCAAATTTCATATTTTATGGCAACACATGCAATATATAATGCTTCTTGTATTATATTTTTATGCCTAAAATTTCAAAAACTTTTGAGTAATTAATTTTGCTCCTGCTTTTAAGTTATTCCATTAAAATCTTAGAGAGAATAGAGGAACAGGAAAGATGCTATATTTCATAAGTTTCTCCATTCTCAATCTCGTTTCTGAGCATATTCGGTATGCTAGCTGCAATTTGAGAGACAGTTTTTACTTATTCAATATGCATTTTTAATTTACGCTATGGAATAATGCTAACATTAAGTATCAAATAATTTGGACACATTGAGAAGCACAAGGACCTTTTATGAAGTGACCAAAATGGTGTTTTGCTGTACCAAGATTGAAACCAGACAGACAGCGTTATGTACTTAGGACAAAGCTTCCATCTTAGCCGTTTTGAGGTCTCAGACGAGCCTGCATTGTATCAATTGTTTGAGCAAGACCAGCTAACACAAAACAAAGGTCAAAGGCTGCTGGAGTTAAAGGTCCAACGGGTGGTTCAGTTAGGATTAGTTAAGGCTGTCTCTGGTTTTTGTCCCTTGCTTTAATGACTATTCCATATGGCCCTAGGGACATGAATGACCCTCTCCATGCAACACTATAGCAAGGTTAAAATCACATTTTATTACAAGCATATTCCTCCCATTCAAACATGCTTACCTTGCAAGGCTGGAAGAAATCATAGATTATTTATGAGAGGCACAGGCTAACATTTTAAAGAAAATCGATTTGCCAATATATTGATCTTTTAAAGAGAACACTTTTTATTTTATAATAAGCTACAGCTATAGCAACTTCTATACATACTACTTATGGGTAGGGTTGATTTATTGAGAAGAGACAGGCTGATATATTCTTGCCTGTGTTTGTGTAAGTCAAAAATACTTAACACATCTTGCCAATAAGAAAAAGATCCCAAGCAGTAAAATGTATTTCACCCAAGACCATCCTGGGCTCACACACATAATGATCATAAAAGCTTAACATCCTATTTAACCCACTGTACCTTTCAGAGCCTTCTGTCGCAACAGCAATACATCCACAGGGAGAGAGGAAGCTTCTGTGGGGTCACGTTTGTTCTCACTTTCTTCAGGGTTTCCGCTTGATGCAGTTTTTTGGCACTCTGCTGGCTCCTGTTGGAAGTCGTTCAGCCCAAGACTTTTGTCACCTCCATTATTATTTGGAGCTGTCTCACTGCTTAGTGTCTTATCAATAAGAAACAGCTTTTCTGTAGCACGTCCTGTACAGGCAGACTCAATGGAGTCTGGTGGCAAGTCCATTTGAGAACAGATTTCGTTCTGATTCTCACCAGTTAGGTCTTCAAAATCCCTGCGGCATGTACCCTTTACCACTGTTGGTGCCTGATAGTTGTCATCTTCACCATTTTCCAGGTACCCTGCTGGCTCGCTAGGGTTTCTTATTCCCACGGGGCCATTAGAATCAACTGTGCCTTCGCTGCAATTTTGAGGAGTGACTTTCTGCTCTAATTCACCAGTTTTGGAGGCCATGGCTGGCATTTCTGTTCTGCTGAGGGCTGTCATCTCTACATGATTTGTACAGCTCTCTGTTTGATCCCATTCCACAGAGCTGTGTATATTGCCATGACATGGGCTCTTCGAAGTTAGGCGGCTGCAGGATGCAAGCCTGGCAATTGGATACTGTGTGCTCTTCATTTGCAATTGCGGTGTGTTTGCAGAAGAGTCTCTATGTAACATAGCCTCATTAATGTCTCTGAAAGTCATATCACCATGTACTTTCTCCTCCTCTGTCTCAACTCCATCATATTGGCTAAAGGAAACTATGTTCTCGGGTGTCTCTACAAGTTCTGAATGTCTGGTGACCCAGTGAGATGAACTGAGCAAAGGAGAAGGGTTCAAAATGTGTTCACTGACAGGGAAAGATATAGAATTTGAGTTAGCACAGCCTTCTGCTGGTCGAGTTCTATCGCCTCTGCAGCTGATGCCGGTTGCTTCTTTTCCCAAGAGCTGCATGGTCAGGAAAGTCAAAGAACAAAATTCAGAGTCTGAGGCATCCTTAATGGGAATTCCAGCACCCGTAGTACTTAGGGGATCATTTGTTTCTGCTGTGCATGGCTGTTCTTGGGAATCTGAGGTGATATTTTCCCTGACATCAGAGCTGTTTTTCCTCTCTTTATCCGCATCTCTAGAATCCCCAAAAGACCTTTCACTTAAATCCGTATTATTTAAACTTGTGGTCCTTAAGATTTCAGATGAGGTAGGAAGACAAGAGTCAGCTGTGAAGAAATGTTGCTTTGGGGGATTGTCTAGAATAATTTGAAAGACCTTCTGCTGAGATGTGGCACAATCCCTGTCTTCAGAATCATCTGGGGGAAGAGGCTGTGTGTTGAGTTTCTTTTTCTCTCTCCTGAGAGGTGAGCTTGGAGAAACCACAATTTTGTCTGAATTCGTTTTCTGGGCAGTATTCACACTCCAGGGAGCATCATGCAAACCGTCTGAACTCTGGTTCTGGTTTTCAAGCCTGCAGTTTTCAGGAAGATTTATGGCAGACTCTGAAGGAGACTGACAAGGTTCATTTTTAGTGCGATTCAAGGACCTTTTCCTGTATTTTGCCGATTTCCCTATGCTTTTAGGATGAGATAAATTGATGAATATGGTCTTTTGTTTACTTACATATTCAACCATTATTTCTTTACCTACAATGCTTATGCTTATTGACGGGATATCACTTCTTGAAACCTCTCCTTTGCATGCAGATGGAACCTTACGTTTTAACCCTTTTGCTAACACAGTACTGTGTTTAGGGAAGTGGCCCTGAGATCTGGAGCCTCTCTGTACTTGAACAGAATAACGCTGGTGACATGTTGGGCATCGCTTTTTCACGGGAACCTGTGCTCCTGTTTTACAGAAAATGCTTTCTGTGGTTTCCACTTGTACATTGAAAGCCCCACATTTGACTGCTGTAATAAATTTGTCTTTTGTTGGCTCAAAGGCTTCTACTGTGTTTGGAATATCCTGTGTTGTAATTTTGCCTGATAATGATTTTTCACAGTCATTAAACATGGCCATTGGTAAGACTTCCTCTGGTGGATGAGAGATGGCCAGAGGAGGGTCATCATTCTCCATCCTCTTGTGTATTTTGCTGTCAGATGGAGGTTGTTTCTCATCTTTGGGGAGAAAAGAGGAATTCTGTTTCCCACTTCTGGAAACAGATATATGCTCATCTCCATTTGCCTTCGATTTCCCCAATGCTCCAGTCTGATGAAACACAGCCGCCGAAGTGTGTCCCTTTATGTCCTTTTCAAAATCTTTTACAATTTTTTGACATGCTTGACCAGATGGCTGAGACGTACCTAAAAAGAAAGGAGAGAGGAAGGAAAAATGTTTTAGGTCCACTTAAAGAGCAGATGTTTCAAATCATATGATGAATATAGGAATATCGTTTGTAAGCATTTGGGTAACAGTTTCCTTCAGTTTTCATGAAAGTCCATTCCAAATGAATGTCTTATTTTAAATTAATTATCCTGGGGTGCATAAGAACACTTGATAGTTTAGAAAATAAACTTAATTAGGCTTTATTCAAAGACAACTTCTGAATTGGAGAGAAATGCATGCTTCAAAAGAAATGTATGTAACTAGAACCTAAAGGTAATTTCTTGATAAGAAACAAATTGACTTGTCCTGAAATTTAAATGCCGCATTAATTTAAAGACTATGTCAAACTCCATATAACTTCATAGATTTAAAAATGCTGATAAAGAGATTGGACGAGAATCAGTACAACCTGTAGTCTGCCTTTCAAACACATTTCATTGATTCCATTGCCTTCTAGTTTTTAAAGGGTATCTTCACAAACACAAATTCCTGAGGCACCCAGGCAATATTACAAATAAAATAGGCTTGGTATGCATGTTTAGCTCTAGCCAATAGCTGCTGCGGGAGAAACAGATCGCTTATTGCACATTCTCTCATTTTCTAAGAAAGCACTAGACTCTCTCTTCATATTCTTACTTCTCGAGGATTGACTCAGATTGTTAAAAATCTCTATAAATTCGAGGCCAATGAATGCAGGGCCCACATATGACCCAGGGATTGTCAACTGGCACGTTGTGTTCTTCTACTTCAAAATGCTAACTATTTTACTTTTACTTTATGAAGTTTGTTAATGTGGACATGAGGCATCTGCTCTTGTACAAAATATGATGGAGAAAATAAGATATAATATTGTATCTCAAATAATACATGAGAGATTGCTGAAGAAAACAGAAAAGAAGAATGACAATAGCTACTAGGGCCATGGCAATCAATGAAACAGATGTTCAGTGTTCGTAGTGATAGGTTAAATATATTTTGTCCTTATTTTGTTGGTTTGTGCATGCATGCATGTGTGTGTATGTGTGTGAGTGTGTGTGTGACAGAGAGAGAGAAAGGAGGGAGGGAGAGAGAGAGAGAGAGAGAGAGAGAGAGAGAGAGAGAGAAAGAAAGCCATGACATGCATGTGGAGGTCAGTGATCAACTTGCAGTTTGCCCCAGAGACTGAACTCAGGTCACAAACTTTGGTGGCAAGGATACTGGACCATCTTACTGGTCCCTCAAAGGGAATATTATTTAATAAGCTGATTAACTTAAAATTGGTATTAATTTTTTTAAATTAATTCATCTTAAATGTTACAGATTTAAACATAATATGCATATAGTTATGTGGTATATACAATGCTTGTAGCTTCATGAATCCCTCCCTACACAGAAAGGAAATATCCTTTCACAGAAAAAGGAGAAAAAGAATACTGCAGTTCTTGAAGACTCTGACCATTCCATTTGGCACCCTTCATCCTGAAGGAAGGGCATCACTTTGACAGTTACTAGGACAATTTCAACGAGCCTGCTGCCAATTTGAAAACGATAATGTGGGTACCATGGGAGGGAAGACAGGGAGAAAAATCTCTCTAAAGTCCATTTATAAACAATCATGGACATGGTAACAGTTTATGGACTAGCAGGTTTTATTTTCCAGAACTAGAGATTATGATTGAGTCTTAAAATAATGTATTATATAATAAGGGCAATTCAGTATATAGCTTTTAGCATTTGATAATTTTGCACTTAGAGTGGTTTTTGATTGACCTCATTCCTAATGTGGGATCCCCCTCTGTATGCTATGAGTATGTTTTATTAACATTGGTTATTAAAGAAGCTGTTTTGGTCAATGGCTTAGTAGAGTAAAGTCAGGCCAGAAATCTGAACAGAGATATAGATAGAAAGGAGGCAGAGTCAAAGAGATGCCATGTAGCTACCAAAGGAGAAAGACACCAGTCACAAGCCAGAACCTTACTGATGGGGTGCAGCCTAGTGGTGATACACAGATTAGTAGAAATGGGTTAGTTTAAAATGTAAAAGTTATCTAGAAGTATGCCTGAGTCATTGACCAAACAATGTTGCAATTAATATAGTTTCTGTGTCACTATTCCAGTCTCAGGCAGTCTGGAATGAACAAGCAGTCTCTGTTTACAAAATGGCACACCAACATGAGCCGACTACATGGCATACCAACATGGGTGGACTACATCCACATAAAACCTGAGAGAACTTGAGAAGGAATTCTAAACATAAAAAACAGAGTTAAGCATGGCTTCATGGTAGCTGTATTTTCTCAGGTGGGCTCTTTTTTCTAGAAGCAAGCAGAGGCATGATTCCTTTAAAAGAAGGTTTCCTGACTCACTGGTTGTGGCAGAAACTGTGTGACTCCTTTCAGAAGGCTTCCTGGTTCATGCAAGTTGCACAAACAGCTCCGGTTCTTTCAGGAGGAAGAGCACTTGGATGGGGTTTGTGGACAGCATGCTGCAATTAACTTGATGACAACATGGGCAAACTGCTTACCAGAGTTGAGGTGGTGAGCATAGCTCCCACCTGGAAGTACCAGAGCTGGTGGTAAAGATATCTCTGCCATATGAAAAGGCTGAGAGAGGTAAAGCATCCAGGGCTGCTGTGACCAAGCTGCTTATCATTTTAAAAGCACTCCTGGGCAGAAAATGATTACAGATATGCAATAAAGATAGATTAGAAAGAAATAAACCTCTGAATAGGTCACAGTGTGTTTTTAAATGTATGTAGGCTTGAGAGAGAGAGAGAGAGAGACAGAGACAGAGAGACAGAGAGAGACAGACAGAGAGACAGACAGAGAGAGAGAGAGAGAGGTATAAACAGTTATAAAAGATGGTTTTTAAAAATTAAACAAGGTATTTAAAGAGACAGAGTACAGAGCCATAGATTAAAGGAGTAAAAAAGACTAGGCCATGTAAAGATAGAGGGAGATAGAGACAAAGTCCCTCATCAGAGCAACAGACTGAGCCCCCAAGGTCCAGTTGAAGAGCAGAAGGAGGGAGAAGATGAGCAAGGAAGTCAGGACCGTGAGGGGTTGGTCCACCACTGAGACAGTGTGCCTGTTCTAATGGGAGCTCACCAAATCCAGCTGGACCTGGACTGAATGAGCATGCAAACAAACCAGACTCTCTGAATGTGGCTAAAAATGGGGGGCTGACTGAGAAGCCATTGATAAAGGCACTGGAACTTGTTTCTACTGCATGTACTGGCTTTTTGGGATCCAAGTCTATTTGTCTATTTGGATGCAAAGCTTCCTAGGACTGGATGTGCGTGGCGGGGCTTGGGCTTCCCACAGGACAGGGTTCCCTGCCCTCTCTTAAGGAAGGAAGGGGAGGGAGGAGGGGGAGTGGGGGAACAGAAGGGGAATGGGAGGAGGGGAGGAAGTGTAAATTTTTTGAATGGAAAAGTAAAAAAAAAGATGGCAAATACACAGAGAGTCTGGATTTTGTATATTATTGTAATTTCTTTGAAATTTTTGACTGTGAATGAGTTAATTACAGTGAGATATTTCATTGTACTGGCTGCTAAGCTAAACCAACCTATATATTCTAAAGATATTTTGACATTAAAATTTGGGTCTAAGGATATGTTGCTTTGCAAAAGAGGTTCTGCTCTTATTCCCACAGATGATAGAAAGCTGTGGATTCCTTACTGTCTTATATGGCTTGATCAAATAAGACCCACTGAAGAAATGACCCAGATGGTCCAACATCCATGACAGCTTTAGGACTGCTGGCTGAGATGGACCGACAATACAGGATATTCCATGAAAACCTGATTAACAGTGCCCCATCAGCAGGACATAGTCTAGAGAACAATGCCCAAATTACCTAAATGATTGTATATAGATGTTTGTTTATATTTAAAGGAGAATATGCTATACAGATGAATACTTTGCATTGATATGAATCATGGTTTATTGATAAAAAATTTAAGGTCAATTTTGTTATATGTATATTTCTTCTCTTGATTAAGGTATTGCGTTTGTGCAGCTCATTTAAAATGTAATGTATAATTAAGAAACATATTAATAGATAGTCATCTGTAATAGTCAAGCTTGTAGTAATGTTAGTTAGGTTTTCTAGATGTGCAGAGATTTATTTAAGGTGTATAGGTATTCTTCAAACCTATCAAAGACTAACAGAATATGACATTTAAAATGTTTTTAAGAACTTAGGACTTTTCATGACAATGAGACACAACTGTTCCTGGCAGCACCAATCTACTTCAAGAGGATGATGGGCATCAAAAAAGCTCATTATGGAGTTTGTTAGCTATTTGGGCAAGAAACTGCTCTTGCCTGGACTGCTTGATAGTAGGATGTATGAACTGGACATGCAGAACCTACAGAAAAATGACTGCTACTGTTGCCTAAAGGTGAGACAGTCCTTCAGGGTTCTTATTTCTTGAAAGAGTCTGCCAGATGTCCTGCAGATATAGAAGAAAGTGACTGACAAACTGACAATAGAGGTGAAACAGTCTTTCAAATTTTCTGCTTCATGGAAAAGTCTGCCAGATATTATGGGTCTGTTGGCTGAAGATGGATGCCCCAATGTTATGGAAGAACTTTCAGTGATTGTCCAGGTAGTGAGATATCTCTGTCAATTCTAGAGTTTTAGAAGTTGCTCATAATGGACTTCCTAGTAACCTAGGTAATATTATATCCTTCTGGGGTCTTTGAAGAGTTGTAGGAGATAGTTATAGTTTTCCTCAGTTATGTTAAAAGATAAATTAGATATAAAACTTTAGACTCACAAAGATAGAATAGATAATAGAATATTTTCCTTAATTTAACAAATGTAAATGGACAGAATATTGTAACTATAATTCTTGCTTGATAACTGTTTCATTATATGAAATTTTACTATGTTAAAGTTAAAACTTCCTTTTTATTTAGAAACAAAAGGGAAGATGATATGGGATTCCCCTCTATATGCTATGAATATGCATTATTATCATTGGGTATTAAAGATGTAGTTTTGGTCAATGGCTTAATAGAGTGATGGCAAGAAGGAAATCGGAACAGAGATAGAGAGAAAGTAGACAGAGTCAAAGGGACGCCATATAGCTATGGAAGGAGAAAGACTCCAGTCACCAGTCAGAACCTTACCAGTGGGCCACAGCCTAGTGATGATGCACAGATTAATAGAAATTGGTTATTTTAAGATGTAAGAGTTAACTATAAATATGACTGAGTCATTGGCCAAACAATGTTGTAATTAATATAATTTCTGTGTGATTATTCACATCTGAGTAGTCGGGAAACAAAAAAGCAGTCTCTTTCTATACATTTCTGTGTTGAGATTGCAGAAGACTAATTGAGAAAGTTATATAACAATGCATTAACTACAGATTTTAATAATTAGGTGGATGTTTATTTGATTATGTCCAAATGAGTAAATATTCTACTTAAATCTTTTAAATCCACAATACATATAGATAATAATTAAAGTAGAAATTCACTTATGTAAGTAAAATTCTGTGGTGTTTTGAATAGAATTGGGAACCCTAGACTTATGTGTTTGAATGCTTGGTCATAGGGAGTGGCACGATATGGAGGTATGACCTTGTTTTAGTAGGTGTGGCTTTGTTGGAGAAAGTGTGTCACTGGGAGAGATGTTTGAGATCTCAAATGTTTAAGTTAGGCCTAGTGGGTCACTGTTTCATCCTATTGTGTGTGGGTCCAAAACTCTCAAAAATTTCCCCAGCCCCATGTCTGCCTGCATGCTGCCATGCTTTCTGACACTATGATAATGGACTAAGTATCTGAACTGTAAGCCAGCCACAATTAAATGTTTTCCTTAATAAGAGCTGCTGTGATCGTTGTGTCTCTTCATAGCAATAAAACCCCAACTAAGACAGGAGTTGGTACTAGGAGTGGGGTGTTGCTGTGACAAGCCTGACCATGTTTTTGTTTGGAGGAATGCAGACTTTGGGAGTTCTGGTTAAAAAAGCAGATTCCCTAGTAGAAACGTGGAAGAAAGTGGCGCTGAGGGTCACATTGTCTCTTCACAGAAATAAAACCCTAACTAAGACAAAACCACTTATAGGTGGAGGCTGTTTGTTCATTTCCAGGTCACCCAGACCCGAAATAAGCACACAGAAACTATATTTATTACAAAAATGCTTGGCCAGTTAGCTCATACATATTTCCAGCTAGCTCTTACATCTTAAATGAACCCATTTCTATTATTTTATATAGGCTTGTGGTTTACTGATAAAGGTGTAGGGCCTCTGTCTCCTTTGGTAGCTACATGGCGTCTCCATGACTCTCCCTTCTTTCTCCCAGCATTCAGTTTAGTTTTCTCACCTAGCTTTATTTTGCCCTGCCACAGGCCTAAAGCAGATTCTTTATTAACAAGTGGTAATAAAACATATTCATAGCACACAGAGGATAATCCCACATCAACCTTTAAATTATTTGTATAGCATTTCCTAATACAGATCTACCTTTTTCAGATATCTCTAGGATAATGAACAAAGTATATATAGATGTAGTTAATTTTGTACATACCCTCCACCAAAGCATGAAATTGGACTTACATACTGTAGTATTCAGGAGTTTCCATTTCCTATAGGCTTTTCTTCTTTTCCTTCTCATTTTTAGTAGATGTATATCTCTTCATTTATCTGTACCTTTTGAAAGTACCAAACTTAAAATTATTTTCATTCAGAACTTAGATTTCATCAAATTATGAATTAGCTCATTTATCTATTTGTCAGGATTCTATCTTTCTCTGGCTTCTCTGCAGTATTCTACTCTGACTATATGATATTGTCCTATGAATATTCTATCTTCCTATTTAGTCGAATCTCAACTATTTATTGCAATGAGTCATACCAAATGAAAACTCAAGTATATATAAGATATATATATATATATGCAAACACAAACACAGGATTTTAGATGTTTCAGATTCAAATTATACAGTTACATTGTTTTTTGTTTTTTTGTTTTTTAATAGATTTTTATTGAGCTCTACATTTTTCTCTGCTCCCCTCCTGGACTCTCCCCTCCCCCTTTCAACCCTCCCACAAGGTCCCCATGTTCCCAATTTACTCAGGAGATCTTGTCTTTTTCTACTTCCCATGTAGATTCGATCTATGTAAGTCCCTCTTAGTTACATTGTTTAATAAATTTGTTTGTATTTTATGAGCACAAGTATTTGTCGAGATGGGTGCATAAATAACTAGTGTCTATCAAGTCAGGAAAGGTTATAAGATAACCCGAAACTAGAGTTGTGGACTGTTATTAGTTTCCATGTGGGAGCTAGGAACAAAACCTAGGTTCTCTGCTAGAGGATAGTTCAGTTTTTCGGCCACTATTTAATTATTATTTGTATTTTTTATTATTGTATTTTTCTTCTGCTAATAAAATACTCTAATTTTTGTGATTTTGACCTAAGTTTAAAGTAATTAGATTTTTAGTCTCATTGAATTAAGTGGTATAAGAAACGATGTTTTGCCTCCATTATACTATCATCCTGCATACAATATTTAAATATTGTGAGACTGGATACACACGTTAGCAAAATTGGCAGTTCTTCCTAGCAGATAAAATTCTTTACCTCTGTTGTAAAACAAAGGCTTACATTCCCTGTTGCTGATGTCTTCAGTAACAGCAAGCATTGGAAAGAAGTATTTGGGAGAGGGTAGTATCCTTACTACTCATGCAGTGCTGTTGGTAGGCATCTGCCTTTGTGTGCAGTTATATCTGATTTTCATTGCCCTTGTGTCCTACATTGAATAAAATCATAGGAAAGAAGTTTGCATGGATAGGAACAGGGGAGTTTTATGTGTAGGACTGAGCAACCTTTGTCTGTGGACCAATCAATAAAGATGCTTATTTTGCCAAATTAAATGGGGCTGGCTTATTGCCAGTTTTCATAAAAATGTACTTAAATTCCTCTCAACTCATTTCCCCCATATTCCTCACATCAAGGTGTCTATTGATTCCAAATCATCCATATTCTAAAAAGTATGGTAGCACTATAACTTTTTGCATTATAACGTTTTCTTCCTTACAGCATCTTTGTTCTCTGGAAAAGTTGACATTCAGTGGCACTTCCAGTGGCTTTCTACTCTCTCCCTAAAAGCATGAATAAGTCCATAGAGCGGATATAAAAAGTAATAATATTTTCCCCTTAGAAAGACAATGTGGGAATTTGATTTGGGACAGATTACAAATACATAATTTGACATCTTCAATCATTGTCTTATTTGTATATTGGGTTTGCAAACTTTGAAAATGCTTCAAAATAACTTGGGTGGTTTATAAATTATTTCTGTATAGTTTTA
The DNA here is from genome assembly GCF_018167655.1 of Microtus oregoni. Taxonomy (NCBI): domain Eukaryota; kingdom Metazoa; phylum Chordata; class Mammalia; order Rodentia; family Cricetidae; genus Microtus; species Microtus oregoni. The sequence goes on along the minus strand of NW_024543097.1, from coordinate 18,057,700 downwards.
TACAGTGGGAGCAGAAAATGTAGCGATCCTACTGTATTCAGTGGAGAATCCTTTGGGTGTACACTCAGAACATCTGGGTTTGTCGTCTGGCTCAGATGGCTACTTAACATTTCTTACAATCTCTGTAAAACTTTTTTTTTAACCTCTGAGATAGAGATGGGAATACATTTTTCTTGAAATGGTTTTCTTGAAGAAGCACAATGCAAAATGCTGCAAACCGTCCTCGTCGAATAACACCAGTTATTCTTTATGCAATCTTACTGTATATGCCCATTTAATAAATTATGTTCATAACTATCACTGTACAGTGACTAGTTATGACAAGGTCATCACATACAAGACTGTCGTTTTGAAGATGGGAAACGGAAACTCAGATTAACTAGATTTAGGCCCAGATTATTAGGAATTTGGTGAACTCTCTCTTTGAGCAGACGCACAATGTTTAGGTGCTCTGGATTGCTTCTTCTCATACTGTGAAATTTTAGAGTTGATTTGTGTTTTCGCTGTGAGAGAGCACAACTTTGTTATAGAAAATTTAATGTACTGATCAACGTGTACCCAGTATTTTGCATGGTGCTCAGCACATAAATATGCATGAGTAAATGAATTTGATGGTCTGTGCCAACATGCACCTAATTATGTTTTACTATGGTGCCCTTTCTTGTTTCTAAATGTATTTGATTTGTCGGTAGCTAATAAAGTTCCAGTTTTATAGCAAAACATGTTGAAAATGTCCTCTGTATCTCCCTTGTTTTCTACTTCTACAAAGGGGCAAAGGTTAACTCATGGCAGTGCCCAGAATAATTGGCTTATGTGAGTCACATGAGCAGACAGAAGGGTATAATTAATCCTACAGCACTGGAAGCAAAGTGTATCTTTTTTTTTTTTTTAAGACAGGGTTTCTCCGTAGCTTTTTTGGTTCCAGTCCTGAAACTAGCTCTTGTAGACCAGGTTGGCCTCGAACTCATAGAGATCCGCCTGCCTCTGCCTCCCGAGTGCTGGGATTAAAGGCGTGTGCCACCACCGCCCTGCTTAGCAAAGTGGTATCTTTATTTGTCTGTTTGGCACTGTATGCTGCAAACACATTGTCTATTTTTTTTTTGTATTTTTAATTAAAAATTTCCACCTTCTCCTATTTCCCTCCCTCCCCCTCCTTCTCCAGTCCAAAGAACAGTCAGGGTTCCCTGCCCTGTGGGAAGTCCAAGGTCCTCCCCGCTCCATCCAGGTCTAGGAAGGTGAGCATTCAAACAGACTAGGCTCCCACAAAGCCAGTGCGTGCAGTAGGATCAAAACCCAGTGCCATTGTCCTTGACTTCTTGGTCAGCCTTCCTTGTATGCCACGTTCAGAGAGTCCGGTTTGATCACATGCTCTATGAGTACCAGTCCAGCTGGCCTTGGTGAGCTCCCATTAGATCAGCCCCACGGTCTCATTGGTTGGGCGCACCCCTCGAGGTCCTGACTTCCTTGCTCGTGTTCTCCCTCCTTCCCGCTCCTCATTTGGACCTTGGGAGCTCAGTCCAGTGCTCCAATGTGGGTCTCTGTCTCTATTGAACCTTAATAGAATGAAGGGTTGGAATAGCCAGCTGTCCCTTAGTATCCCCGACTCCTGTTTCTTTTGTCCCATGTGAGCCCTTCTTCAAGACTTTCAATCATTTGAATGCTTTTTAAAAATTATCTCTACTTTCTTTAGAAAAAAATTCTAACAAATCTATCTTTGAGTTCTTAAAGAAAATAACTAAGGCAGAGGAAGTTTTTTTTTTTTTACAATGTTAAAGAATCCTACTTTTTCAAAAAGATTTAAAGTTATGATTAGAAAATCAGAGTAAAATCCTCGTACATAGTTTAGAATTTCTTTTAGATTTATTTATTACATATGCAGTGTTCTGCCTGCATATACATTTGCATGACAGAAGAGAGCCCCAGATCTCATTACAGATGGTTGTGAGCCACCATGTGGTTGCTGGGAATTGAACTCCGGACCTCTGGAAGAGCAGCCAGTGCTCTTAACCTCTGAGCCATCTCTCCAGCCCCTAGTTTAGAATTGTTAAATTTTTAATTTCATTTGGAGGTGTTATAGTCATTCCAAAAGTTCCCTACAAAAAATTGATAAGGTTTCTTATTTCTTATCTTTTTTTTTTTGTTTTTTTGTTTTTTTGTTTTGTTTTTTGGTTTTTCAAGACAGGGTTTCTCTGTGGTTTTGGAGCCTCTCCTGGAACTAGCTCTTGTAGACCAGGCTGGTCTGGAACTCACAGATTTCTGCCTGCCTCTGCCTCCCGAGTGCTGGGATTAAAGGCGTGTGCCACCACCGCCCGGCTTATTTCTTATCTTTTAAGCAAGAGTTTTGCTTTCTTTCTCAGTCCCCTACCTGCCCACCCTCCCCCAACTTTCCTACATATGAGAAGATGAATTTGCCACTTAGTTCGTGCTAAAATGAAGCTGACTCTGAGTCTCTCTCCTTTTCAGCTATCATGACAAATTTCTTTGAATCTGTATCATGATCGATCAAATTCCTTATTTTGTGGATGATGTAAGCATTTTTTGAGAATGTAAGTATCTCTGGACCTTTCTTCCCCCAATTATCCCCTTTGCCTCAGTGTCATTTTCTCTCATCAGCCTGACGTCTCCATCAGCTGTCACATACCTAGACAACAACACAGATTGAAGTTTGGCTATTTTCTGACTCAACACTCTTCACCTTTCGACTTTTTCTCAAGTTCCTTTCAAGCAGTCTATTATCTCTTTGGACTCCACTGACAGGACTCTTGCCTAGGTCCCAACTGACATCTAGATTGCTAAAACTCAGCCACGTCTTAGTTCTTTAGTAGGTAAGAAGCGACACACAACAGTTAAAAAGATGCATCTTCCTGAAAATTGAACTATTGTTCCCTGAGTCCAGATGACTTCTGCTTTCTCCCCCGAGCCCGGATCACTCCTGCTTTCTCAGTTTTCTCCTCTGATACTGTGCATCTGTCAGCGGCATCTCCATCCACTCAGTCACAGTCATGCTTCTATTTATCATATTAGATCCGGCAAGTTCGTCTCACTCTGTCTGCAAGTGCACACACAGAACATGTACTATGCATAAACAAATGCTTAAAATCTGGATTATCACAACAGCTTTTCAAGTACTTTTCTTCTAAATTCATAACCTTTTAATATTTACAGAGAAGCCAGACTAATTTTTTTTTAAAAAACAAAACTAAATTATGCCACTTCCATTTTTAATGATTTTTAAGGACTCCCCATTTCACATTTGAAAAGTTCTAAGCACTTTATTTTTTATACGCATACCCAGGATTTAGTTTTATCCACAAATAATGTGTATCGCTACTAGGGTTTATGATATATATTGGAGGAATCCATTCCGTTATGGATCTTCTGGGTTTGTATCTTTATGAATATTTATTTGTTGTGTTCCAAGAATCAGTGGCAGAGCTCAAAAAGTGGCAGTTGTAGAAGCTGCTGTGTCGTATCTGGTGTGTTGTTCTTGATGAGCTTCTATCCCAGTGGGCTTTCTCCCACTATGCTAATTCACAGAAAAATAAGGAAGAGGGTAAATAGGCTGTGCTAGTACCCTTTTCTGCTGCAGAACAGAGGCATGGTATCATTACACTCAGAAAACAGAAAGGCATTCTTAAATTTTTTTACTGGTTCTGACAAATAACTTAAAATTCTTCCATTTTACTGATAAGCTGAATCATTCCCTTGAAACATTGAAATATAATATTATGTTACCAATAAAGGAAGAAAAGTTCACAAATGAGAGATATTTATCACTATTAAAATTCTAGGAAACTAAGTTATGGAATAAATTCATATATTAAAAACTCAAATTCCAAGGCAGGACACCATCCAACACTATTTGTGAGGCATGCTACTTCTAGTTTTCTATAAAATCAGCAAGAAATCAATGTTTCCTTTGTATTATTTCCTAGATCTTAGCACAGAGTTTGCAGAAGAAAAACTGCAAGTTCTTGCGTTTCTGTGTGCATGTACACACACACACACACACACACACACACACACACACACACACATAGAGGCCAGTGATAGATGTTACAGTCTTCCTCAATTGCTGTGTTTCTAGTTTTGTATTTACTCTGCACAAGCTTGAGTCATGTGAAAAGAGAGAGTCTCAGTTGAAAAAATGTTTTCACCAGAGGACTATAGGCAAGTCTGTGATACATTTTCTTGACTGATGATTGACATGGGAGGGTCCAGATCTCTGTGGTGCCACCACTTCTGGGTTGATGGTCCTGGGTGCTTTAAGAAAACAGACTATGGTATGTACTCACTCATAAGTAAATACTAGCTATAAACAAAGGACATTGAGCCGATAGTTCATGATCCTAGAGAAGCTAAGTAATAAGGTGAACCCACAGAAAAACATATATAGATCCACCCGGAAATTGGAAACAGACAAGCTCGCCTGACAAAGTTGGAAGCATGGGGGTTCGGGAGAAGGTAGGGTGGGAAGGAAAGAAGAGGGGAGAAGGGGAAGGGTGAGAAGAACTTGAGGGAATGGGATAGTGGAGATGAAGGAAGGACAGAGATGAGAGCAATGAAAGAGATATCTTGATTGAGGGAACCACTATAGGATTAGCAGAAATCTGGCTCTAGATAAATTCCCAGGGATCCACAAAGATGACCCCAGCTAGGACCCTAAACAACAGAGGAGAGAGGGCCCAATCTTGACTTGCCCTGTGATTAGACTGATGAGTGTCTTGGACTTCACCAGAGCCTTTGTCTGGCGACTGATGGGTACAGAGGCGGGGACCTGCATCGGAGCACTGCACTGAACTCCCCAGGTAAGTTGGAGAGTGGGAGGAATGAGAATGTGAGCAAAGAGGTCAAGATCATGATGGGTTCACCCACTGAAACAGTCTACTTGAGCTAGTGGGAGCTCACCAACTCCAGTCGGACTAAGAAGGACCAAGTCTGGCTGAGTGTGGTTGACAGTTTCATAGCTGGGGCAGACAGAGGGGCCACTGTTAGTGGCATCGGGATTTGTCCTTACTGCGTGTACTGGCTTTTTGGGGACCTATTCTTTTTGGATGGTGCCTTGCTCTGCCTGGATATAGTGGGGAGGGCCTTGGACCTTCCACAGCGCAGTGTGCCTTGCCCTCTCTGGGATTGGATAGAAGTGGAGTGGGAGGGTGTATGGAGGGAGTAGGGGGAAGTGAGGAAGTGGGAGCTTGGATTGGAATGTATGGTGGAAGAGGAAAGTTTTTTTTTTAACATATATTAAAAAAAAAAAAGAAAGAAAGCAGACTGAGCAAGTCATGGAGAACAAGACAGTAATCAGCCTTTCTCCATGGCTTCTGCTTCAGTTCCTAAGTCTAGGTTCTGGCCCTTAAGAGGCGTGGGTGATGAACTTACAATTTGTAAGAGAAAATAAACTCTTTTCTTTCCAAATTGCTTAAGACCACAGTGTTAGATCACAGCAATAGAAACCCTATCTAAGACATGCTGAATCTCACTATCTTGAAGAACCTGGAGCTCATCGATCTGGGAAGACATCTGGGAAGTATTTTAAAGAACCTGGAGATCATCGATATACCTAGAGCTAGAAGGCTCAAGGGTTCCAAGAATCCCTGACTCCATTTCCTCAGTGCTAAAATAAAAGAAGCACTCTGTCTGTCACTCACTCCTGGGTTTTCTGTGGATTTTGGGGATTCAAGCTTAGGTGTTCTTGCTTTTCTGAAAAACACTTTGCTGACTGAGCTAATTTTTTTTTTAACCCACACAAGTAAAACAGATTCTGAAAAGTACAAGTTTAAAAATATTAGTGGTATGGTATTCACATTCAGTTTGAAAGTATGCTCAAAGCTTAAAATCCTGCCCTTGAACATCATTCTTGACTTTGGGTAGCATGGGAGTTAAAAAAAAAAAAAACTATAGCCTTTTGTCCTTAATTTGTACAAACATAAAAGAAAGGGATATGGATAATTTGTAGGAAAATAGCTATTTCAGTAATGCCTACATATCACTTCATACCTGCATTCATTGGGCAGACAGTGATGAGGATGTAAACTTCCAAATACAGAATGTGAGAGTAATTCTAACCGAATTGCTTGTAGTGTCTTAGAATTAAGCATCCTTAGTGAGCATTGTTTAAGGAACCCTCAGTGCTTTTGGGAAGTTGTCCTTTACTCCTCTGTTTCCTTGCCCTTGTGAAATTTGAATATATTCATATTTTTATTTATACACATTTATATGCACAACAGGTTGGAACACATTCAGTTGAAATAGAAACAACCAAACTTCATATCTAGTAAAAACCAATTTTCTTTTTCTCCAAACATTTTATGAATAAGTTTCTAAGCCATATAAAGAGTATTTAGGTTGATCCTCTAATGAGGCCTTTGGTGTTCACTGGGGTACGAATGTGTTAGGATTTTGACTTCTGAGAGCTAGGTATGTAAGAGTCCTACTATGAACGTAAGTGTGGGACCACCACAATCCTTTACACATAGCAGACCAAACAAAATTCAGAGGATGAGACTAAATCTTGAAGGGTAGAAAGGTCTACCCCATGCATATTAAACTAGAGTCTCTAGACTGTAGAGTCTAGAGGAATAAAATGCAGGTAGGAACGAGTACTGCCTAGTATAATTTGCTATTATTCATTATTATTGGCGTTTCAAGGTACTGGGAAACAGAATTATACTAGTAAACCAAAGAAAGATGAATTCCACCTGTAGTCAATTTGATACATTAGGTGGCACCAGGAAGAAAAGAATGAACTAAAATAAGAATCCTTTGTAGTTTCTGTGTCCATTGTGTGTTTGAGGATACCATTTATTCCCTCATTTCACATCAGAGGAAACAAAAATATTGCAAAGTATCCAAGGAAACGATGCACCAAGCAGCTTCAGTTCACTCTTTACCAGGTTGGACTCTAAATATCAAGGATGTTTTTAGTTAAGATGCTTTAAAGATTTTCACTGCTTTGCACTGTTAAACACAGGAGGTCCCTTACATCAGGTGCTCTTGGCTTCCCTCTCACTCTCCTACAGGATGACTCTAGTGAAAAATATGAAATTAGAATTGGGAACATCTTGTATACTTATAATAGAGATAATCTTCAAATTTTCTATATTGAGTTAGGGGCTAGTATGTAGGTTAGACTTGATGTAAGAACATGAATATGATGCAAATTTCAAGGACTATACTCCAATCTGAATTATTTGAGTTGAGCAACATAATAAATATTTATATTTATAGCCATATATTTAAGATTTCTGATTCAAGCATATGCATTTTTAATACACACCTACTCTTCTGCCTCACACATTCCAGGAAACTTTGAGTTGGCCCACCCCAACATCTACACCAACTATGACCTGCTGGCGTATATGAAGGGACCAGTCCTGTAGAACCACAGCCACAGGATCTCCATGACTCGGAGCAACATCAGCATATCCAAGAGGAGTTTTACAAGGGTCCAACACTGATGGTGTAGTAGAAGCCAGAGGGTTTGAACCAGATCAACAACTCATTGCAATGAATATTTGCAAGTAAAGTTGCTTGGGCAAACGCAAAAGGGTCTACTACTTGACACATTGCAGCTTTCAGTGTCTCTATGACTAATGAGTATGTGATGGAGAGACAGGTAAGATGGAGGAGCACAATTCTTGTTTGTTTATTTTTTGTTTTTGTTTCTTTTGCCAGGGAGGCTACTATAAGGGTGGAGAGCAGACATGGAAGGCCTGGGAAATGAGTGGGATTGGGGCCCAAGATGTGAAAGTCCCAAAGAATTAATTAAAAAAAGGTAGATTAAAGAAAAATAAAATAAGGGCAGGGTGAATGGAACTTGATCCAGAGAATCTTGGCAATGTTAATATGCCGAGGTCTGGAAGCCCAGAGGAAACTTGCTACGGATTCAGCTTTGCTTTGTTCCACACTATGTCCCTTCTTTCAATCCTGGCACACTGAGCTTATATATATTTTTCAACGTTTTGATGCAACAGCAGATTCTATTTCTTCCTGTATCAACAAGTTTCTAGGAAGAAGACTTAGTGACAGATAATTAAATTCTCCCCCTCAGTCCCGTGGATGTTCACAGGCTGTACCCAAACTGTGTTCTAATCTCAGGTGTTACCTCCCCAATATCCTTTCACCTCCTGCTAACCATGACTTGTGACAAAAATCTAGCAAGTCAAATTAGCAGGCCAGGGTTGCTGGAGTAAGAAGACAAATCATGTTGACTTTTTGATTGCTTGTGTTTCTTGTGACATTGTGTTGACATTCAGCTTCACAGAGTCAAGGGTTCCTATGATTTGAACCTAACTGTCTGCATGAGCTGAAATTGTTGGTGAATACATGGGGGATTGCAACACAGTGGAAGCGTTTGGATTGCTCAGTGCAAAACCCTGCAGCATCTTTCTGTTTTTTTTTTTTCCCTGCCTGAGACTGAAGGAATGCTGATCTATAACCACACCAATCAATTCTAGACAGTAGTAAAAATCTCACATACTATTAATAAATACCAAGCAATCTTTACAAAGCCCTGCTTTGCTTATTGGATGCTAAGAAGGACTTAATTTTACATCTTCAAATCATTTCGATGAACATGACAAACTTTATTTAAAATGCTTTAATGGCAATAATATTGCCTGCTACTTATTGAGCCAAGTATTTTAAACAATATTTAAAGAACTGTGAGCAATATCACACCTCATTGCTCATTCATAATTTTATTGTTAGGTACCTTAAAATATTTTTACATGAGATAAGTAATTTGGTAAGAATATTAATGTAAGGAAGAAAAAAGTGCCCCAAAGAGACTTGAACTAAAAGATTTAATAGAGAAACTTCAACAAGGTTAGCAACACCATTGAAAATATTTCCTATGTTCACTTTATCCATTAATAACCATCTGCAGAATAATCCAAACACTTTTCCTTATAAGCAAGGAGAAGTTGTTTTTAAAAAGTCATATGGTATTTTCTGCATTATCTTTTTTTGTTTGCAAATTGGACCAGCAGGAAGGCTCAGTGTGGAAAGAGGCTTGCTTCTGCACAGTCTGATGACCTGAGTTTGAGACACTGAACCCACACAGTGGAATAAGAGAAGAGACTTCTAAATGTTGTTTTCTGACCTCCACATGCTGCTTTGGTGTGTGCACACATGCGCGCACACACACACACGCACATACATGTGCAAGTGCACAAACACACACAGGAACACTAAATTAATATACTAAGTTAACGGAGTTCGCAAATTGCATTCTGGTCAATGGTGAAGGAAAATGAACAGTTGTTTAGGATTACTTTAGGACTGTGTTTATGTTAGACAAATAATCAGTGCTAACTTTCCACCTTAGAATCTCTGAATTCTGGCCATTCTCATAAGAACATCAGTGCACATTTGACAGCATATGCATTTCACAAATCAGAACACATGCAGAACTTTTATTCTGCACATTGCAAAAAAAAAAATCAAGGATGTTCTATTGGGAACTCACCAAGGCCAGCTGGCCTGGGTCTGAAAAAGCCTGGGATAAAACCGGACTCGCTGAACATAGCGGACAATGAGGACTACTGAGAACTCAAGAACAATGGCAATGGGTTTTTGATCCTACTGCACATACTGGCTTTGTGGGAGCCTAGGGAGTTTGGATGCTTACCTTACTAGACCTGGATGGAGGTGGGTGGTCCTTGGACTTCCCACAGGGCTGGGAACCCTGATTGCTCTTTGGGCTGATGAGGGAGGGGGACTTGTTCGGGGGAGGGGGAGGGAAATGGGAAGCGGTGGCTTGGAAGAGACAGAAACCTTTAATAATTAATTAATTAATAAAAAAAAGAACCAGACCATGAAAAAAGGATATTTTATGAAAGAGTCTAGAAGCTTATCCACCAAAGTTACATTCCTGTTGTATCATTTTAAAGAAATTTGCAAAGTTACCAATTGAACAACTTTTTTTTCTAGAAGAGAAAGAAGCCAAGACTATTTCATGAGCACCCTAATTGTAAGTTCATTCACAGGTTATTAAAATCTTATTTGAATAGTTAAAAGGCTTTATTTTACAGTTAGCATAAAGGTCAGCTGCTAGCAAGAAGAACAAATAAGGGCAGATGGTAGAGACTGGTCTTTTTTTCTTTGTTTCCAAATAAAGAGTCTAGTGTAGTTACTTGGTATTATAAAGTTAAAATTCTCAGAGAGGAAACGGAGATTAAAAAGTATCTGTTAAATTCTGTTTTGTTTTTATTTATTGAGAGAAGGCTTTTCTGTGTAGCTCTAGCTATTCTGGAAGACCAGACTGGCCCGGAACTCACAGAAATCTGGCTGCCTCTGCCTTGTTCTAGGATTAAAGACACGCACCACCACTGCCTGGCTAAATAGTTAGAGTCTTAATGAGGAAAATGAGGATCTTTTTGAATCCTAAGTGATGAAAGAAGTCTTGCAGAGAAAATGTATCTTGTCATAAAAATCTTGGGGCACATAAGATCATCAGGCAACAACATTAGTTTATTTTAATAAGGTCTGATTGGAGACTATTTACCGCACATGCCATGGCCAGAATATCTTCCTATAAAATTGACATAAACCATATAACATTTGATACTGTCATTAAAAATTTTATGTCCTTAGCTTTTCTTTTTCTTGAGCTCAGTTTAATCTTTTAGATGATTAATATAAGGCACCAGTGAGCGCTCACGTAGTATTAACTCTGAAGTAAAGAAACATTCTATGAACATAGAGAAAATCATTTTGATTCTCATTAGTGAGTTTAATTTTGCAATAGAAACAAGGCAGACTATAGGAATTCAAAACAAGGTCTACAGCTTAGAAATGAAACTGACCCTTCCTGCATTTAGAGTGAATTTCAATTATGCTTAGAAGCTTGGCTCATCATTTGCATTTTCCTTGCTTTCCAAAGGCACAATGTATTTGGAATAACCAAATTATGATATGGAAAATGCCTCTTCAATTGAACATGTGATGTCTTTCTTAGCATAAATAAAAGCAGCCTGAATTCATTGTTTAGGCTACTTTTCAGGATGTCTCCATCTTGTTTGTTCACAGAGTAAGTTACAAACACTGTTGGATAGTTTCTCATTAGGACACATAGTGAAAATTGTCTTCATATACAACATTCAAGTCATTTTTCTTGACTATTACCCTTTGTCACACAAACATCTCAGACCAGCAAATATTAAAATAGATACTATTTCAATTCTGAAATATACACTTACATATAATCATACATACATATAATCAGTTTACCTGAACAAAGCCTTGACAAATTGCTCAGCTCTGAGGGAAACATTGATACAATTCAAGTATGCAGCTTGAATGGCAAGAAGATAAAGTAGGTTTTGAGCGGCTAGTCTTGTTCTATTTTGGTTTTATCTGGGTTTTCCAGGTCCCAAATCTGATTAGCATATTTAATCTTATGCAGTGTCAGGAATGGTTTACCATCCCTTAATCAGTCTATTATTAGCGCTCTTAATTGTTCCTAATAGCTTATTTTTTAAACACACCATTAGGATACAATGAAGTATTATGGATTTTTTTTTATGGTTTTGGATTTTGACAGTGGTATGTGAGAAACATAGGCATAGCATACACATGATGCATACAAGGAAACTTAAACCAACACAAACATGTACATGATCTAATTCATTGTTTATGAGTTAGGTTAATTAATAAGGGATTGCCATATCTTTGTGTTGCCGTCAGGGATGGAAGCAGCAAGTTGCATAAGGGTTAGAGCTGATAAAGATTTTGATCTGGAAGACTAGAACTATAGCCCCATTTCCACATTCCATGACTCAGAATTTTTGAAATTCCATGAAAGGTGTAGTGCATTTTAGAGTTTTCGAATGGACAAAAGTCTGATTGCTATTTATGTTATGGAAGGGGAGGAAGAATGGAATTGGAAGGGTAGACAGATTTTTCAGAGGCATCTTGAGACTTCCAGCCAGGCAATGGTGGTGCAAACCTTTAAGCCCAGCACTCTGGAGGCAGAGGTAGGTGGATCACTGTGAGTTTGAGGCCAGCTCACTCTACATAGCTAGTGCCCAGACAGCCAGGGCTACATAGAGAAAACTTGTTTGAAAAACAAAAATAAAAAGAAACCAGCAAGCAAGCAAGCAAATAAACAAACAAACAAACAAACAAAAAAACAAAAAGCAAAGCCAACCAAACCAAACCAAACCAAACCAAACCAAAAAACTTCTTTCAAACACCAGCAACCCTCAAACTGCTTGTCGTGCTAAAAAAAAAAAAAAAAAAAAAAAAAAAAAATGTGAACCAGAAGAGAAGAGAAGCCTGGGGTCCTAGACTATCCACAAAACTGAAGGCCCACAAATCACAATCCCAGAGAACCTAGACAACAAATGAGGTCCCTAAGAGAAACATACATGGGTCTAATCTACATGGGAAGTAGAAAAAGACAAGATCTCTTGAGTAAATTGGGAGCATGGGGACCTTGGGAGAGGGTTGTAGAGGGGAGGGGAGAGGCAGGGAGGGGAGCAGGGAAAACTGTAAAGATCAATAAAAATCAATTAAAAAAATTTAAAAAATTAGAAAAGAACAAAACACTGAAGCTGAAACTGGCGACAAAAGACACATGAGTTGTTTCTTCATGGTCCAAAACTAAGGAAAGCTAAATGGTGAACCCAGGTAATAGTTGTGGTTATCCAGTCCTGTCAAACACCCATCCTGAGTTTGGTGTTGCACACCACAGCTTTTAACTAAAGGCAAACTTAAACCACAGAAACAGAATGTGGTTAATTATTTCTCTGTTGGTTGGGAGTGGAATGTAGTTTAGTGTCTATGGTTCCTGTTGTCCTGGCAAGTACAGAGCTCATTCCCACACTTGTAATAGCTTGTGCAAGGGTCTGAGACTCACAGTTCTATGTCCTCTTTGCTGTGCTCATCTGAACTTCCATGGAGAATGTCCCTATGGAGACTGTATTAAAAGCCACCTTAACCTGTCCTCTGTACTTGAGTTCATTCTTTAGTAAGCTACCATTTGAGATCGAATGATCTTTACCTTAGATTTCTCATCCAAGCACCAAGGTGATAATCCAGTTCTCTAGGAATAGCAGCATATGATTTTGGAAATAATTATTAGGGATATTTTTATCTTTCTGGAAAAAAATATTTGAGACAATGAGACCAAGTGTCATTGTGTAGCCCAGGCTTAACTTAAACCCAAGACATTTTAAGGAGTCCCAGCCACTCAAAGGCTAGGATTACAGCATGCAATACCATACAGGTTCCCTACGATCATCTTTAATGAATGTTATTAATGCATAAAAATTAACAATTTCTGTCATTCTTTTCAAGGTTTTAAATTATGGTACACAAGTTTCAAAAAGAAGTTGTGAGTTGAAATTGGGGAGCTAAGTTATGCTAAGCAATAGGTTGTTTTCTTTTCCCAAAAAAGGTTTCCTTTAGAAGAATTTTTGTTTTGTTTTGTTTTGTTTTTCGAGACAGGGTTTCTCTGTAGCTTTGGAGCCTGTCCTGGCACTAGCTCTTGTAGACCAGGCTGGCCTCGAACTCACAGAGATCCGCCTGCCTCTGCCTCCCGAGTGCTGGGATTAATGGCGTGCGCCACCACTGCCCGGCTAGAAGAATTTTTAAAACACCTAAAGCATTCTATTTTATTTTTATTATGAATATGTGCATATGGATGTTGGATGAGTATGTGGATACAGTTGTCTACAAGAGACCAGAAGAGGGGACTGAATCCCCTGAGCTGGAGATACAGACTGGTACGGTCCTTGATGTGGGTGTTGAGAAATGAGCTTGGATCCTTTAAAAGATACACTCTTTTTTTTGTTATGTTTTTATAACCTTATTTATTGTAAGCAGATATTGAATTCAATCTAAATTGTTCAACTTCAGTTTAAAACCTATTTTGTTTGTTTAGTCCCAGTTTTTTCTTTTTTAAAAAATTTATTTATTTATTAAAGATATCTGCCTCCTCCCCGCCACTGCCTCCCATTTCCCTCCCTCTCCCTTAATCAAGTCCCCCTCCCTCATCAGCCAAAAGAGCAGTGAGGGTTCCCTGCCCTGTGGGAAGTCCAAGGACCTCCCACCTCCTTCCAGGTCTAGTAAGGTGAACATCCAAACTGCCTAGGCTCCCACAAAGAGGGTGAACCCCCCCAAAAAAACATATCGTCATCCTCCTGGATATTAACCTTCATCAGGCAATGAAAGGAGACAGAGACAGAGACCCACATTGGAGCACCGGACTGAAATCCCAATGTCCAAATCAGGAACAGAAGGAGAGAGGGCACAAGCAAGGAACTCAGGACCGTGAGGGGTGCACCCACATACTGAGACAATGGGGATGATCTATCGGGAGCTCACCAAGGCCAGATGGACTGGGCCTGAATAAGCATGGGATGAAACCGGACTTGCTGAACATAGCAGACAATGAGGACTGCTGAGAAGTCAAGAACAATGGCACTGGGTTTTGATCCTACTGCACGTAGTGGCTTTGTGGGAGCCTAGGCAGTTTGGATGCTCACTTTAAAAGATACACTCTTAACCACTGAGCGTCTCCCAGTCCCTTTGTCAGCGGTCATTTCCAACATGGGAGCTCAGGCATCATGATCTTTTACTTCCTTCCTTAAATCCTTCACAACACTGCACCTTGTTGTCATCCTCAATGCTTGAATCTCAGTATCTCTCTCTCCTACTCAGACATACTTTTTTCGTCCTTCTCCCTTCCTCCAGTCTTCCTTTCCCTCCTCCCTCTCTTCCCTCTACCTTTTCCCCCCTTTCCTCCCATTTCTTCCTTCACTGCTGCCATCTTTTCCCCACCTTTCATCTGGTTTCTACATCGGCTTCCACAATTGTCTCACTGCATACACTTTTAGTCCAAACCCATTTTTTTTGTATCTAACAAGGATGTCCTCTGGGGAATTAATCTTATTCTTTGGCCTCACTGAAAACTTCAAGGGAGGAGCAAGGACCAGAGGAGAGGAGGATGCCAGGGGCCAACCACCCAGCCACCCAGCCAGCCTCTATGTCTTGAGTTATAAGACAAAATAAAGGATTCTTCTTTTAAGTTGTTTCTAACCAGGTATTTTGGTCATAGAAATGAGAAAAGTGAGTGATGTAAGACCCTTACTTTAACACTTAGAAGCAACATGGAAAGAAAGGTAAAATACCTATAAAGCCCAGAAGAATGTGAAGAAAAAGTCCAATTTATCAATATCAAAATATTAATGATAGATGAAGTGGCTAGGAACTTGAGAGAATAGTAAGGCAAAGATAAAAATATGTACAAAACAAATGAAAGGTCTCTTTGGAAGTGACCTTATACTACAGCAAAAGCAACTTTGAGGTTTCCAGACATTTATCTTCTCAACTCTGCACAGCACATGGGATTCTTACTGGCTTCACAAGGATGGTGACACTTTCAGTGGCGTCCTTACTCATGATGTAGAGGAGATGGCAGTGGTCAGGACCAACCAAGCCCCTGGGGTTTCCATTTACACATGTCTTTGGGGGCATCATTTTTAACATGATGTTCACAATTTTTCAAAATAAAACCACCAAAACCAAAAGCCAAACAAACAAAAGAACTGGCACCAACTAGAATCTTTAAACCTGTTCTACAAAGACAAAGAAGCAGTAAAGCTGCTGGGTCAATTGCATTTAATTCACCATTGTCTCCATTGACAGGGAAGACATCTCCTATCACCTGAGTGAATAAATATTTATAAGGCTCTCTACTGAGTCTGTAGGACACCACATTGCTCCAAAAGGAGGCAAATTCAGGATAGAGTGGAATAGGCAGGTTAAAAACAACAAAAACCGCATTCCATCAGCGGCCCATTTTCTTCTCTAATACAGGTAAGAGTGCTATTTTCAATTTCTAGTCCTGGGTGGAAAGTCATCCTGAAATTGAAGCCACTTCACGGGCTAAGTGGTTAGAAGAAAGTTAATCCATCAGGACTGAGAGAGTAAGTTGGATAAGTATAGTTCCCTTGAGCTACCAGGAAGAGCCAGGATAGTTTTCCATTTCTTCAGCTACAGTTTTCTATCAGACTTCTAGTTAAAAGAAAAAAAATTCATTAGCAAATAGGTTTATTTTTTAACTTAAATTTTATGATAAAATTTCATAGCCACCCCCCAATATTCTGGAGTACATTACTATCATGGGACTTGTGAAAAGGAAACATACCCACTGATTGTGCCTTGGATTCACTGAACAATGAAACACAAAATATAGTCTGGAAGGAACAAAAAAAAAAAGTTCACAATGCTAGTTCTAACCCCCCATGAATAGTATGTTCCTTCAGTTCTATGCATGCATAGAATGAGCAAACTACATGCTGGTCCAGTTAACATGTCTAGATGCATATTCTACAGCTGAAAATAAATGCTTCCCAAACAAGAATTCAGGGTGCTGATCACATATTTTCCCATGTCTTTGACCATCTGTATTTAAATAACAACAAAGAATCACTAGAAAGCCTGCTATATTTGACAAAAGTCTGTACAAAATTTAGCCATCATTTCAGCTTAGATGGAGTGGGCCAGGAGACCTTACCTCTCTCCTGGGGGAACCTACTAGCAGTTAATGTTAGCTGGGGGTGGCGGTTGGTGGGTGGGGGCATTTTCTTCAGTGGTGTAGTCGCTGATAAGGTACCCATGCTCCAGTAAATAACTTCATCCTCAAAATCATAAGAGTAACTCTAAACTCACGGGCCATACACAAAATAGAACATGAAAAGAAGAGGATTTGTTGCAAGATGGAGGTGGTAAAAGAGAAAAATGGGAATACAAAATGGTTAAAATTCATTAGATACACACACACACACACACACACACACACGAAACCATTAAAAGACTTTAAAATTAAAAATCAACAATCAATGTTTATATTTTGGAATCCATTTTATTTCTCCCTTAATATTCGGAGAAGGAAGAATACAGAGCGGTACAGAAGAGGGAAGATTGCTCTTGGTATTTGTCGCCACAATTGCTTTCTGCAGTTCTTTCCTGTTCAACAACTTTGTCTTTTTTTGTTTTTTGAGACAGGGTTTCTTTGTAGCTTTGGGACCTGTCTTGGAACTAGCTCTTGTAGATCCACCTGCCTCTGCCTTCCGAGTGCTGGGATTAAAGGCATGCACTACCACAGCCCGGCATTTAACAGCTTTTGGAAAACACAGGCATTTGCTACCATTACGTAGAAGCTCTGCCTCCTCTAAACAGCCCAGCTCTCATATGCCCCTATGGCATCAAGCTTATGTCTTCCTTTCCCCTCATGGTCTCATCTGTTCCACTCTCTTTTCTCTCAGCTCACAGTTCTATCTTTAACAGGCTGACTGGTTTTCACAGCAGTGCGAGCTCCTACTCTCTCTGGGTTGATGTTGCTGGAGGTTGAAGCGCATGCTCCGTGAGGCTTCGACCGCTGAGTGCTTATGTCGCCACTTTTATTTCTTATTTGGAGACAGGGTTTCACTAAGTGTCCCAGCGTGGTTTCAAAGTCACTCTGTAGTTCAGCTAGCTCTTGAATGTGAATCCTCCAGCCTCAGGCCTGATTTTCAGAAATTATAGGCCTGCTTTGCCAGGTCAGGCCACGGGCTTTCTATGCATCACAAACTATGAAGAAGTGAAAACGTAAAAAAAAAAAAATGCAAATATTGACCACAGTAGACAAGTAATTAAAGTAGACCGTGCTACACAAATAGCTTCAAACCTTAAGACTTTAATTATCGATGACATTAGTCCACACAGTCCCACGTGCTGGTACATTTTACCACAAACTACAAAACTTAAGATCCAAATTGATTTCTTTTTTAAAATGCTTAAGGTCAAACCCAGAGCCTTGGAGACATTACATACATATATTACCACTGGGAAACACCCCTGCACCAAATCAAAATTTTAATTTTCTCATCAGGTAAGGTTGGACACACCTATAATTCAAGAATTCTACAGGCTAAGGTATGAAAATTGCAATTTTGAATATTTCTTGGGATACAATGAGACTACAGCTCAAAAAAAAAAAAAGGAGAAGACAATCTTCCATACACATGAAAATGGTAAAGTTTCTGTCAAAGAAACACATCAGGACATTAAAAACATACACAATCCACAAACAGAATATATTTTATTGCATTGTTACAATGATTTCTGAATACCTGTGTACTTGCCCCTCTAGAACTAGTGAAAATATCAATCATTACTATGAATATCTATCCTCACCTCTCAAAGGTCACAGCTAAGGAATGATTATTAAAAAAACAACAATTTACTCAAGCTGGGTGGTGTTGGCGCACCACCTTTAATCCCAGCATGTGGAAGGCCAAAGCAGGCAGATCTCTGTGAGTTCAAGGCCAGCCTACAAGAGCTAGTTCCAGAATAGCCAGGGCTGTTACACAGTGAAACCCTGTGTCAAAAAACCTTTACTCATTGATTTTCTACAAGTATAGAAGGAACCTAAAACTAAATCTATACATTTTGACATCTGTATTTTACTCTTTTTTAACATTAAGGACACTAGAGTCTACAAGTATTTAAAAGCACATTTGGAAAAAAATGAACTTCAATAGATCATATTTCATAATAATCAAAGTATATTAGTTCAGTATAGCTATATGGTTCCAACTTACCAAGTACATAAATGTCCTGTGTAGGTTTTGGTTTGACCTAAGGTTCTGATTCTAATAAGAATATTCATTTGTGCAATAAATTCTCTGAGAAAGTTATATTTCAGTTAAAAATATGAATGATATTTGATAAACTAATTCTTCCTATTAGCACTCCTGTTAACCTATTCAACGTGTGTGTGTGTGTGTGTGTGTGTGTGTGTGTGTGAGTGTGTGTGAGTGTGTGTAGGCCAGAGGTGGAAGTCAGGATCCTCTTCAGTCATTCTATGCATGTGTCTGTGTCTCATGTAAACATGCCTGCAGGTGCCTGAGGAGGTCAGGAGGTCGTGCTGGATGCTTTGGAGCTGTAGTAGCAGGTGGATTCAGTTGCCTGAGGAAGATCTTGAGAACAAAACTCTGGTCCTCCCCAAGAATGGAAAGTGTTCTTCATCACTGAGCCATCTCCAGTCTTCCACCTTGTGTTTTGAGACAAGGACTCTCATTGAGTTTACTGATTCATTAGACTGACCGGACAAGCCCCCAGGGTACACACGTCTCTGCCTCTTTAAATCTGGGATTAGATATTTATGTCTCTAAATCCAATCCTTAAAGGGTGCAGAGGATCTGAACTTAATTCCTCATGCTTGCACAGCAAGCGCCTTAGTGATGGAGCCATTTTCTAGCCCCTATTCTATAGATGTTTTTGGTAATAATTTCTGTTTCCCACTACAGAAAAAATCTAGTTCTTACGTGCAGACTACAAACTGTTACATTCATTATGTTCAACATTTATTGTGCCTAAGGTCTCTTCAAGTTCGAACAGAAGAGCGAAGATGGAAAATGTGTACATTTATATAAACAACTGCAGAACAACCAACTAAAATATATGTGGCTATACTGTAAAACTGTGACATACTACAATTACTTCCCAAAGATTTTAGCAATTCGATTCTAAAATATACTAATTAAGGGTGCTTAGAATTTGATGAAATAAGGTCAAAACTAAGATTCATATTTCAGTGTAATGAATACTGATGGGAATATATATAATACATCCCTCTTCAGAAAATTAAATACAACCAGTGATTTATTTAGTATGTAAATATACTTGAAATTTAGTTCCCAAACTTCAGGGATTCCTTTCTAAAATGTTAAAGTCCAGTGGAAAATTATAGAATCTTCACTTATCTTAGTCACAATTTTAAGTAGAATTAAACCAGACAGATGTAGTAGTTAGCTTTGGATTTAAGAGTGAGGTCTTAGAAACAGTGATGTTAGTTGCCCACACATGACTATTGTATTCTGAGGTCAGTAAAAGTAAATTGTTAGAATAAACCATTCTGAACACTAGTCAGACTAAACTAGAAGTAACTTTACCAGTCCTACCACTAGTCCACGAGGCCAGGGGAACAGGAATGAGACGACTAAAAACACCCTGGAGCTCCAACCCCATTAAAGCTATGTTGACGCATTTCTCCAACAAGGAATCTCATCTTTGCAAGCTGTAGCTTCATGTTCATCCTGTTTCTAGAGCACACTTCATCCCAACATGACCTTTCTTCATAGGAATGCAGTTTTATGAAATAAAATTGTGACCCACAACAAAATTGTTCACAGGTTTGCTCTAAATTTAAGAAAATCTGAGGCATCATTCTAATTTACAAAACTATGGATTTCATAATTAATAATGGAAAGAATGCTTAAAATATTTTTGAGCCCCCCCAATTTTACAAAATTTAATGATCAATAAATACATCTAAGCTTATTTGAAAATAGATAGTATTAGAAATGAAATAATACTCCAACAGATGCTATTATTTTTCATTTAGAGACTGGGGTTCATTCCAACCCAGTGTTTGATTAACTGGTGAGCAATAGCCCGGCTTGGTGGTACAAAGAAAGCTTGCTGCTTCCCTTTGGTAAGAACATCCATAACCTACAACACAACCAGAAGACAACACGTTAGAGGGCCAGGTTTCAGTTGCTCCAGTTCTGCATTTAACTTCAAAGCAAGGTTAACTTTTTAATATAGGTTCCTTTTTCAATAATTCTGAAACAACAATCTAATTTCTTTTGTGAGTACAAAATAAAAATCAATTTTATACAGGCAAAGGCATAAATGATTCTATATCTTTAATACTACATTGTTATCCTTTTTTCTATAAAAATTTTGGGCATTGTAAAACAAACAAACATAACAAAACAAAAACAAAAAAACCCAAACTAGCCAATTATTTAATCTCTTTTACTTAGAGATATAATTATAAAAAGTTCTTAAGAATACGTATTATAACAGATTTATATACTTAATGACATTTTTGTCTTTCTTGCCCTGGGGTTTTTTCCCATTTTTTCGACTTCTTTACACACACACACACACACACACACTTTAAAGATGGAGTCTCACTACGTAGTGCAGGATGGCCTGGGAATCACTATATATTATACTCAAACTCTTGGCAACCCATATGCTTCAGCCTTATTTTTCAGAATACAAAAGAACTTCAAAAACTTCAAGCTCTTTTACTGTATTTTTTGCAAATATCTGATAAAATAGCTTTAATGTAAATATCTAATATTAATATTTGATATGTCCAAACAAATAATATAAATACTTAAATTGACTAAAAGGGATTATTATTCATTCATCAGCCAGTATGAACATGTGCAATTTGAAATGGTACACAATCATTCATTCCAGGAGAATCTCATAGAATGAGTCAAACAGGACACATCAGCAACACACATTTTCTATATGGAATTATCAATTACATTATAATCCATTCATAATGAGAGGGCTGCAGCCATTCATTTGACTTGTTGAAATTTGCTTCCTTGCTGTATGCCCACACCAATACTATCAGGGAACAATCAATAGAATACGGAAATTAAATTGAACTTTACCTGTTCTCTAGTGAACCAACGGGCATCCTCTATTTCATTCTTGTCAACTTTAATTTCTGTGGACACTGCCACAGCTAAGCAACCAATCATTAAAGAGGAGGGCATTGGCCATGGCTGACAAGAGACATACTGAACATGGCCAACTTTGACTCCACTTTCCTCCTCTACTTCTCTCCGCACAGCATCTTCTATTGTCTCCCCTAATCAGATGAGGCAAAGGAACAAGTGGCTGGTCAACATGGCTTGGACACTGTGAGCGCCAAACAGTTCAAACATTTTGAAATCACTCTGGAAGGAGCCCCCACTCAATGAATGCTAACTCTCGACTGGAAGTGAAGAAAGCATTACACGTGGAAGTCTGTAGCCACAAATAGAATATCAAAATGCAAACAATCAACTGACATTTCCTAAAAGTTCTGTAAAAACACCAGAAAATCTACAACTATCTATCACATACTGTTGACTAAATGTCATTAAAATTTTTATTATTTCATGCATCACTATTTATAGGTCATTACTTCCCAAGTTTTATAAATGGTTAGTTTTCTCTTCCATTAAAAATCATCTTTTGTATAAGTGCTGCCTGCTAACCAATTACTGGGCTGAGCTCCTGGAGTCCAACCATAGAGAGGGAGGAGCGATAATATGAGCAAAGGGGTCAAGACCATAATAGGGAAACCCACAGAAACAGTTGACCTGAGCTAGTGGGTGCTAATTGATTCTGGACTGACACTTGGAGAACCTGCATAGGATCAAATCTAGGCCCCTTGAATGTGGGTGACAGTTGTGTGGCTTGGGCAGTTTGTGGGACCACTGACCAAGAAACAGCATTTATCCCTAGTGCATGACCTGGCCTTCTGGAGTCCATTCCCTATGGAGGGATACCTTGCTCAGCCTTGATACATGGGGTGGGCCTTGGTCCTGCCTCAAGTGATGTGACAGACTTTGCTGACTCCCCATGACAGGCCTCACCCTCTCTGTAGAATGAACAGGGAGTGGGATGCAGGGAAGGTGGAGAGAGCAGGAGGAAGGGAGGGAGTGGGAACTGATATTGGTATATAAAATAAAAAAGATTGTCTTGATAAAATAAAATCATCTTTTGTTTTACTCCAAGAAATGGTCTTGTGTAGCTGATGTTGGCTTTGAACTCACTATGCAGCTGAGGCTAGACTCCATCCATTGATTCTAGTGCCTCCACTTCTCAAGTGTTGGAACTGCAGACAAGCATGTACTATGACATGCAATGTTCATTAAAACTTTGAAACTCAAATCACAATTCAGTCCTTATAAGCATTGATTTCTTTGTCAATAAATGTTCTGGGTTTGCTAGAACTCTAAATAATAAAAATAGTTTGAGTAAAATTAATTTGAATGTTTACAAATTTAAAATTTATAACAATATTTAACGAAACATTTTAAAATACAACTTTTATTTCAAGTAGATTGATGCATTCTCTATACCTAAGTTCTTGTATTTACTATACAAAGTACACAAGGAAAACAAGTCTTAGACTAATAGAAGAGATCTCTCAGACCATAATAACAATAAATGCCTAAAATCAATTTTAACTAAGGCTAAGAGACTGGAACACAACAGACAAAGGACACAATTCTCTACAATGAAAAGAGCAGGAATCCTGGATGTGAGAAACACATTTGACTATGATGCTCCATCAAGGTAGCAATAGAAACACACACAGTAATGACAAACTATTACCTACCACTTTGAAGCACAAGCTATAAAATCTGAAAATTAGAAACCCCTTGCTGGGCTGGGTGGCACTTGCCTATAATTCCAGTATTTGGTAGGCAAGAGGATAATCTGGAAGCTCCTCTGGGCTATGGAACAAACACTCAAGTACTAAAGTGTGAAAATTCCAAGGTGGTAAGGATATGGACTAATGTAACATTCATGCACTACTGGTGGGGGTGTGAGCTATCAGGGACGATATGCTAATACATGCAGTGACAATTCTACTCTGTATACACCTGAAATAGCTCTTGCAAAGGTACATAAAGAGAGGAACAAAAATACCACACGTGTGCTATTTTCAATAGTCAAAATCTTTAAATAAATTAAATATTCTCAGCAGAACAGATGAATATACACCAGAGGACATTCAGATATGAATGTGAAATGCTAATTAGTAGTTCAAAAATGTCTTACACTTTAAAAAATTATTCATTTTTTCACATATCATGTTTTGATTATATTCTTTCTGTTCTCCCAGTTCTCCACAGAACCTCCTCATCTCTACATCCATCCAACTTCATGTTCTCACTCTCAAAAAAGCAAAGAGCAAAGCAATGAAAATCAAAACAGACAAAGAGAGAGAGGAAGAAGGTGAAGAAAAAGGAGATCAACAGATGAAGAAATACCAAAACAAAACAAAACCGCACGGAGTCAATGTAGTGTTGGCCAACATGTCCTGGGAGTGGGACTTGCTCTGGATTGTGGTTGACACACTCAGTGATGCTCCAGTGAAGAAAACTGATTTTCTCATTCATGGAAGGTATTGATTGCAAATAACTTCTTTGTTAGAGGTGGTAATTTGTGTGCACATCTCCTTCCCAGAGCAACGTGGTGATTAGGAGCAAGGACTCAGAAGTGGAACTCCCTGGGTTTGATTCCCTTCTTTATCACCTTAATTTGGGGCAAATTATATAGCCCTTGTGTGATGCTCCCTCCCTTGTGAAAGTGCTGTAACAGGGCAGCAAAAGGATCACAAGATTTAAGAGAGGCAAGTTTCCAGCTGAGTGCCAGGTAATATATATTTACTACTATAATTACCCAACGGTGCAGATTAACATTGGATGTTGAGATTAAACATTACTAATCCAGATATCCATTCATTTGCTCTGGGATACCTAATAAAATCCTATTACATGTGAGGCATTGGCTTTGACTGGTGTGTAAAAATGGTTGTAGGAGAACTTTAGAACTTTCATCTTACAGAAATGAAGTGATATTAAAGTTGGTAATCTATACATATGTATTATAAGGTGGTGTTGATCACCGTAGGGATAGTAAGGTAGGATGCCTAGGATTGTGAAGGCAGGTATGGAAGCTAATGGCTATTTGGGAAAATCATATAACCCTTAGAAAGGGTGCCACTTACATGTAGCACTGAAGAGAGGCGCAACCACCTGGATTTCTAGTCAAAATGCAACGTATGACAAATCAAATACTAAATTTTTAACATAACAGATTAGCTTGTCAAAATTTCAAAATGAAACAATGCTTAAATTGCGTGATTAAAATACTGTTTAAAATATTTTGGGGTTAGCCAGATGGTTTAGCAGGTAAAGGCACTTGGCACCAAGCTGGATGACTTAAGTCTGGGAGTCACATCACACACAGATGAGGGAGAAAACTGACAAAGTTCTTGTCTGTCCTTAACAGTGAACACCCTCATATATACACACACATGTACATACACTAAAAAAAAAGCAGTAAAAAAATTTAAAATTTAAATGTTTTCATTTTATAGCATGGCTTTTAATGGAGACTATATATCTCATGAGTGATCTCTTTCAGAATTCTAAAAATTATGCATAAAAGGCTTACCAGGTTCAATAAATCCAGCGAGACAAGTAAACATGCCTGGGGGAAATCGCTTTTGCCTGCCTAAAAGACATTTGGTTCCATCTGGATGGATAACCTGCATGATTACGACTGGATCTGTTTAAAAACCAAAACCAAGCCAAACAAAACAAAACAAAAAGACACACAAGTAACAGGAAATATAATTAGATTCATTATGCAGTAATAATAGGCAGGTATATTTCTTATAGGAACAAGATTTCTGTTTATATAACACCTCTTTTCTGCTCTCATGTGCTTGACAAATATCTGAGAAACTGCAAAAATACTTTTAGTGAGTGATTTTGCCATCCTTACTTCCAATCTTAGCAACATTTACTCTGTACTTAGGCCATACTTGGCACAAGTTCAAGTAGATCATGGACATTGAAAAATGCCAATTTTACTACAACAAATTACAGTGAATTTCTTTCCCCCTTTTATTCCAGTCCTCAGCAAAATCCTTTTAAAGGTGAGCATGGCTTTTTAGTTAGGTTTGAATCATTAAAATAATAACACTTAGATAACAGCCAATCTCTCTAGCCGTCATGAGCTTAAAAACCCTCCTCACTAGATCCTGAGGAGAGCCAGGAACCAAGTTCCTTAGCAAGGAAATCAGACAGTCATTAAGCCACCCACTTCCTTCCTGGAGACTTCATCTGGGCTTGCCGAGTTGCTCTACTTCCCCAGCAATTTTAAGGGCAAGATTATGAGATTTCTCCAGCTAGAGCAGAAACAGCAGCAATGGGGAGAGGCATAACCACAAGAAAGGGTAATGTCCCAACAGGCACTGAATCACTGGAGACTTCACTTTCTCTGCCTCAAGAGGAGTCACACTGACTATATGTGAAGTATTCCAACACAGCAGATTCATTAACCGATTAAACTAAAGGTAAGACGTGACTAGTTGTGAACAACGCACTCTTTTACTGAGTAATCATGACAGATGTTCAATAAAATGTAAACATTTTAGTTTCATAAAAATTTGTTTCCAGACTATCTTCTGCCCCAAGATTCCAGGTAGCTGAGATCTCATTATCAAATGAAGAAACAATCCCCCTCAAGACAAAAAAAACAAAAACAAAAAAACAAAGCCTTGGGGCTGCAAAAGCAGCTCAACAGTTAAGAGCTGCTCTTAGAATTTTTAACCTGACCCACACAGGGTAGCTCTCAATGAACTGTGACTTCCGCTCAGTGGAATGACTCTCTCTTCTGGTCTATAGGGCACTTGCACACACGTTCATACCTATATGCATGTACGTACATACATACACATACACACACACACACACACACACACACACACACACTTTAAAAAAAGAAAAGCCTTACCAACTCTTGGATAAGATGTATTGTGGACGCCATGGAGACTAGGACAGTTTTCTCTTAAACACACTCTTTTATAGCCACCTTCTTCAATTTTGGTTGCGCTGCCACAGGTTGGGCAGAACTTGTATCGACTGTGCCATGCAAGGACAGATCTTGCTTGAGCTACCACACCTTTTAAAAAGAAGTATAAGAAGATTTATTTCCATGCAAAACTAAGTAATATATTGAGTACAATGCTTTGAAACTACAGTAAGCACATACATTGTTTTCTGAGTTGCTGCTTGACCGATGGCTTTAGAATTTATTTTATGATGTATCATTATTATTAATTTTTACATTTTGTTTTTAAACACTTTATTGTAATAATCTCACAAATAAAAATGTGATTATATGATTATACAGCTAGATTATGATAGTCACTAAAAAAAGCTATTTTCCTTTTTTTATTTAATTTTCAATATGACAAATGAAAATCTATCTTCCATGTCACCATTCTAATCCGCTGTGTCTCCTAGGCCATTGCAGTGACGAATCCACTCTTAATATGGCTTCTCATATCCACTCTACCTATATACTTACAACCCATGCTTTATGAAGTAGCTATCATTAACCTTGTTCCTTAACACACACACACACAAACAACCACACATACAAATTCACAGGCACACACAATGTGGGTGTGCAGGGGAGGCACTGTTCCTACAGGAGCAATACATGGGCACCCCAGCTGCTTTTCTTTTTCTTTCTTTCCTTTGCTTCATGATCATAAAAAGCACAACAGAAAACAAAACAGCGGAGGTCTTTGGCATCATGTTCAAAATATCACAGGGACTCAAACATTAGGAAGAATTAAATGAAACCATCCCACACGGAGGGCCACTCTAAGGAAACTGATCTTGGCTGGCTGAAACTGTTGCCAGCACTACAAGAGTGTCCAAGCGGGTAAACTCGAGGGAGTTCTCATGCCTACTGCTCACTGGCATGTACCACCCAGGTGCCACCCAGATGCCCCACCGGCACACAACTCCACACTCGCTTTAGAACCAGACTGTTCTCGACACAGGCACACACTTCCTTTCCTCACCGGCTTCTTTTTCTTTCAACTGCAAAAGAGCTGGCATTGGAGGGTGAAGAAAATAACAGTTTTCATGTCTTTGCTTAAACTCCTCAGCGGCCACAGCTTCTATGCTGAGAGCAAACCAAGCAACCAAACCATCCTCATCGTCCAAGGGGACTCCTCCTCCTCTAGCATCATTATGTAATCCTTTTCTCATCTCAAGTTCGACTCCAAGGAAGACCAAGGTGATCTTCTCAGGGTGAGCCAAGTACTCCTTGACATCTGCATAGTTCAGCTGGCAGAGCCTGACTTCCGGCTGCTGTGAACTCTCTTTGTTCCCACTTAGAGTAACCAGGGGGTTTAAGTCTGTGAAGAGGATATAGACCGTGGCTGGGTGGCTCTCTTTAGCTTGTAGCCAATCAGAATTATTTCTTTTCTCACTTTTCCGGTCCAGTAGCGTTCTGCTAAAATAATTTTCGCATTCGTCCACTTCATTGGTTAGGAACCATGGCTTCTTCCCACCTTTTGCATTAGCTAACATGTTAGCGATATGCTTATAGCCCCAAAATACAGCGATATCTAGTGCGGTTTGCCTTGACTTATTGACAAGTGATCTGTCACATCTAGACAAAAAAAAAAAATAAATGGGAAGGAAAATAAAATGAGAAATAAAATTTTTCGCTGTATTTTAGTAAAATGCATACATTGCAACACTATTTAATGATTTTTTTTTCTTTTCCACCATCTGGTTCATAGTTTACTACTGAAGGTTAAAAGAATCATGTAACAGTTTTAAGATATGACAGGTTAATGACAGTAGACATTTAAATAAAACAAAAATATGTCTATACATGCCATAAAGCAACGCAAACATTCTATATACTCCACGGTAGCCATAATGAGACTCACACTTTTTACTTAAAAGAAAGGCATTAAGGTTTTCATAGCCATTCTTTTTTGACAAAGCATGAAGGGTTAATTTCTCAATTAATTATTTTCAATTAATTTCTCAAGTGTAGCTCAGAGCTAGAGAGCTTGCCTGATAATCACGAAGACTTGTGTTCAATTCCTAACGCTGACCAAAGGGGGGGGGGACAAGAAAAAAACGTGGCTTTAGTGAGAAATTCGGCTGCTTTTCATATGATAAACTGAACAATGAGCTATTTATTAGCCCATCAGTATAAGGGCATCTACAGGAAACTGGGAAGGGGCCCAAGAGCAGACATGAAAGCACAAACCCTTTTTGGCGGTACTGTACACCCTGAGATGTTTACCCTTTCTCAAGCAGAAGCTGGACGGCATCGGCATGCCCGTTCCTTGCAGCATACATTAAGGCGGTCCAGCCATTGTCGGAGGCTGCGTTGAGAAGAGAAGGAGAATGGCTGAGTATGCCTGCCAACTTGGCAATATCTCCCTCTGCAGCGGAAGAGTGGAGTCCAGAAATTAGCTCCTTTTTTATGGACGACATTTCTCCCTGAAAATAAAACAAAATCCAAGAAAAACCTTATTTGCAGTTGCTTTTTGCATGAATGGATGAACATTATTTAAGTGCTGCTCTTGGAAAGATGTAAGTTTCCAAACCAATACATCCGTCAAGAGATAATTCATAGTCAACTGCTGTTGCCATACAGATTTTGAAATTGTTACCAGTTGAGAATTATAATTCAATATGTGCCTAAGAGTAGGTTCATAGAATAACAAAAGAGCTCTGGTACTAGAGACAAGCTTGGGATGGTAGAGGAGCAGTACCACACAAAAGGGAGAGGGCACAGAAGAACAGGGCAGGGGCACTGACAGGAGAGGCGAGAGCAGAGGACATTAGAGACAGATGTCTGAGCCGATGATAAGTAGTACCCCATACTGTGTCATAGATAGGTGTCATTCCTCAAAGAAATGACGGCTCTACAGTTATTCAAGAGCTTTTAAAACGTCACATAACAACAAGTTACTGGGTAACCTTACATAATTAATTTTGCAATCCCTATGGTACTGGGTTTCTTCCACAGTGTGAGGTAGACTAGGTCGGGATTTATTTTCATTCGTGGATAATTCATGACTCAGTACCATTCCTGGAATTATCTCACTGTACTGCACTGTTATCCTTGCCACAAACTAGACGACAATGCATTTTTGTATCTATTGCTGGATACAGGTTTTGTTGGCCACTCTATGGTCGTTGAATCAGTTTTTGAAACGATTAACCATGTCTGCCTTGGTATTCTGTTTTGTTGGAAACAAAGCAGAGCTATGGTTCTTAATGAATGCTTTGTAGTCTTGAGCTGTGTTTAAAAAAATACAGATTAAAAATGGTTCATTTTTCCTGCTACCTACAAAATATCCGATCCTTCTTCTTAGTACCACTGCAGGTTCGACTCAGAGCCTTATCTCTTGAATTTTGAAATAGTGATCTGGCTTGTTAACTTCACAGTGCAGTCTGTACCAAGTTGAGGAAATGGACGAGTCAAAGATCAGCTTTCTGATTTGGCATCTGCTTTCCTGTTGGAGTCCTCCATTACCGATAAATAGTTTAAAACTGGTCAAGGGAACCAAGACACTTGTTTCAAATCTGTTCACAAATGCAGCCAGGAGTAAGCGCTACATCTACCAATTTGCTTTCATTTGATTTATTTTACTTCTTTCCCCACTTTTTTCATAGTGAAGTTTTAAAATACTTTAAAAACATTGTAGCCACGGCTGTAATGTTCCAGGACTTTATTGTGAAGCGTGGCTAAGTGTCTTCCTAACTCCCAAACTTCTCTTCAGTCACATTAGCAAACCTGTCACACAGCTTCTCCAGGGACGTTTACTTTCAATGCTTCACTGTTTCCTGTTCAGAGGTCATGGTTTCAGAGTTCACGGTCACTCCCTCACTGTTCTCAGAGACAACCCCAGGTGACTGCAACATTGGTCGTCCAAACATGTTGTGTCATACACTACCAACGATGCAATATGTATGCACAAAATATTCTCTGGACTAAGAAGTGAAAAAATAAGCCCCCTTTCCTTTAGCTCTAAATGATACACAAGTCATTTAGAAATTAATAATTTAGCCAAGACGCCTTCCAGGGAATGCGGCTGCACGACTTCAAATCATTTCTTAGTGATGGTCCTGTAAAAGGCGAGGATGGGCGGGCAGGATAAAGCCTTGCCCCTGCTTTTCAGGGCTATTCGGAGGAGGCGATCAGAAGAGCCTCGAGTTTGAAAGGAACTAGAGTTTAACCAAAGCAACATCCATTTTTACTAATAAGTAACCTGGGGTTCTAGAACAGCCCAGCACGGCTCTAGCAGGCTACAATAAGTCCTCAGTATGGATCTGTCAGTTAGGACAGAAACCATCATTTAATAAATTCTACTCGCTGGGCTGTCAAGACCAATTTAACCCATTAAGAGCAACCCACTCAAGCACGGTCTCTCCATACGGCCAAATGCCTTGAACAGTTACTGTTTCTTCCATTGGACGATTCCTCCTTTCAAGGAGAGACACATTAGAAGTAGTTTGCTTTACCCCATCGAAAACTTGGCTGGAAATTTTAGCAGCTAAGTCCCGCAGACAGCGACAGGTCCGCTTGCCGCGCCTGCGCCCTCTAAGCCCGCGTCAGGCTGCGCCACAAGCCCGCGAGGGACGCCCAGGGACAGCACGCCCTGGAAGGTGTCGGGGTCGGCTGACGCCACTGGTGCTACTAACCCAAGGATGACCAGAGAAACCGCTACGGCGACACAAGACTCCACAGGCAAACTCAGCTCTCAACGTCTCCAGTGCTGGAGGTAACCTTTGGGACTTCCGGCGGAGGGCCACCGTTCTCGCACAGCTTTATGGGAGATGTAGTTTAAAGACCGTCCGCTGTGCCTGGCTGGAGATTGGGGTGGGATGGGGTGAGTTGGGACGTGGATTTACCCTGTCCGAAGGTGGGAAAGATCGCTAATCCCTCCCCCAGGTAGAGGTGTGCAGAGAAAAGTGCTGACGATGTGATGACTAGGTCTGTGGAAATTATCTTGTCTTCCAGTGTTTCTCATCCAGCTCCCAAACTTTCCTTCATGTGCCATTGAATTTTCTACAGTGTAGTATAAAATATTAAAATCTGTTCAGACGTTAGATTAGGAGAAACCGCTACATCTGCCGATTAATTTTCACTTGATTTCCCAGTTTTTTTTTTTAATTTTTATTAATTGAATTTCCTATGATTTTATCTTTCAAAGCCTACATAAGTTATGCAACTGTTTGAGTAGCTTGGTGTTTAATGGTCTTCTGATTCCCACACCAGGGAATTGTACTTGCCAGTCAGCAACAGCGGAAACATGTCTTGAGACTAAGGATTGCGTTCTGTATTTCCAGGCTCTTTCTTACTTTCAAGTTACATATATCTGTTGACAGTACATGCATGATGCTTGACCTAGGATTGAACCCAGAGCCTCATGTGTGCACAGCAAACTTTCTATTGCTGAACTACAACCTACTACCCAACTATACTTCAATGATTGTTTCTCAACTTTGTCCTCTGCTTCTTTCTGCTAGTAGCTGTTTGAATAAGAATGGGCCCCACAGGCTCATATAATTGAATACTTTGTCTCCAGCTGGAAGAATTCATTAGGAAGCATTAGGGGGAATGGCCTTGTTGGAGGACTTGTGTCACCTGGAAATGTGATTTGAAGTTTCAAAAGCCTGTGCCATTCCCAATTAGCCTTCTCTGCCCACACCCCTGCCTCCTGCTTGCAAATAAGTATGTAAGCTCTCAGTAATGGCACCAGTGTCCTGCCTGCCTGCCTGCTGCTTGCTCTCCACCATGGTGCTCATGGCCCTTCTGTAGAAAATGGAAGGAATCCCTCATCAACCCTTTGTGTCATGGTGTTTTGTCACAGCAGTTGAAAAGTCGGATGTAATTACTAGACATATCAGAAATACAGCTGTCGAATATTTCCCCATTCCGGGCATTATTCTCCCTCCTCCACCATTTGTTGGTGACAATATCTTTTTTGTACTTCTTGCAGGAAGCTTCCTCCTCTGAGACTGCTCTAAGAGCTTCAATGGCCACCCTTTAGGTTCCCTTCTTGACTCCACTCTCAACCTCTTCAATAGATGCATGAATATTTATGGATTTTGAAAGTACTCTAAGTAGGTATTGCAACCTTTCGGGATAAACAAAAGCCTATCCTCATTACAACAACAGCATGGGGAATGAGCCAAATCATTTTTCTTCATAGGTTTTGCTCTTCTCCCTTGACAACCCGTGTTGTTTTGAAGCAGTGAGATCACTCTCTGTATGGTTTAAGAAATTTAGTGTAAGGCCTCGTTTAAAGAATTGGTAGGGGTAGGGAATGCTTCCTCTTCTGGTTTTTCTAATTGTTGTTTGAAACATCTATGGACTATTTCTCCCCTAGCCTCTCCCTGTAGGTTGTAAGGGATGCTTGTGCCATGAACTAGTTTATGTTGAACAGAAAAGTTGCAAAATGCAAAAGAGTTAAAGCAGGAGTGTTGCCTGTCTGTCTTGAGGGTTTGTGGACAGACCAGCAGTGGGTGCATTGCTTAACTATTTGCCTAGCCTGTTCTCAGGAGAAGGAAAAAAAGGAGGCACTATGATGGTCCAGAGCAAGCATGGCTATTGGAAGCTATATTAAGGTAGACTGCACAGTGGCAGGGAAGCAGAATAGAGACCTCAAGCCAAGACATTGTCTCGAGTGTTATTGTCAGCCAATGGTCAGTGAAATCTGAATTTTAAATTAATGTGCCCAACAAAAGCAAGAGCACTGGTGGTGATGAAGGATTTCCTGAGTCCTTTGGAAAAGATGGTATCACCCGTTGATCCTGGTTCTAACAAACATAGGCTGTCTCCAAGGCTTGCATTATTCTCCCTACACAGGGGCGGTCACTGTAAATACTGATGGGAGAAATGACAAAACCTTCTAAAACCCTGCAAACTGCAAAGAGTTCTGCTCATTCACTGAGGCATTGGAGCAGTAGAGCTATATCCTGATGCACAGGTAGAGAGAGAGAGAGGGAGGGAGAGAGAGAGAGCGAGCGAGAGAGAGAGAGAGAGAGAGAGAGAGAGAGAGAGAGAGAGACTGGTCCATGCTATGTACCCAACCTGTAACTATTTCTCCAGCAAAGCAGCGGGAGCAGTCAATTTAACCCCACCCACATCCCAGGTTGACATATGCCTAGCAACAAAGGCCCATATACTCAGGAATGTCTTGGGTCTCATGTTAGGGCTTGTGATAAATTGATTGGTGGAACTGACGTTCAATCTCCCACTAACTGATACTTCCCTGTAGAGATGATGAATGGTACAATTTGGTGGTTGAGGGTCATCTATCTGCCCTGATGGTTCTTGGGGCTCCACAGTGCGGTACCCCCTATTGTTTGATTGGCCCAGGACTGGCTACAGAGGATGTTTCTCCAGTTTTCCCAGAGGTTGTCCATGAATATTTGCTTTTGAGTAACATTCAATATCCCAGTGGGTTCTTCTCTGACATCTCAGGAATAGGGCTGTATGGACCATTTAGGAGAAACAAGGCTCTGCTTCTCTTTTAATTTGAAATTCATGGGGTGGCTCTCATTGGCAAAATGTCCTGTTTCTTCACGTGTCTAACAGGTACCACTTGTTCCTTCAGAGCATACAATTTCCTTAAGGGTAGTTGAGACAGCCACTAACCTTGACAGTGGCTGGGACATATAATGTTACACAATCTAATCATCTTTTGTACACTCAAGCCTTTATAGAAACTCCTGAGAGCCTCTTTACAAGTCTCGTTAGCATTTTCCGAAGTCAATTGTTTCATAAGCATCCTTTCCTCTTCAGGGTCATTTATAAGAGCTGGGCTGTAAAATCTGTGTAACTGTTCTAGGTCCTGGTGACTATCAGTCAGTGACAAGGCCTTTTCCTTTTAGTGAGCAACTGTCTCCGTGCCCGTAAGACAGCTATACTAATTTGTTGGTAGGCCTATGTTATCTGTAATTTAGTGGTAAGGCGGTGTTGTAATTGGTACTTAGAAACATGTCTGGAGCTGTATTGTATTCCTTTATGTTGTATTTGTTTAACACTGTGAAGTTGTGTTCCTGTGCCTGCCTAATACAGGCACAATTATATTATTGGTCTAATAAAGAGCTGAATGGCCTATTGCTAGTCAGGAAAGGGATAGGGGGGACTGACAGGCAAAGAGAATATATAGAAGAACAAAGAGAGAGAGAGAGGTGTGAGGGGAGAGGAAAGGAGGATGCCAGGGGTCAGCCACACAGCAACACAGCCAACCACAGAATAAGAAGAAAAGAAAGAGATAGAGGGAAAACCCTGAAGTAGATGAGATAATTTAAGTTAATAAAAACAATCTAGAAATAAGTCAAGCTAAGGCCAAGCAGTCATAAGTAAGAGTCTCCTTGTATTTATTTGGGAGCTGGCTGGTGGGTCTCCAAAGAACAAAGAGTAAGAACAAACAAACAAACAAACAAATCCAATGACTATCCCTTCTGGAAACCAGTATGTCTCATGAACATAATCTAAGAGTTGATTGAGCTGTAATGTTTTACTCTGCACCCATAGTTTCTCTAAATCTCTCACACTGACATATGACAGCCTATCTCTAGATTCTGATTGTCTGATGTTCCTGACACCCACAGACCGAGATGTGCTTCCCCATGCTTGTATTTGATTCTCTGTCCTTTTTTCCTTCTCTGCTTTGGTCCCTCCCTTCCCCTTTATTTCTTCCTTTTCCTTTAATTCTTTTCCTATCTAAGAGTGCTTCTCTTGGGCTTGCTCCCCCCATCCGATGGATGAGAACTCCCCACTGCCAATACCTACATCCTTATCCCTGTTCTGGTGTCACTTGCTACATCCAGTGTGGCTCCCAAAATGGACCTGACTGGGGCAGTATGAACATGAAGGAAAGATGAACACACTCATACCTGAGAGCAGAGAAAAAGTGAGGTCAGGTGGACTGAATCCCCCGATGGAGAAACTGGAGCACTGGTGAGCTCAGTGTGCACCACACACAGCTGAACAGGGAGGCAGTGTTATTGCTAAAAGCTGAACAAGGAGATCAGGTTAGCTCATGTCTGGAGGAGCGGCTTCAGTAGGGAGCAGTCTTAAAGTCATAAGTATGCAGGGGAGGGAAGCTTTGGTAGACATTTACTGCACACACTAAAAACTTCGGCACAAGGACCAGATGAAGGCTCTACCATCTCTCAGCTTCATTTCTGAGGGAAGATTTTCCATTTCTCCAAGTCTCATACCTAGAGAAAAGGCTTTGCCATTTTCCCATGGATATGAAGTGAGGGTTCATTACATGATCAGCTCATGTCAACAGCACTCATTCACTTAGCACCTCACATACTTAGTGTTTCCTTCCTGATCAGTAATACCTTTATGACTCCAGGTGGTCCTTAGTACAACATAATTTGACATGTAACTTCAGATAAAGGATTTTCTAATTAGAATTTACTAATTTTTAATATATCATTATATGCATCAATAAGAGAGCAACTACAGATTGAAAAATGCACATATTACGATTTGGAATATGCCAGGTTTGCCCTGGTCTTATAACCCTGGATCTAACTATTCTCTCATAATCATCTTCCCCTGGGATTTTCTAACTATAAGACCTTGCCATTCATATATAAATTCAAATGTTCTCCAAAAATATTCCCTACATTCTAGAACCACTTGGGGAAATAGGCACCTATGCACGTGTGTAGGAAATTTTCTGGACTGTATTAATCGAGGTGGCAATGCCGACTATTGTGGGTGGCACTGTTCCCTTGCTGGGATCCTGAACTGTGTAAAGTGGGAAAGGAAACTGAGCAGCAACATTGACTACATTACACCCCTCTTCCCAACTGTGATGGGTTGTGACCAGCAGACAAAGCTGTCTATTGCTTTGACTTTGGTGTCCTGGTGGTTCACCCTTGAACTGTGCACTAGAATAAACCCTTTCCATCCTTAAGTTGTCTTTGTCAAGCATTTCATCCCACCAGCAGGAAGAGAAACCAAA
The DNA here is from genome assembly GCF_018167655.1 of Microtus oregoni. Lineage (NCBI taxonomy): Eukaryota > Metazoa > Chordata > Mammalia > Rodentia > Cricetidae > Microtus > Microtus oregoni. The sequence goes on along the minus strand of NW_024543097.1, from coordinate 18,021,276 downwards.
ATAAGCACCTATTGCTATTTTATTCTCTTTTATATTTCTTGTGTCTGATGTTTATACAGTGTACTTCCCAATTAGGCTGTAACTAACGCTTAAGAACACCTTCATCTTTCTCATTGACTCTTCTTGTACAGTTTTCACTTGACATAGAAGAAACATTCAGTGAGTGTTTGTTAATGTTGGACACATCACTGTCTTCATATCAAATCTGGTGTAGTTAGGATATTGCTACCACACTCTCTCAAATAACATTTATCATTCACTTGATTTTCTGTGGTTATGTTATGTTGACTTCATGTTTGTAGAAGTTAGGTAGTGAAATCTCTCTCTCTCTGTCTCTCTCTGTCTCTCTCTCTCTGTCTCTCTCTCTCTGTCTCTCTCTCTCTCTCTCTCTCTCTCTCTCTCTCTCTCTCTCTCTCTCTGTTCCTTGTCTGATGAAGCAATTTAAGGGACAAACAACTGTTTGTGCTATATATAAAAAAAAGTAGAGAATTTATTGAGCGCACTAAATACAGATGCACAGGGAAGGGTCAGAAAAGGTCTAGCAGGGACTTAGTGTTTACCTTTGCTCCACCCTTTCTAAAGAGGCCCTCTGCAAAGGAAATGTGACTGAAGTCTCTTTCATAGAAGCATGGCCTCGGAGGTTGATAATTTTTAGTTAATCGTCAGAAGTCAGTCACGTGGCGATCTTCTGGCTGAAGCAGTTAAGGGGACACGACTCCACAAATCGTTGTCACCTTGCGATTGCAGTCTGGAAGCATATTAAGATAAAGGTACAAGGACAGAGGACTGGCCTTCACCCTAGGAAGACAGGCATCAGCGAATGCTGGCAGCTCTTCAAGAGATTTGTATGAGCAAGAAATAAAGCTTTGGAGAATAAGCCGTGAAGGCAGGTTTAACTTAGCCCCACACTGTGCACAGGATAGTTTCTCAGCAGTACAGAACACAGCAATGAGATGACCTCTGAACTAAGTTTTAAAGGGCCAGTAACAGTACAGGGCACCTCTGTAGAATCTGGTCATTAAAACAAAATAGGAAAAGTAAGTTGAATACGCTACATCGTAAGGGGTTAGTAGCAGAGTGTGCTAGTGTCAGATGTAGGAGAAAAACACACCATAAAATCTTGACCTAAAGTTCTGATATTCAGGAGTCCTGGCTGGACAAGGGATGACAGGGCTCACTCAGCACTTCCCAGCTTCTCTGCATTAAGGCCTCTCCTGCTCCCTCGGCTCTTGCAAACACCTTCGCCTTTACTGAAAATGGCAGCATGTAATAGCAGTCAGCGGAGATGAACAGAATAAAGCATCTTACCCTTTGCAGTGTGTAACATCCAGAAGCGCCCTTAATCTTTAAATGCACTCATTTATGGTTTTTATGGGTACCAAGCCACTTTTGTTCATTTTAATGGTGATTTCATCTGTCTTATGATGTTCCAAAACAATTTTCAGTTTTTCACTCTTGGAAGTACATGAAAATGACTGTATTTTTCACACACACACACACACACACACACACACACACACATCAATTTAGTTTATGCATTTAGGTCCCAAACATCACTTTATTTTTATTTACAGATCATCTCTCTACTGTGCTGTATGAGTTATGTTTTATGAAGCAACAACCATGATGTGAGGAGAAATTTGTCTGATCAGAGATAGAATTACCATTGCTTGAGAGAGCAGCATTCTTTCTGTGTACTCGAGTTAATTGATGCAGTAATTTTATCACCAAGATGCCGCTCACATTCGTGTATAAGTCACTTACACTTGATCTATTTTTTTTTTATTTTTAGAATGTCTAGGTTGATGAGCATTTAAATGGATTTGTCGCATTTTAAAATGCCCTCAAAACTGACTCTGGCGTGACATCCATCAGATTCTGTATTCAGTTTTAGTTCAGTTATTTTTGAAGCCTTCAGATGAAAAAAAAATCTACATTTAATATTCTGCAACAGGTTGTTCCATCACCTTGCCAAAGCCCAGAGGAGCGCAACATATTTTTCTTTCTTTTTTTTTTCTTTTGAATTTCAGTATTCTTTTTTTTTTCCTCGGGATATTTTTGACCCTAGATACTTTTTTCCTTTAAATTTGATGGAGCTGTGATCATGGCTCTGACCTCTAGCCTTGAAAGAAGCCGAGTTATGCCTCTCAGGAGTGATGCCTCAGGCACTTTGCAAGTCGGGGCGGGCAGGGATTATTTCCCAGGCTGTGAAGTGATGACCTTCTACTGAGAGTGAATGTCTGCAGTGCACGTAAATTCTCTCAGCCATGATTGAGAGCCTTAGGTTTGGTACCTGCTCTATGAATCAGAGTCCGTTTTTTCTCTACTGAGGATGGGTAATTTAGTGCTGTATTTAAAGCCACACATTATATGCTCACAGGTGGGTTAATTTACTGTCGCGGGCGATTGTATTCTGTTTTTGTGCCCGATATAAGGTTACTTCGGATGTAAATTTAGAATTTTGGAATAAATGGCTAGAATGAAGTGCCCGTGATCCGGGGACACCTTACATATTATTTCTAAACAAAACGTTCTGTCCTGTTCTTCCAGCTGTCCACAGCTTCCCTGATTTTATATCACAGAGAGGATTTCTGGTGCCTCCTCAGCTGTCATTACAACAATAATATGTTGCTGATTGCTAAGATATTTTCAGAATACATTAAAAAGAGGAATAACATTTAGAGTGATTAGTAAACACTTTTTGAATCTGTAAGAGAACATTTGTTGTTATTCTTTGAAGAGAGCTGTCAATCTGAACTCAATTCGTTTACAGAGTTTTGAAAAAAAAAACAATATTCTATTTCTTTTCCTAAGGAATATAGTTATTCCAAAAGCCATGCATACATGTTGATAAGTACATCTCTCTATGCATGCATATAATACACATACACAAATATACACACATATAGGTAGATGATGACAGATGGATGGATGATAAATAAAATGGATTTTTCAGCATTTTCTAATGACTTTTAATGCTGGGGTCAAAATGTTTTATCTATTTTAAGTTCCCAGGAAAGATTCTTGAGAATATATTTATTGTCAATATACTCTTTAGCTAGTTCCAATATAAATCCACCTGGCAGGACTGTGGGAAAGCTGGCTTGTTACGGAAGGTCATGTGAAATACTCAGAAAGCCAGGATGAAGAATGATTGCCTGTTTAAAAAGTGCTGGTAGTGACAGCTCATAGCATATTCCATTTTGTCTTAGTTCAAAAGTTGTCTGCTGTGGGTAAAAATACCTCCGAGTTAAATCACACAGAGCTCTCGTGGAGGCAGGCCTCCAGTGTGGTGCTGCCTATGAAGGATCAGACTCGTTGACCTGCAGTAAGATTTAGACTATGACTCGTTCGTTCATTGAAAAACCCATAAGGAATTCTTAAAATATTGGTGGTGAGGAGAACCTGAAGGAAGGCAAAAATGGATCAGATTCAGCTACCAAATCTTTTCCTTTTTCAGAATTTATACTTAGTGAAGACCGGTTATACTAAATATCTCTGATTTGTTAAAAGCGTATTTAACCTCTGCTGGATAAAGCGTGAGTTACCTACATTGTTTCTTGGCATTTTTTTTTTACTCATTATCTTATTTCCTTAGCAACGGAAATTTGATGCACTAAGAGACACATTCACTTGCAAACCCCTGACCTATAGAACCTATAGAACCTGTCAAGCACAGAGGTAAAGAGACGCAGGACCACTTTTGCCCATTCTTCAGGGTGATGCAGGAGTAATGGGATTCGAGACTTTACTGTATGTTAGCCAGTAGCCTCCCTTTCTCCTTCACATGACCTCTGCCTCCCTCCTCTTTTCCATGATCAAGTTTTAATTTCACTTACAGGGGAAGCACAGCTATCATAATATGGTCAGGTAGGTATGAAATCATAGCAATTTTCCCATTGTGTTTTTATGATCCCAAGTATAATAGTATATTATAACTTGACTGTAAGCTTATGTTTTGGAAGGATGTGGAATTATCTAGAACCAGAGTGTTGAAAGTCAGCCTGATTTATACTTTAAAACCGCTCATCATCAGTCTTACCTTATCCTTGTCACTTTGACTGGGCCCAACGCTTCCTTAAGGACGTTTCCTAGGCATTGCTGTACTGGCTTTGTAACAGTTTATGGATCCCATAATTTACCTGCCAGAATAGAGCCAAATGGTATTTTAAAATCTACATGTTCTCCAGTTTTCTATAATGTTTAATTATTATTCATTGAGCTCAAGAGAACACACAGAAAGTCCTTGATTTTGATAATTGCAATGCGTCACGAAGATATATATTCATATTACTTATACAGTATGTACATATAAAGGTTTGTAATGCGAAAGTATTATATATTATTCTATTCTGTTTATGAAATTTAAAAGTGGGGTGGTAAGAATTGTTTTAACAAAATTATTTTATTGTTTATTTCACAACAGTTATTTTAGCAATGATTATTTCTTGAACGCTCCTCTGTCTTGTGTACTTCTAGTTCCATTTGTCTATAGCTTTGACAAACTCTCTTGCTTTGTATCAGAGACTCAATTGTGTAACACAGAAACCATCATATCTCAGCTTATATTTCTTTTGTTAGGAATACCTAACTCTCTGCTCTCTCCTCTCTTACATGTACCAATTTCTTGTGTATGTCTCATTTTTTATATACAAGACTAAGCCACGTGTTAGCATCTCACTAAAACATCTATATCCTGCTGTCTGCTTCCACCAAAACATTTATAAACTAACATTTCTTTATAGCATATATCTTTCTTCATACCTTTCCAAATTAGTTCTTTGAGAGTATTGTAAAAACATCTTTTGATCATGTTTATCTCTCTCCCACAGCTTTTCCAAGATTGACCCCTCTCTCCTACCCATCTTACTTTGTGTGCTTTAAAAATTTTAACCACCAAGACCAATTTGTGCTTCTTAAATAGTCTGTGAATGTGTGGTCTTCCCCTGAAGTATGGTCAACATGCCAGAGGTTACATTCTTAAAGAAAATTGTCTTTCCCTCCCTCGCATAGCAGCTAAAAATTGATGACGGCTCCATGGCTTGGGATAGGACTTTGTAAGCCTCTCCCATAACTATGTGGGAGCGATCACATCTCCTGTGGTACCTGCAAGATTAGGAATGCCTTTGAAAAACATCTGTCTTTTCATTATAGCCTTCACAGTGTGTCAGGTCAGGAGGAAAGAAAGAGGAGGAAAATAGAGGAAGGGAAGGGAAGGGAAGGGAAGGGAAGGGAAGGGAAGGGAAGATTAAAAAGCATGTTGTTAAGAGATATATAGGGGCCAGGACTTAATGATCAGACATGCTCGCTCCTAAGACCTGAGCTTGAACTTCAGGGTCCACATGTCAGGAGAGAATCCATTTCCACAACTTGGCTTTTGATCTTCTCATGTGCATGCAACCCCCACAAAAAGGGACATAATCAGCAAAAATATAAGATATGTATTAACCAGTAGAAGTCTGATTTTAATCTACATCTCTATGGCTTTGCCTGATCAATGGTAAATATTCAAGGAAGGAAACTTCATGAATTATATATCACTACCAATCATTGTGTCGATGTTTCTTTATCTTGGTTTTAAATACTCACATGTAACTTTCTTATTAAAAGCTTCATTGTTGTTATTTAAAAATAATATGTTTTAAACTCAGCCTACACTTCTGTGTTCTGCCTAACTGTTGGGCCAACAGTTTACATCTGTAGACCTAGACTATTGTCAATCCTTATCAGAGAGGTGTCTGCTTGTAATGGACAACAGTCAGCAGAGAGAAGCATAGCTTGTCAAAATGCCCAGAAAAGGAAACTGAGTGCTCTGTCTCAAATGGAACATAGAAATCCAGCTTCTCTCCCAAGGCCCACAGAGTACTGCGGAGGGGAGGCAGGAAGAATGTTAGAGCTTGGTGATGGGAAGGAATGCTTGAAATGCTGTCTTCGGGACATGACTTAGCTATCACATGCATGAACCAGCTGAAATTACCTGCAGAGGACCCAAACCATATCATGTTAGCTAGAATTTAGCATACAGGAGGTAGATCATCTCTAGCTCCTTCCTTTCCCACACCTTCTGAGGAACTATTGACAATACAACAATACATAGTTGCTGGATGAGGGAGAATCATCATCATCATAGTTATCATCATCATCATCATTATTTGATGATGCATCCACTAGTTAGTGTCCCATGCTCTAGTCCATGGCCTCATACTCATGCACATACATGCTGCACTAGCACAATTTAATGGTTGTGAAAAAAGGACTTGAAATTAGGAGGGGGGAATGTTGTGTGTGGAGATATGCAAAGGTATAGGTGGTGGAAGATAGTAGATCTGACTGTATTTTGTTGTATACATATATAAAACTCTCAAAAATAAAGAAAACTTAAGAATAATACTTTCTTTTACTTTTCATATAATTCCGCATTGCTAGCATATGCACAGAAAATATCAAAGTCCTTACAGTTCTTTTCCAAATGCGTGAGGATAGAGCGGATCGCAGGGAGCAGACTATGGGGAAGGATAATGTATTTTGATGATATTCAAATTCATTCAGCATAGTCTAAGTAAGTCAGAGCAGATTTGCTGGTTCATCAGTTGTGCCGCTTCTGCATTCTTAGTAGTAAACTGTAGCACATTTTACAAAGACTCAATTTTCCCCACAGGTCACAGCTCTAGGTTAAGCCTAAAGAGCAGCTTTCATTATAGATCACTTATTGAAAGTGGGCTGAAGCAATTGCAATATTTCCCTGGAGCAGTATTTTGGTAACACATTTGACTTTGGAATAGTGGATTAGTTACTTAATACATTAACTGTTATTAAGACTTATAGATATCCCTTGGATTTACTGACAGAAAATCCAACAGATACATGTTGAAAAAAAAACCCTCACCAGGACTCTTAAAAAATTAAAATATAAACATCTTCCAATTATTGCTTTGGTAAGAAAACTTGCTTTGGGAATTTACAGAAGCTGATATTTATTGATTTAATCCAGAGTAGTGATCATTATTCAGTTGCATATTAAAACAATTCATTTTCCATTATTTTGGTATCTTAATTTTGAGCAAAGTTAGGTATGAAAATGTAGGGTATTTTTTCTATATTTAGTGTATCTGAGCTTTCTCATTTCAAAATTAGCATTAAAACATAAATCTTTTTATAATATAGCAATTAGAATTTCAATTCTTGATCATATATAGGAAATTAGTTTTTTGGATAAAATCTAATAATCTTCTAAGTGGTTGGCTGGAGCAAATAAAATTTTTTCACTTTCTCTGATCTTTTCTTTTATAATTTTTTGAATGCCAAACTGAAACTATATAAATACATTAAATTTTAGTTGTTTAAATTAAACTGTATTTTTGTGATTCTTTTTTAATGTTTAAAAATATTCAAACGGTAAATACAGATTTTTGTCAACTAATTAATGATTTATCAAACCATGAATTGAAAAATTTCTACTTGAGGAACATATCTTTTCAACAAAAACAACTGTTTGTGAGAAGTTGCCAGTGATGTTCAAACCTCAATCTAAGAAATCTTTAATAAGTATTTTCACACAGTAGTTGTATTTATATTAAGAAAACTATGACTTATTTTACATTATCATTATTATTTAATGAATTAGCTATGTGACTGATGGTGCTAGACAGAGCTCGGTGCATGGCAAGTCCACCCTGAGCTATAGCCTAGATTCAAGCATTCTGTTTTAAAAGTTATGGCAGACATGCACTGTCTTGCGGCCTGGCTGGATTCCTGTGTCATACTGTGCTGCAGCAGGGACTTCTTCTCGGCCATGTGGTGTAGCCATTCCTTCCACTTACATCACGACTGTATGCTTGTTCCTGGCTTTAACTTTTCCAGCTATATGTTTTCATTACCGCGAACAAAGTCTGCTTTATAAGCTCATATTTTCTAACCCCATCAGTGAAATAAAAATGGATCCTTCAAAGACAACAAAGAAAATACATTACAGCAATTGTTTTAGTTTTATTTCTGGTTGCTGTGATAAACCACTCTGCTAAAAGCAATATAAGGAAGAAAGGTTTATTTGGTTTATGATCCTGGGTTACGGTTGATCATTGTGAGTAAATCAAGGCAGCAGAAAGTTGAAGCAGTTAATCAAATTACTTTCATGGTTAAGAGCAGAGAGCAGTGAATTAATGCTCGTATGCTAGTGCTCAACAGCTCTTTCCTTTTCATTCAGCCCAGGACCCAGCCTTGAAATGCTGCCACCCATATTTAGGGCAGTTCTTCTTCCCTTAATTAATCCAAATAAGAAAATTGCTCACAGGCAAATAGACTAGCCTGATCTAGATGATTCTTCATTGAGGGTCCTTTCCCCAGTGACTCTATTTTGTGCCAAGTGGACATTCAAAACAAAACATCACAGTGCTGGAGTGATAAATTTAGAAAAAACAACATAAATTGGTTAAATTCATGTTCTTTCCTTTTTCTCAACAGTTTAATTTCATTGTACATCAATATAACAGCATTTGACTGATAAAGAGTTTTGATACTGCCTGCCTGGGTTCAAATTCCTTTTGCTATTTATAATGTGTGGTTTTTGATGCAATGAATTAATCTGTGCCTCAGTTTTCTTCTAGAAACACTTGGATGGTCAATATTCAATTGTTATATGTACACATGCAAAAAGCACAGAGTAATAGTAGTTATTATAATTTAAGCATTTGGTTATTTTTTAATCTCCTTATTGGTATGGAAAATGATATAAGTCCTTGGAATGGAGACTAGTTATCTAGTGATCACCTAGAATAACAGGGTGCACTGAAGAAGTTAGCTCTCTCATGAATGTGGTTTATTGTAGTTGTTATGATATAGGTAGTGGTGAAGTACCCATAGTTCAGAATTTGGTAGTACAAGCCTGTAATCCCTATACGGAAATAATATCAAGGTCATCCAGGTTTACATAGAAAGTTCCAGGCTAGTTATGGCCACATAAGAAGACTATCTCTAAAGAAAAAAAATAAGGAAGGAAAAGAGAAAGCATGTGGTTCTTTAATAGCCTGAACTTCGCGCTAAGGTTTGTGTAAGACTCTAGGTGGCCATCAATTCTGTGGCTTCACTCATTATCACATGGCTCCCTCTTTTAAGATTGGTAATCACAGTTACATGCTATAGCCTTTGATTTAGACCTTTAGCATGTATAATGGGCAACCCAAGGTGCCTGAGAGTGAGCCACAATTAAGTAATTGTGATGCCTCTAAGAAACCAGAGATATATTGTGATGTTTCCTACTTTATGTCCCTAGGCAAACTTATAAAATATTTTTCTGATGAAATCTTACCAGCTTAGAGAATTAATGTGACTTACATGGAATCAAGCAGCTGATCAGGTGACAGAATATATAGAACTGATATCGCCTTTATGTTTACATTTTCTTGACAATTTTCATAGCTGCAAAAACCCTATTAAGTATGACACTGCTTTAAGAAAAAATTGCAGTTGCAGGGTGATGAGATGGCTTAGCTGGTGAAAGTGCTTGCCACCAACACTGATTACCCAAGTTTGAGTCTTGGAATCCATATGATGGAGTCTTGCAAGCTGTTCTCTGACCTCCGTATACACACTGTGACAAATGCCTCCCTAAATGTATCAATAAATAATTTCTTATTCAAGATACATAATGGTTCTATTTTGATAAAGTTACATTTTTATTACATTTAAAGCAGTAGTCATAAATTGACTGAGAGTAAAGCTAGTGCTAATCGCTAATTTTGTTGGAATTGTTGGAGTCATACTGTTTGAAAGTCTCAGAATCTTGGTGTTAGGGGGTTTTCAACATATACAGGGCAAGTATAAACCCTGTCAAGACCTTTTTTTAAATGTTTGGTTTGAAAAGTAATGCTTAGTTTTTAGTAAAGAATGCTAAAATTCAATGTCTTTGAAATATAATTTTAAGAGTAATTGGTTTATTAAGACTTATTTTTATTATTAGCTGAGTGGTGGTGTTGTGTGCCTTTAATCCCTGTACTCGGGAGGCAGAGGAAAGTGGATGTCTGTGAGTTCGATGCCAGCCTGGCCTATAGAGCGAGTTCCAGGACAGCCAAAGATACACAGAGAAACTCTGTCTCAAAAAAACAGAATACCAAAAACAACAAAAAGATTTATTTTTGTTTACGTTAATGTGCATGTGTCTGTCTATATGTCCACTAAAGCTGGAAGAAGATGTTGGATACCTGCAGCTGGAGTTACAGGTGTTTGTGAGTTGTTCAACACAGGGTAGAAATTAAATGAGGGTCTTCTGGAAGAGCAGTAAGCATTCTTAATTTCTGAGCTCTCTCCAGTCCTGGAAGCAGGTCTTTTTGATAAATGTATTATCAATTTTTAGAAATTTGGGTGAAGTATAAATGTATCCCTTAGCAAACACTGTGGGCAAAGAATTTTAAAATCATTAGCAGCATAATTGCTCAAAAACTAAAAGGGTTTATTTAAAGTGCAAGCTTATTAGTAATGAATAAATGAACCTCCCAGTGAAATATTTATATTCTTGTCCATTGCCATTTTTTTCTGGCAAGTATCTATTAAGACATATGTAAGTCAGCCTAGTGAGGTTATATTACATACTAATATATCCCCAAATTCCAGGTGTAACAATATAGACCTTTTTCTTGTTCATATAGTGAATTTATTGAAGGCTGACTTAGAAATGTCCTTACATTTTTTTTAAGTTTTTTTTTTTATATGTGGTTAAAGAGGAATGAAAGCCATGGAGGAACTGTGATGGTGCTAATTATACTTCCTGGAGTATTATGAATATGTTTCAACCATATCTGATTGTCCAAAAATATGTCACAGGGTCGAGCCTGGGATAGAGGGCATAAGATTACATTTCTTTCCATAAAGGATTGCAGAAGGAACTCATGAGGCACCGAAGTGACTACTTAGAATTTCTCATATAGTCCAGTACAGGTACCTTTACAAGTCCTGGATACGGACTCTATTCAAGATAAATATTATGGTTCTCTAGAAAGTGTGACTTTCTCTAAAACTTGATTTTACAACTAAAAATCTACATCTTTCTGTGTTTTATTATTGGCTAGGATTCTAGTTTTTGTTGCTCTTGTGTCAAAAGTTTTCTTGCATCATTTATGTCGGTCAATTGTTTGGGCATTAATGAAATAGATCACACATGAAGCTTGTGTTACTGCAATGGACAGTGGTGTTTGGAATATAGGGCCTGCCTATGGGAAATTCTACATGTGCTCCTAGAGGGCTGAGAAGCTGCCAGTGTTTACTGATCTTCTTTGTGTGGTCACTTTTCTCTTTCTTTCCTTATATATGTGTTTTTCACTGTACTCTTCTTATATAGACATTTCTGTTTTATTTCCATATATTTAACACTTGAAGATCACATTGTGTATACTTCAAAACACACCAAAGACTGAACTATTGTTTCTAAATCACCATTCAAATTTCTGAGAGGACAGAAGCATCAGTTGTTAAAGGCCATGGCTATCTGGGGTGGTAGAATTTAAGTTTCTAGGGATAGAGGAAGTAAGAGGGAAAATTCCCAGTCAAAAGCTGTCTGCTGCAGCCCAGTGGTTAGGTTTCTATGTCAATGAAATTTAAAATGAAGTTTCATTTTAAATAGTAAGAAATTCCTTTATCCTTATGAAGAATGTATTTGAAACTTCTCTTCTTCTTCTTCTTCTTCTTCTTCTTCTTCTTCTTCTTCTTCTTCTTCTTCTTCTTCCTCCTCCTCCTCCTCCTCTTCCTCTTCTTCTTTTCTTTTTTCCCCCTATCTACTGGGGAGCTAAAGTTCTTTGACAATGGTTTAAAAGCAACTAAACTGTCAGGTTTGAAGCTGTTAAATTGTTAAATAAAAAAGCACTGGGCATTCTCAAGTTCTTTTATATACTTTGTTTCAACTTTACCCCAGAGACAATGTTAGGTCAATGTTTCAGCAACACAACTGGCACCTCCTGAAAGAACTAAGGCTGCTGTAAATCATGCATCCCCGAAACAGGGAGGGGAGGGGAGAAAGCCTTGCCATTTTCTACAAAAATATTCTCGTCATTCCTACACTCTGAAATACGTATTTAGTCTGTTTATCAAGGTCAGTGTTTCTTTCAGGCCCATGAAGTTAAACTATGTCACCAGGGGATCAGGGTCCCTTTTGTGGATTGCTGGCCTCCTTGCTAAATGCATTAAAAAAAAAAACTTGGAAAGAATCTCAGGATGGTAAGATTTTTGGAGCAAGCAGCAAGGGAGGTGAGTCGTCAGCCTTTGCAGCTGCTAGGAGGAGAAGGTGGATCATAGAGGAGGAAAACACAGTCATGAAAGGAGAAAGAAGGGCATGGCTTTTGATTTAGAACCTGTAGTGTTTTGGAAGATAGTGCCCCCCAAAGGGATTGGAACTACTAGGATGTGTGACCTTGCTGAAGTGGGTGTGACCTTGTTGGAAGAAGTTTGTCACTTTCGGGATGGGCTTTGAGGAGGCCTTTGCTCAAGCGAGGCCCAGGGTCTCAGTTCACTTCCTGTCGCCTGCAGATCAAGATGCAGGACTCTCAGCTCCTTCTCCAGCACTATGTCTGCCTGCATTCCACCATGTCCTATCATGAGAATAATGGACCTTACCTCTAAAACTGTAAGATACCCCCAATTAAATGTTTTTGTTTGAAAGAGTTGTCATGGTCATGGTGTCTCTTCACAATAATAGAAACCCTAACTTGAAAAGAATCCAGCGAAGCAGGCAGGTTCAGCAGTGAGGGTCTGTCAGCAGGTTAGAGTGGGAGGGTCATAAAAGGCTAGGCTCTGAAGAGTCTTAAGGCAACTATGCTTAGAATTTTGACCTGACTTCAAAGATGAGGAGAGGCTATGTTCTTTTGTTTGAAAAGCAGAGCAACTTTGTCTGCCTTGGAGAGGTCTCGGCTTATAATGAGATGATCTCATTATGGCTCAATTATTCCTCCCACCTTAGTGTGCCTTTAGGTATATGGGCTTCCCTGAAAAGTGATCTGGCCAGCTTTCTTAGTTATGGTTTCTATTGCTTTGATAAAGCACCATGGCAGAAAGAAAGTTGAAGAGGAAAGGGTTTATTTCAGTTTCCAGTTCCACAGCATTGTTATCAATGATGGCAACAGAATTGGAACTCAAATGGGACAGGAGTCTGGAGGCAGGGGCTGATGGCAGAGGCTATGGAAGGGGCTACTAACTGCTCTCTCAGAATGCTTTCTCTTTCCATGTCTCCGCCCCTGTGTCTGTCTGTCTCTCTGTTTCTGTCTCTCTCTTCTCTTCTTCTTCTTCTTCTTCTTCTTCTTCTTCTTCTTCTTCTTCTTCTTCTTCTCTCTCTCTCTCTCTCTCTCTCTCTCTCTCTCTCTCTCTCTCTCTCTCCCTCTCCCTAGTCTGCTTTCTTATAGCACCAGGATTACCAGCACAGGGGTTCCATGACCCAGAGTTATCTGGGCTTCTCGCGTCAGTTACCGATGAAGAAAATTTACCACAGGCTTGGTCGGGGTATTTTCTCAGTTGAGATTCTCTCTTCCAAACTGACCCTAGCTCGTGTCAAGTCGACATAAAACTAGCTAACACACCAGCCAATTGAGAGAACAGAAATATGTTCTTGTAGTCTTATATTTTAGGTATCTTGGAATGTCATGTCTCCACTGTGGGTCAGAAGTAGAGCTGAGATTCTACTCTATTGACCAAGAGGAAATACTTCTTCATCAATGGACCTCAACAAAGTTCTGATTACTACAACCTCACCAATTTCACGTGGTGTTTTAAGTTTAAGGAGAGGCAAAGGTGATTACGAGGGCGTGATCTACCCCAGGTGAACTCTAACCCTGTAATGCCTGCATAGCTACCTGAAGTAATAAGGGCGGCGGGGCTGCTTCCCCAGCACCCCAGCTGCCCGCTCAGCTAGCTTATGCCCCGAAATAACAACACACAAACTATATTCATTTAAACACTGCTTGGCCCATTCTCTTCTAGGCTAATTCTCACATATTAATTTAGCCCATTTCTAATCATCTGTGTGTAGCACCCCAAGGTGTGCTTACCGGGGAGATTCTAGCCTATGTCCATCCTGGGTCGGAGCTTCATCCCGGGAGCAGGGCATGGTGTCTCTCTGAGGCGTCTGCCCCCGAGGGGAGAGCTGTGGAGTCTCTGAGCTCACTTCCTCTTCCTCCCAGCATTTTGTTCTGTTTACTCCTCCCACCTATCCTCTAACCAATAAAATGGGCCAGGGCAGTTCCTTTATTAGCCAATGACCTTCCTCCATCATTTCCCCTTTTTCGGTTTAAACAAAAAAAAAAAGCTTTAACTTTAACATAGCAAAATTACATATAACAAAACAGTTATCAAGTAAAAGTTACAATAATCTTTATCATAACTAAGGAAAACTATAACTATAACTAACTATTTTTAACTCCATCAAAGACTCCAGAAAGATACAATACTACCTAAGTAAACAAGAAAAAAGCAACTTTTAAAACTCTAGAAATGGCAGAGACATCTTGCTGCCTGGAGAGTCACCCAAGGTTCCTCTGTACCCTTGGGGCATCCATCTTCAGCCTTCAGGCCCATAGTATCCATCAGACATATCCATGAAGCAGGAAAATTCAAAGTCTGTTCAGTCACTATCTGTTGTGTCCTGCAGAATGTCTTGCAGACTCCTTCACGAATCAGGAACCCTGAAAGATCATCTCACCTTTAGGCAAGTTCAGTAGTCCTCTCTCTGCAGGTTCTCTGTTTCCAGTTTATGCAATCGTCCAGGCAAGAGCAGTTTCTTGCCCAAATGGCTATCAAACTCCATAAGGTTCCTCTGCGATGCCCATCTTCCTCTCGAAGTAGATTGGTGCCGCCAGGAGCAGACATGTCTCATTGTCATGAAAAGTCCTAAGTTATTAAAACATTTAAAATGCCATATTCTATAATCTTTGAAAAATATGAAGAATGCCTATCTAAAATATATCTCTATATATCTAGAAAATCTAACTAACATGACTACAAGCTTTACTATTATCGATGATTATCCATTAACCTATATTTCTTAATTATACAGTACATATTTAAATGAACTACACAATCACAATACCTTAATCAAAATCAGAAACACTTATACATATAACAAAATTGACCGTAAATCTCTATCAATAAAGCAAAATCTATACTAATGCAAATTATTCATACCTATATCATATCCCCCTTTAAATGTAAAAGAACATTTATAAACATTATTTGGGAATATGGGCGCAGTTATTTCTCTCCAAACTGCTTCCTGCTGAATGGGGGCGTCGTTAATTAGGTCTTTCATGGTATAACCTGTGTGCTAGTCTCATCTCAGTTGGAAGTTGAGTGAAGCAATTTTTTGAAGGCGTGCACAGGAACCATTCAGGAGGGCGTGGTCCATCATAATATATCAGGATAAATGCAATCCACAAGGTCTGATCCTCTGTGAAAACAAAATAAGAAACTCCTTTCCAAAGCATCATGTCCTTAGATCCAAATTTCAAAGTCAAGGCATTTTCAAAATATCTATGTTGGATTAGTTCAGCAGCATTTATAAACAAATATCTTTTAGTAGCTTTTGCTCTTTCCTCAGCATTCAAACAATTCAAAGAGAGCACAATAGCATACAGTATCAAAATTCTTTGTGTATTTTCCATCTTTATACAGCTTTGTTTCAACCTCTATTTCTTTTATTTTTACTTTTAACTCTTTGCTTTTTGAGACAGGTTCTCTGTATCTTTGACCTGAAGTAACTCTGTAGACCAGGCTGTCTTTGAACTCTCAGAGATCCGCCTGTCTCTGCCTCCCAGGCATTCGGGATTAAATGTGTACACTACTACACCTTGAACTCACAAAGATCTGTTTGTCTCTGCCTTCTAGGCACTGGGATTAAAGGCGTGTGCTACCACACCTTGAAGTCACAGAGGTCAATCTTCCTCTGCCTTCCAAGTGTTGGGATTAAAGGTGTGTACTACCACACACAACAACTCTCTTCCTTTTTTTTTTACTTTAAGAACTTCAACTTTTAGTCTGTATATATTTTTAACACACTTCAAACCATTTAGAAATTTTCTTTGTCTTTGAATCTCTCTTCACTGTATATCTCTCTTTTTCTGACCACACGAGTCTTTAATTTACCAAGCAATCTCAGTAGGACTAAAGGCGTGGCTTTGCCAGCTAGATCCAGTCCATTCCTTAGCTTTCCAGCCTCATGGCGGATATACAGGCTGTAGCCATGTTTACTGCAATAACTGTATGGCATTTCAAAGTCCCTGCCAGCAAGTGAGCTACAACAGACAACACTCAAGTCCTCTCTCGGTAGCCGGCCCTCCTGCCTCAAACAGTCAGAGTTTGCCCTGGCAGGATGGCCCAGAAAGCCGGCAAAGCGCAGCTTTTTTCCTGCTACGGCTGAAAACCGAAAAGCATGCGTTCAGCTTTTCGTCAACACCGTTTAAGTGTTTCGTGGCAGGACCTGTTAATGAGCTGCAGGCTTTGCAGCTAAAGCTGAGTCAGGAAGCCTCTCTTAGATGAGGTGCTTGCTTGCCTCTGGCAAGCAGAGTAGACCTGAGAAATTGCTGCTACCAAGAAACCAGGCACAATGCTTTCATTTTGTTCTAGAATTACTTCCCAAGCTGTCTCAGGCTTAATGTGGAAGCAGTTGTCCACGTGGGCACCATATGTAGTAATAAGAGGTGGTGGGGCTGCATCCCCAGCACCCCGGCAGCCTGGCTAGCTTATGCCCCGAAATAACAACACACAAACTATATTCATTTAAACACTGCTTGGCCCATTCTCTTCTAGGCTAATTCTCACATATTAATTTAGCCCATTTCTAATCATCTGTGTGTAGCACCCCAAGGTGTGCTTACCGGGGAGATTCTAGCCTATGTCCATCCTGGGTCGGAGCTTCATCCCGGGAGCAGGGCATGGTGTCTCTCTGAGGCGTCTGCCCCCGAGGGGAGAGCTGTGGAGTCTCTGAGCTCACTTCCTCTTCCTCCCAGCATTTTGTTCTGTTTACTCCTCCCACCTATCCTCTAACCAATAAAATGGGCCAGGGCAGTGCCTTTATTAGCCAATGACCTTCCTCCATCAGCTACCCCTCACAACCACAGGCGGTGTCCATCCAATGACCTCCTAGCCTGTAATCTCTGTCTGGATGCCTCATGGCTGCAATTCAAAGTGTAATTTGTATTTTCCTGTCTCATCAACTTTTTTTAGAAGTTTGTCTAAGCCTAAGAAAGACAAAACAGGTTGGACCCAATGAGTTCCCAAATCTTCATCCACCAGATTTATCAGTTTTGATCATTTAATTGCATCTCTCCATGTATCTTTATATTGTCTTGTGTACATTAAACATTATTTCCTCGAAGGAAATTGCTCAGTTCTTCCCAAAGAACCCACTGCCGCCATGTCTCTCCTAGTCTGTACTGTCTTATTAAAACTTGCTTGATAAAAATCAAAATACCAAATAAAATGTGATAAGCATGAAGGATTAGAGGTCCTTTCAGTCTCCTACTGTAGCAGAGGTATACTTGTACTTTTTTTCCGGGAAAAAGCCTGTCAGCAGCTTGCTCAGAAAATGCCGTTGTCATCATGTTGATGTTTGTTTTCTAGACAATGTGTTTCCACTATTTCAAGTGTTTATTTTCTTAATTTTTTTATTTTAAAAGGACTTCATGCAATATATTTTGACCATAACTTACCCTTCCTTCAATTCCCACCAAGTCCTCCCCACCTGCTTACCCAATCCTATTTCTCTTCCTAGATGCTGGAAAATTATTTCTAGCCAACAGCAGGTGGCAGTGGTAGCTAAGGTTGTGCCTCTGGTATCCAGTCTGAGCCGGCATTGTCTTCTAAACCTGTGTGCTATTAGCAACGAATATTTGGATAAAGATGCCTATTTGTCTCAAATTAAATTTATTTTCGAATTACCTTAGAAATAGGTTGAAAATTCTTAAGGAAATGTATTTTAAATTGATGTTTTAGACACCGAATCTTGATATAATCGTGGCTCTAGCAATAGAGACTACACGTGTTGTTTTACCCCGTTCCTTGCCTATTTATACCGAGAAAGAAAAAGAGAACACTTTCAATTAGAAACATTAGGCAGCTTAAATCCCGTTAAAATTTATAGGAGAAATGCCACGGCAACATCATTTGTTTCTATTGATGAATGGTAGTTGTTTTGAAAATTTATGGCAAAGGTCAGTAAAGCTGTTTTAAAACAAAACTACTGGGTTCAACGGGGCAACAATTTTTGGAACATTTAAATTGTTCCTGACATTTATTAGAGTAACTAAAAAGTCTTTAGTTATCTGTTGCATAAACCACAGTTTCGGTCACAATTCTGTCTCCTTCCACTTTCAGGAAACTAGATAAGAAGGCCGTTTTATTTTCATTGCGTTTTCTACTTGATTTTTCACGTTTTTGTTCGTTTGACTAGCATAGTGAAAAGTTTTTGAGGAGGCACGCCCTCACATTTTGTTAGGACTTTGACAGGTCTACATTGGTTTTCAATAACTTACTTGTGACTTAACCAAATTTTTGTGTTTATATGTCCGCTTATCACTTAGATATGAAATTGGTCTGTTATTAAGAGAGAGCAGGTTGATTTCTACTATTAATGTGTTTATTTGACTTATAAGGATCTTGGAGCAATTAAAATAAGAAAAAGATTCTGAGGTTGCCCAGTTTAATGGCGTCATTGCTTGGATGAAGGGAACTGAGCTCCAGGAGAGACTGTGATGAGGGAAAGACTTAGTGACATAAGAAGACCTTGTTATAGTCTGACTTGAGCTCTGCTGCCTCAGGAAGTGTGCAGGTGGAAATCATTGCTTTACTTCATTAAGCTCTTAGGGCACCTGTGTTCACTGGGCCTTATCTTTCTTTTTAGAAAGAAAATGAGTTAGGGCTAAAGATGTAGCTTGGTTGGTAGAAGGCTTACCCAGAATACAGCAAGCTGTGGGTTGCAATGCCAGTACCGTGTAACATGAGTTAGGTGGTACAAATCTGTAATTCCAGGACTTGGGAGGTTGGGGCAGGAGAATCAGAACCTTAAGCTTACAGTTGGTTATTACAGTGTGACTTCCAGGACAGTTTACAATACATGATGTGCTGCCTCAGAAATGGGAAGGGAAAGAAAGGAAGGGAAGAGAGGGTAGGGAACAGAATGGAAGGGAAAGGAAGGAAAGACAGAAAGAAAATGATGGCATTCTTTCCCCAAGAATCATTTAGGCTAGCCATTTCTCTAATTACCCAACTGACCTACAGTTCACATTTATTTGATGTATTATTAAATTTTGGTGAATCTTTCTGAACTCCGCATTCTGTGCTATTTGAGAAGTGCCCTGTGTAGTTGCAAGTTTTATTGTCTCTACCTTTCAAGACTGTAAATAAAAAATTGGACAAACATCTAAATCACAGTAAAATAAGAGATCAAATAGTCAGGAAACTTGAGGAGGGCAAAAAGATGTAGGTGTAATTACCGAGTCCCAAGGACCACACCCCCCAAAATAAAGATGGAGCCAAGTCTTAATTTTTCCTTTCAACATTACATTAGTAGAAAGTAAGTTGTGATCGTCTGCACATTGTTTGTTGGCTAAATCATTTTCAAATAGAAACACTGTTTCTTAATAAGACATCAATAGTTTATTGAATTGATTAACTCAAGCACACTCGTTTTGGGATACTTTTCAAATTTAGTTATTACATTTTTAATCCTTACTCTATTAAAACCCATTATTTACATACAGTGGTACTTATTAAGGTTTGTAAAATGAGTATTTATTGAAAATTCTCAGGTCAAGTATACAATCAAATGAAAATGTCTTTGAAACAGAACTTTATTATTTATCTTGTGTAATCTATGTCTTAAATTATAGTGCAACTCATTCCAAATCAATGTAATGAATTGATCTGTAAATGTTTCTGGCAGGATAGCTTTCTTTAGATTTTTGTTTATTGAATATGCATGGCAGTTAAATCATCTTTTTCTGTATAATTAAGTCTATGTTTTTGGCCTTTCACAGAGTTTAAACTGGTCTTAAAAGGCAAAAGTGTATGTTAAAGCAATATTATGCACATCCATTATTCTTAGTCTTATAAATATGGAAGCATAGGATTTTTTTTTTTACTTGTGAGAGAAATAGAAGAGAAAATAAATGTGAATTCCCTGGGCTTTAGTGTCCTTTTCTGAGGACATTTTATTTAAAGTATTTTAATTCTTGAAAAACCTGAACTTAATGCCCTCAAGTGCCTAAATTGTTTGAATACACAGCTACTATCATTATTTTTATATCTATGGTTATGTTTAATTTATAGCATATGACAGAAAGTAAAAAATATGGTAATTTGAATTTTGAGACTTCTGAAAGCATTTGCAGTTGATACATAAATGGAAATATATGCTGTGAAAAATAAATTTAAGTAACATTCATTGAGCATAGCCTGTGCATCAGGCACTGTGCTATGTGCTTTTTGGTGTCTCCAAGATACCAACACGTATTTCATGATGCTAGGACCTTTTATCACAATGATAAAAGGAGAAGATTATTTATAATAAGGGAAATAAATTTATAATTACTTAGTATGAAAGGTATAATTCTAAATAAGTAAAAAGTAATATTATATGACTAATTGCAAAGCCTGGAACTTTACTCTAAGTGGATTAGAACTCCTAAGTAAATACGCTTTGGAACAGCTTCCTTTGGCTTCTTAAAATGAGTTTTATAGAAATATGAGTATATTTAATACTTATATATCTTGAATATAGACTCAAATGATGAAAAACTCCAGGTTATTTGAAGTTGGTACTTAACATGAGTGTTAAGACATCAAGTATTTGTCTGGTAAACTTTTATTGGATGTGTAGACATGGTACTTTTTAACAATGGTTATTCTCAATGCCCCTTTTCAGAGCATATTTAAGGTATTTAAAAGACGTAGTCTTCATTAAAAATTCAGATAAATTTGAATTTTCAGTGCTAATTACTATGAAAGAATGAATAGATGACAACACTGATGTTGTTCATTTGTAATGTCAGTGTTTATGAGACAGACCTGTGGGATAATATACAATAGCATACAGGTTATATTGTGAGACAGGTTTTTCTACCCTCTTTGGGATATTATATTTTGGAAGTATAGTTTAACTATAAGTTTAACTTTAGAAGAATATATCTGGAGCGAAAACCTTTATGGTCTTATGTATTTTCCATGTTTGCATACAAAACATATGGACACTGCCATATAAGATATGACCTTGAAGAGTTCCAGAACCTTGAAAGTCCTGAATTTGTCTGGCCCTGAAAATAATAATATTTTCAGGCAGGCCGCTCAAATTCATTTATTTTTTAAAGGAAATGCTTGCTTGTGTGTCTACATGTAGGTATGGGCATGTGAGTCTAGGTGCCCTCAGAGGCCAGAGAGGGTGTTAGAACCCCTGGAGCTGGAGTTACAGGTAGTGATAAAAGGGCAAGAATGGGAACTGGGAACTGAAATCAGGTCCGTTTAACTCGAGTTTCTTTAGGTCCAATTTAGTTTTAAATTTTACTATTTTATCTATCTATCTATCTATCTATCTATCTATCTATCATCTATCTCTTATTTAATTTAGAGTGGGTCTCATGTAGACCGGGCTGGCTTCTAATATGCTATGTAGTTCAACCTGACCTTGAACTGCTCATTACATTTTTCCCTTCCAAGTCCTGTGACTGCAGACACGAGCACACCAAATAATAGTCTCATTTTAAAACCCAAATTATTACTTCATGCATATACACACACAGAGACACACAGACATACACAGACATACACAGACAGACACAGTTCTGCAAGATTTCAAGCATTTTTCTGTTGGAAGTATGGATGTAATATAAATTAGGAATATGAGATTCAGAGAGGGCTCCTGTTGTAATTTTGCAATGTGTAACATTAGCACAGAAAGAAAAAAATACATAGAAATGCTACACTTGTTATAAACATTTCCAACAGTAGTTTCTCTGATGTGATGAGTTTCGTCAGTTGTTTTTTTCTTTATCAGGAAGTCTATGTCCTTATCAGTGTCAACAGCATGAACTCTGGAATTAGACTTGTGGTGACAGATGGTTGTGAGCCAAAGTACATGATAGATATGCATGTAAAATACAATGACAGTATTTGCTATAATGAATATTTGTTAATAAGATGGGGGAGATTTTATGATTAAATTTCTGTTACCTTTACATGAAAGTGTAAGTAGCTGAAGCAAGGAAAAGAAACTTCCAATATTGATACCAAATAGAATAGAAATGTAATCATTTGTCATTAGATTTAAAATGATCGATGTATGGGTTAAAGGAGTTTAATGTTTCTGAGTTATGAGGCAGCATATAGCTAAATTACAAAGTGAGTGTGTGTGTGTGTGTGTGTGTGTGTGTGTGTGTGTGTTTGTTCATGGGCACACAGGTGTAGCACTTAATGGAAATCCTCATTTCCACAATTCTTTTCCTCCACTGTTCTTTTTAGGATATAGGGCTGATGACAGACTTCATTTCTATGGCTTACATAAACAGGCTCATAATGATTTTATCATTCTTGTATCAGGAAATAGTAACTGTGATATCAATTGGTGGTTTTACTGTTGAATAATTTTGGCCTAGAGGCAGAATCTAAAGTTCCTGTTAGTATGTCAGAAACAATTGGAAAATATAAAGTGTTTCCTAGTTATTATCCTACTCCAACTCTACGTATTTCTATTTTCTCAACAGTGTGAAGAGGTGTGAGCTTCAATTAATGTTTGGGATTATGAAGGCTTGGGATTATGAATATTTAAAGGTGCAAAGTGTGTAAATGTCATTATTTTAATGAAAATTGAAATTTACAAGATGAGCTCTTTGACTAGCCTTGAATAACTTGTTCTTAATAAAAAAAAAATCTGAAAATGGCCATTAGAGGGTGCAGGGGCATTGCAGAAACGAAGGAACTCTTCCCAGAGTAAAGAGTAGCTCAGAATGCATTGTCACCACCAAATGCTCAACATTTCAGAACACATTCAAACCTTAAAGAGTATGTCCTTGAGCATGTGAGGGGTGTACACTCCTCTGAAGATAACCTACTTTTATTACTTGATTTCCTTTGTCTGGGCAAATCGTTACCTTAGTAGTTTTTTAAGAGCTTAAATGCAATAAATTTGCAAAGTAGTGTTAAAGTGGGTAGAAGCTATTCAAACAACTTTGGCTTTCTTAAGTTCTAAGTTACCATTTTAGAAACATTTAGATCCTCACTCTTGCTCCTTATCTGTAAAAATGACACTTGATTGGGAACAGGAAATTGATTCTTAGGAAAAACTTGGAGAAATTTTCTGAATGGAGGATCAAAATGCTGAAAAACATCCTAACTAAATACAAAATGAAAATTTTCCATGTATTTTTTTTAATTTTTGTTTTTAAAATTCTTGCCAGGTTTGTGGAACAGATATGTATACTTACTAATAGAATAATCAGACCTCTGTAAATGAAAAAGAAACAGTCTTATTCTAAACAAATTATAATAAATTTATAAATATAACTGGATTGACAGAAGGAAAATGCAAACTGATCCTAAATGAGCAGTAGTGTTTTATAAGTTCTCATTGTGTGGCTAGCCTTAGTTGCTACATTAAGTGATGCTAACATTTTTTTCAGTGTAATAGATTTTGTTTATTTGTGCTGTGATAAAGAGAGATATGTTTGAGCACTGCATTTTTTATTAGTTATGAGTGGAAACATATAGAAACGATTGCTGAACAGCAAATTTTCAGATCATGCCTGAAGAAATATTTTAGACATAATCTTTATGGTGATTTTATGTTGGTTTTAAATAAAGTCTACTTTTGAGGGGACATAGGAGATAATCAGGCAGGGATGACATTTCTTGTTCTTGTTGATTGTCACCGACAGAAGTGATGCTGCAAAGCCCATAGTGTGCCTTGTTTTTTCCGCTCTCAGGGTCCTCCAGCCACAGGAAGACTCTTAGGTCTTCATTCTTGTCTCATGACCATCATTCCTAAGAGCTCGGTTAAGTGAAAGTCGGACAACCTGGTGCTTCACATTCACATAAATTTGGGAAGCAAATTCACTGAATTTGCTCAAAGAAATGGGTGTCTAACTATAGCCGATGGGTTCTAAGAAGAGCAGAGGCCCTGTTTATACCCCTGAGCAGTTTCATTACAGAGAGGTAATAATGGAGAATTCGTGGGGTGGTTAGATACACCACAGAATTATACATGAATTCTAGAAATTATCACTGGGTCTTGTGGTCATCCAGCCCCTCATCTGACCTTTACATTTATAGATGAAATAGAGGAAGATGGTTATCTTAGAGAATAAATTAATCCTTAATGAATTTTCAAAACCATATTTTAGCCACAATTTGGAAGACCCAAAGTTTTCAGAATTAAAACAAAATATAATACTGAACAAACTCAAACAACCGCCCAAAATACCGAAAACCTCAGCTGTGTAGCACAAGTTATGAATATTATACACATAAACAATTATATTCTGAAATGAAAAGGAAAAGTTACATCAACCCAGATTTTATGCGTAGGTATGCTGGAAGGACTGGGACAAATTCTCTGCAAGGCTAGAAGACACACATCTTCTAGGTCTAGCCAAACCACTTACATTAAGTTACTGTAACATTAAGTTACAGACATTGATCAACCAATTATTAGCTATCATGTGCACAGAGATAGGTTTTCAGCTGACAGAATTTTTTCATATGCTATTTTCTGATCATTCTTTCCTCTCCCCCCAACTTCTCTCAGATCCTCTTCACCTCCCCACCCACCCAACTCCAAGGAATTTTTCTTTCTCTCTTTAGAAAACAATCAGGCAAACAAACAAACCAGAATAAAAACAACAAACAAGCAAACAAAAAAACCCACAAGAAACACACACACACAATCCATTAAAATTTAATTCAGAATTCATTAAATACAAGCAAAGGCCAGTAAGACAAAAAAAAATTTCCCAAACAAAGCAATGTTGGAAAATAGGTCTTCAAAAATACCATTAAGTTCATTTTGTGTTGGTCACCTGCTGCTTCAGATGGGGTTTGCCCTTAACTTAGTATACCCAGTGAGACGCCATTGGAGAAAACAGATATTTCTTTTTCAAATAGATGTCAACTGGAAATAATTTCTTGATGAGGGGATGGTAACCCATGCCCACTTCCATCTGCCTGTGTTGGCCCATGGAATTTTAAGGAGGTGACATTACTTCTTTTTAGGCTCTGTGTCCACTCAGAAGACAGTGATACCTTAGTATTTATACTAAAACACTCTATTCACCCTGAGTAATTCAGGAAAGATCAAACTCAGGTACAATGGTGGTATGAAGATGCTTGTGTTTTCTAATTTCTATGAACTATTGCTTTGTGTGCCTCATCATGCTACTTTGGCATAATGTATAGTAAATAGTCAATTAATTTTGATCCTTAAATGCACAGCATTTATGTTGTTTTGACACCTAATGTCAGAGTGGTAGGAAATCTCATTTTAAGAAGAGGGAAAAAAAAAAGCAATACTGGAAATAATGAGTGAATGTTTAAGAGGAATAGCGTCGTGTTTATACTGTAAATTTATCTCCCCCTCCCACCCAGGAGACACTGAGAACAGCCAAGTATTACTTAGTTCATTCACTAACCTTTCCTAAGAATTCCATGCTCTCCAACAAGCTTTGATTGATGGTCAGCTTCTTTAAAGGTGTCCAGGGACAGGAAATCTATAAGTTACCTGGTGACTCATCTCAGTGGGGAATAGCCCTCGTATATTTAGCCAAGAAACAATGAATAAAATTTCTGCTTGATGTGAAAGTGATTATTTATGATGAGCCTTCCCGAAAGAAAGGGGACAACTACGTATTTCTTTTACTCCTTTATGGAGAAGGTGCATGATCTCTGTTGGACCTAACAGTTTTGGTGTTCTAACTGAAATAAGTTTGATCTCATGCTTGCCAAACAAAAAAGAAAAACAAGAACAGTTGCTAGGTAAGGTACAATTTGTGAGAATTAGAGGTTAGAAATATTTCTGAGTTTCTTCTATATAATGTAAAGTCACAAAACAACAAAAATCCCTATAGTTCTTTGTTCTAATGTTCTGGCCACATCTATGTCTTTCCAACCCTCTGATATTGAACACATCCTTTGATATTCACAAGGTGTGGAACTGTGTTGGATACTGATATCAGCTCTTAAAAGGGGGAGTCTGTATTGGCTTAAATTCTTGATGAAGCCCCAGAGTAGAGTGGTTAGGTGGTGGGTATAGTAAACCCATTCCAAGAAGGATCAGAGAATAGACAGGCCTTTATAGTATCCTAGCTGCCTTTTCTAAGCTTTCTGGCTTGTGGGGTTGATAAACCTGAACTGTGTAAAATTGACCCAGTATAGTTTCTGGAGTTGTAACATATAGGATTTTTTTTTAAAAAAATACAAGTTACCAGAGAAATTTACATGTTAATCTTGCTTTTCATCTGTAGGTATTAACAGTTGCCATCTCTCCTGAGTGCGGGGTAGGAAGGGCAGGTTTCTTGCTGTAGTGTCCAGTGAGGGGCAGGGCCATCTTTCCCAGAGCCTGGGAAGTACACATCTGGTTCAGTATGGCCCTCTGATTTCAGCGTGCTTGCTTCCTAGGGTCCTCTGAGGTGACAAGGGCCACAGACATCAACATAGACCCGAGCTACAGCAGGACCACAGACCCAGACATGGCCTGGGCAGCAGCTTGGCTCCAGACAACATCCTGGCTTCTGACTCCAGGTAGAAGCACAGGGCCACTCAGATCAGGATGGCTATGGTGGTGGCATGGCCCCCAGCCACCAACAAGGCCATTGGTTGTGGCCACACCCCAGGCTTCCCTGTGATCTTTTATGGCAATGTGGAACTTAGAGTACAACAGAGACTTCATCTGTTGTAGGACCAAGGACCCAGGAATGGTCTTTGGCAGCACCTGGGTCTGGATGTTACCATTGCCTTAGGTGGCTGTGCAGGCTACTCAGATCAGGATGGCCCTGGTGTCAGTGTGGCCTTCAGAAATGAACAATGGCCCCAGATCTCTGCATCTGCATAGACTTCTGTGGTAACAGGAGCCTCAGACATCAACACAGACCATGGCTACAGCAGGACCACGGATGTAGATATGGCCCTCAGCTGTAGTTCTGGCCTAGTCATCACCATGGCTTTTGGTAGCAGTGCAGGCCATTCAGATGTGTGTGGCCCCAGCAGCATGGACTCAGGTGGCCGACCTGATCCCAGGCATTCACACAACCCTGTTATAGTTCCATGGATCCAGACTTATCCTCAGCAGCAGTCTGGGCTGGGATAACACCATGACACTTTGTATTCCAAGAGGTTATTAAGACATCTTTACAGAACTTACTAAGATATCCATTCAGAATTCTTAAGTCTCTTCGGTGATTTCCCAGTTACTGATTCAAACCTCAGAATTTCCCTGTATTCCAGAAGTAGCTCCCACTCTTTATCTGGCTCATCTTTTCAGTATGATCTCTATTTTTTTCTTTCCCCTCCATCCAAGTCTTTCTCTACCGCTGTGGTTAATTTTTAGTATTCCCTCTTCCACTCCTTTACCCCTTTTTTTCCTGGTCCGTCTCTCTTCTGCAGGGTCTACTCGGACATCGTGTAAGTAGTGTTTGGATTTTCACATGATGGCATGCATGGACGCTGACATGTACATGGGGAACTGATTTTCCACTCAGTCGAATCCCAGTTGAGAAACTAACATAGCACATAGCCAAGGCTTCATAAGTACTTGACGAGACAATGCTATTGGAAGAGTTGCTGCAGGTTGTTTTCACTAATCGTGTTTGTTTTGTCCTTGTAATGAGTTTGACATTTCCCATGTATCACATCTTTTTCTTTGTGGCCTAAGTCTCAAAGGAGCCATGGGTGTCCACGGCAGTCCTAGCCTGGGGGCCTCCACTTGCCATTACTAATCTTGAAATAAAAGTGTATTTTGGAACATTCATACTTTATTTATAAATGAAGATTTTGAATTCGTAAAGGTCTAAGAGACCGAATTGTTTATTTATGTATTCATAGTACAGAGCATGAAATTTGTGTTCAATAAATGCTAAACAAATAACCTTCAATTATACTTTTCATGTTCTGTCTAAATTGACTTACTCAAGATGGTGGGTAACAAAATTTTTGCTGACTTTCCATGCTATTTATGTTATTTTCATGTAAAATGCATGTTTGTGTAGTATATATTGTGAGTAATATAATCTAGTTATGCTCACAATATAAATTCCCAGAGATTTAGTGTTTCCCACCTTTTCTTTTTTAAAAGAGTTTTTAATTTTACGTGTGCGTGTGTGTGTATACTTATGTGTATAGGAACTGATGAAGATCAGAAATGCTTGTCATCCTCCTCAGAGCTGGAGTTGCAGGAATTTTTTTTGAGTCATCATATGTGTGTTCTGGGGTCCTCTGATAGAGCGGTAAGACCTCTCAACTTATAATATTAATAAACACAAACAAAAACACAAGAGATTTGAACTGCTGAGCCAGCTCTTCATCCTCTTTTATTTTTGCTATGAAACTATTTTAAGAATTTGAAGGCGGGTAAAGATTGTAATCCTACAATGATTAATGCCCACCTTGTCACATAGTCACATGTGAGTGGATTGGCTTTCTTCAAATAGTGCCATGTAAAATGGTCAATTTATGTATAATTCTTTGGTAAATATATATATATATATATATATGTAGTTTTCTTAAATATTAACTAAATATATATGCAAAGCTCAAGGCTTTTATTTCCTTCTGTTTGAGGAAAACAAAAATAGTTAAAAAAAGACAATGTTATTTTCATAAAGAAGCAAAATTCACTTTTGGAAGAAAAGTGATGAGCATTATTTTTCTCTTGTGTCAGGGTTTTTCAAACAGGGATTCGAGGTTCTAAGGCTGCCCAAGCACTTGTAAGTCTTAAAAAAGTCGTTCTCATTTGTGTCAGCAAAAGCAGGTTCAGTCTGTGCGGTTACTCATTTGCAGTTTTCCCTTCTCGTCCTCATTTTCACTCTTGGAATGCCTTTAAACCACTCACCCACTCTGAAGCTAAATGATTCCTTCCACAAACACGAGGTTTTCTTCTAATTGTAATATTTTTGCTAAGCCACGGAGTTCATAATAGTGCAGACCCAAGTGAGCCCATATATGATGACTTCATTTTTATTGCGTGTTGAGGAATACCAGTTTCAGGTGTGTGACTTTTGTTTACGCTTCATTTGCTTAACTCTGTGAAGCTGTGTTACTGGGCCTGTTGAAGACACCTGATGGTCTTAATAAAGAAATGAATGGCCAGTAGTGAGTGAGGCAGGAGCAAGGGTAGGCAGGGCTAGCAGGTGCAGAGTATAAATAGAAGGAGAACTTTGAGAAGAGAGATCAAGGAGAGGAGGACAGCAGGGACCAGCCACCCAGTACTCAGCCAGCATGGAGGAAGGAGGAAAGTAAGATATAGAGAATTAAGACAGATAAAAGCCCAGAGGCAAAAGGTAGTTGGGTTAATTTAGGTTAAGAAAAGCTCGCAAGAAAGAAGCCAAGCTAAAGCTAGGCATTCATAAGTAACAATAAGCCTCCATGTATGTGATTTACTTGGGAGCTGGGTGGCAGGCCTCCCAAAAGCCAAAAGAGTATAATATCACATAATAATTGTGCCTTTTACCAACAGGATGCCCAAAGGTTCCATAACATTCTGTGAATGTTGCACAGTTCACCCCACTTCCTCAACCATGGCTCACTCAATCAGCATGGTTCACCAAAAGAAATGCCCTAAGTCGCCTGTACTCCTGAAAGTCACGACATTGCCAGCTCTGTGTACCATTATGACAAGCCTGAGGAAAGGCAGGAGAATTCTTGGTTACTGTGGGTTACAAAATTATTTTTCATTTCATTACTGCACCTATCCAAGAGAACAGTCCATAAAATAATCGCATATTTATAGCTGCTTTCTCGTCTAGAAATCATCTTGTACAAATAACACCATGCATTTTGCCTCTCTTTGCCCAAATCACCTTTAAAACATCTGAGAATATTAGCTTCTTCATTCCCGCCTGGGCTTGTGATGCATAAGCCTGAACAGGAGAAAGCCACCGCCAACTCTGTACTCCACGTTTCTTCTCTCTGCTCTTACCGCGTCATCAAAATTGAAAACCACTCGTGTCTCAAGTTTTCTTATCTAATTCCCATTACCTCCTCTCACTAACACCTAGTCATCTTTAAGGACACTGGTAACTTTATTCTCTTGCCAATAGTGCATCCCCGTTAAGACTTTCTTCCATTTCCTAGTTTTTGCTAGATCATCCACATCTCCTTGCTTCCCAAAAAAACCACATTCCTTCGGAGCACATCCCTTCTTGAGTGCCTACCAAATTCTTCTGTAGTTATTGAGGTTTTGAGTCCCCAGATTGCCATGAGAGACTTCACTAGTAGATGAAACCACCACAGACTGCTGAGCTCCTGCTAGGCCTCACAATTCCTGACCCTTTCTCTACCCATGTCATTCCCTGGGCTGGGATTTACCAATAGTTTCATTACCATCTATAAGTTAACCTTGAACTGTCAACTTGATTGGACTGGAATCACTTACCTGATGAATCTCTGGATGGGTCTGGCGAGGTCTTCCCAGAATGGATTAACTGAGAAGATAAGACACTTTGCCAAAGTGGGTAGAACCTTTCAGTGGCAAGTCATGCATAAATAAGTCCAATGAAAAACATCAGTGCTTCTTGCTTGTCTGACCTCATTTCTTGCTGGCCAGTGCATCTACCCGATTATTATGTTTGCTGACATTCTTTACTGATTCCATTCATCAGCTTCTCAGCCTTTCATTGTAAACTAATGATCAAAAAATTCCTAAGAAAGTTTCAGGCCTTTATTACCAGAGTGAAACTCCTGAGGCCTCCAGATTCATGGACTACAGATACTAGATTATCAGCCTGTATATCATGGCAATCAATCCTTGCTTGACCACTTAGCCCTGGTTATGTTAGCCAAATGAACAAATCATTTCTCTCTCTCTCTCTCTCTCTCTCTCTCTCTCTCTCTCTATCTATCTATCTATATCTATATATATATATATATATGTTCATAATCTGCATAATATGTGTATTATATAATTTTGTTCCTCTAGAACCCCCTAATACATTGTCAAAATACTGAATTCAAAAAACCAGCTGTTAGTGTTATTCTCCTGCTCAAAGAAAAATTCATGGTTTCAATAAAGTCACAAATAAATCTTGCAGTTCAGGTCTAAGACACCAAAAATGGGTCTCCTAAGCTAAAAACTAAGGTATAATCAGAGCTGAGCTGTTTTCCTTACAAGAGATGCGTTTTCCCAGCTTTCGAGACTTGCTTCTATGACCATCTGTTGGTTGTGGCTTGTGACCCTCATTCCTTCTTCAAAGTCAGCAGCACAGAATCTTTCTCTCCTTACAGCATCTTTCTCACTGGCCTTCTCTTGGCTCTCTGATCCTTGTGATCTCTGTTGAAAGAATTCAGACAAAATACATGGAATACAATATAGAAAGCAGACTGTATTGAAAAGGAAAAAGAGGGATACTCTAAAGAGATAGGAGTGGGCACTGGTCAAAGAGTTTATTGCAGGGGAAAATAATCTCCCAGAAGGAGGGTGCACAATGGCTCGAGAGACAATTGTATAGGTATCACTCTAAGAGGTGAGAGTGAACTGTGGTCAAAAGACTCATTGTGCCAACTTTCATTTTTGGGTTGGTTTTATAACACTTCTTCAAGTCTCTAGAACAGATAGCTTTACAGAGGAGGCATTTTCCTGTCTGGATGACAGAGAGATCAGTTTGGATGAATTCTTAAGGAGAAAGACAGTGATGTATCTTTCTTCTTTACCCAAAAGTCTCCTGTGACAAAGTGACTTTACAGTCTTTGGGAAACAATGTCACACTAAATCTTTAGGACTGGAAACTGCAGTACTTTCTCCCTTCTTTTTCAGGGCATTTGGAGTTCTAAAGTGGAGGACCTGATACGTATCTCTTTTTCTACCTATCATAGTTTTCCACGTAGAATTAGTGTTAACAGGGAAGTAGGGCTGAACGTGGATTATGAAGGACAGTTCCGCTTTCACTGATCTCCAAAGCTGGCAATTTCTAACTACCAAGTGACCTGCTGTAACCTACCGTTTATATTGACACATTTGTGTTCTCTTTTTACTTCTGAGTTTTTCTTTTTTAAAAAGAGTCCTTGTGATTATACCATTCCACTCAGAAAAATCCAATGAAAACTCTCCCTATCAAAATCCTATATTCAATCACATCTACAAACTCCCTTTTTCCATGTGGGTGAGGTAACTTTTTCACAGGTCTAGGAAACCGGATGTAAATATCTGGGGTAGGTTATTATGCCGTCTCTCATTTGATTATCTGATATTTCCAGGCCCCTTATACAAACCCTGTTTCTTTCTTTACTGTAACACTTATTCATTATATTAATGAAGTTGGCATCTCCCCATCCAGTTTATGTTTTATAGTTTGTTAGTATATTCACTTCCTGTACACTTTTCCACTGGGTCTCTTCCCATGCTCTCCTCTGCTCCCACCTTCTGTAACTCTTAGACTCTCTGTATTCCCTTCTGTTTCCTTCCAAATAGAGGGATTTTAATGACAGGCCTTTCCTGTCTCTATTCTCTCATTCACTCTGCACTACAGAGTGACTTTGTTAAATTATGCAACTCAAAGGAATTGGCTGAGTACTGGAGACATGACTCTTTTCCAGACCACTTTTTTGCTATGCTTCTGTAAGAGGAGTCTGCTTTGTGGGATGTGTGCAATATTCTATCACTGAGAATAAATTACTTGATGTGGTCTCTCCAGCTCAGGCCTTTAGTGTTGAGGAGTCATGTCCCCAGGCATCAGGTATATTTCACTAAATCAGCTTTATCAATAATAATTGTGATATTTAGTTTCTTATTTATATTTTTCATCAATGAAAATACAGCTCTGTTCATTGTTTCTTGAGTTTCTTAACCAAATTATGAACAATCTGACTAAAATTTCACTCCTGATTACTTTGTGTGTTTTATTTCACAATACTTATCCATATTGGAAACCAGTATATTAATTCGTTATTTTATTCTGTTAAATACAAGGTCCAAAAGTGCAGGAGGTTTGCCTCCATTTCTAATAGTGAAATAGTTTTTGGATCTTGCAAGAATCTCAATGTGTGTCACAAAATTGTTGAAGGAATAAATACAGAAACATTCTTAGTATTACATAAGGGTTCAATTTATTACAAATACACCAACTCTCTGTCATCCAGGGTAAAGTTAATTGATAAAAAGTAAAAATAGACATGCATATTATGGTTTTAGCCTGAAAGCTGCCTCCACAGGATTATATGTCTGAATACTTGGTTTTTAACTGGGTGCACTGTTGGCAGAGGGTATGGAACATTTGGGGACATGGGGCTTAGCTGACAAAAGTAAACTGCCAAAAGTGGAGGTTAGATCTACTTTCAATTTTGGCATGTGCTCTGTGCTTTCTGATCTGCCCAGATGTGGACAAATGTATAGCAAGTTGTTGCCACCATAGATGGAGTGTCCACAATGCTCCCCACCATCACACTCTGTATCCCTGAAATAAACCTCTCCTTCCTCAAGGTGTTTTTGCCCAGGTACTTTTGCCTCAGCTATGGGAGAAATAACAATGTGTTAAAAGTTAAAACAAAATGAAGTGACCAAAAAGTATCTGCATACTAAAGTCTTTTATAACTGAAAGATTTATTGATATGCCACATGCCATGCTGCAATATGAAGGTTGGAGGGTCCCTGTATGGGTTCTGGGGATCAAACACAAGTTGCCAGGGTTAGTGTTAGGTACTTTTACCCATTAACCATCTTGCTAGTTTAGAGTCTATATTTTAATATTATTTATAATAACCAACATGTCAAATCTTCTGTTTTAAGTTGAGAACACTTACCCACATATCAGTCAGAAGTCTCGTAATTTGAATGTTGGCAAGAACTTTTTCTCTTCATACAAATACATAGCTGTATATATCTGCCAACTTGGGCAATTCACAGGCCTGTATATATCTAACCTGTATTTTTGGAAGTGAAGAACTTCAAAATCAGACAGCAGACCTGGATCATAGCTGTTGTTACCCCTTCATAGACAGTTTGTTTCTGATATCTGTTGGTTCATCTCTCAGTCTGTTGATTCAGTTTATCTAGACCACTATGCAGTATGCCTGCCCCATAGACTCAAAGGGGTAACATTAAATTGATGAGCAAATACAAACACCAGAACCTGACTTAACGACCTCCAAAATAACTACTGGCACAGGATGAAGGGGGAGGGGATGGAGCTTGACTGTAGCTTCCACTATGTGACCATTTCAGCAGGAAATAGCCAAGACTGTCATCAAAGCAAAAAATTGCTTGGGTCCCAGTTCCTTCTAACGTTTCAAAAAGTTATTCTTTCTTTTCAATCTAGCAAACAAACACAACAACAACAATAAAAATAAAACCCAAACTTGGACTGTTAGATCACAGAGACTACTCTGGTGAAGTGATCAGCCGTGCCTTGGATTTTACGATGTGCCTTCCCCAATCTGCTAAACCTCTTCCTCTAAATTCTATAAATGTAAGAGGGGCCCCTAGTGGGTCTCCTATCCCAACTTCTGCCACAGGGGTGGCCGGTGTTAACGTGGCTGCAGCTCTAAATCAATTTCACTATATCACTTTATCAATTTGGGAAAGAATATTTATTATTTATTCCCAGCAGTGGCAAGTGTGACGAAAGTTGTCAGTCCAGCCTGTTGTGATGACGTCAAGGCCTCTGCTCAAGTTCATTGGAACGAAGCCTCTGGTTATCTGTAGTCGGTCTTCATAGTAGAGCATGAGATTGCTGTTGCCAATGGCGAACATAAAAATAAGTTCTCCAAAAAGGAATTTTCAAAATTTAATTTCCCAAATGAAAATTCTTTGTATGTAAAATCTCTGGATTTAATAATCTTATTTCTATTAAGAATTTACAAAGGTTACCATAATTTATACTGGGAAGAAAGCTTTCAAAGTTTTCTGATTTTTGGTTTTCTTCCTAGAAGCATTTTAATGAATGTTTTAACGGTTGAATTTTAAGGAATATGGAATGATTTACCAATTATATATATATATATAAAACAATATTTCTTTGTCAATAACAAATATTAAAATGTTTTTAGTTTCGGACTTCAGATATTTTTGTTGCAATTTTTCTTGTATCATTGTATTTTAGTACTGCCAAGAGTTATCTGCCAGTCTACCATTTAAATATCAGTTTACTTATGAAATATGACAGAAAAATTGAATATATAGAATGAGTTTGCCTCTTATTTTATAGCTAATTTTATGTTTTAGGCATCACTATTAGGGTTGTAGTTGATTATTTCTTCATCAAATTCTTGCTTAAAATCTTGTGTAGTCACATAGTAAATAGTATTGATAATAACAAATTATGACCATCATGAAATGTTATTTTTTGATTAATCCTTCCTGACCCAGAGTCTTTCTATGTTCCAGTTTACTTGAAATTGATACCTTAGATTAGGCTGTACTCAAACTTGTGATAAACCTCCTGCCTTTCCGTCCTGAAGGCTGGGATATCAAGAGATCACTGCCATACATGACTTCTTAATTTTACCTTTTAAACAAATCTTATAATGAATCATTTCCAAGTTCTTACATCCAATTAATTTTTATGAGAAACCAAAATAATTTTGTATTTCTTTTGGCATAAATTTTCCCTAATATTAGCATTTTAGTTGCCTATTGACTATCTCTCAATTAACATATCAGTTTGCTTCTCTAGTGATCATTTATCAAAATTTCTGCAATGTAATTATAATTTGAAAAATTATTTTCACAGAATTGATTGTGGCAGAGAATTTGAGTGAAATGTGCTGAAATTGTCATTCAGTCACAGAGTGTTGCTTTGCTGAGATGAATTTAATGGAGAACTGAAAAATAGAGTCAAATTCTCACAACCTCATTGAAACAGTGGATCCCGCTGTGCTTAAAGGCAGAGGTTCCAAATTGGCTTTCCGGGGAAGGGAACTGAGTGGCACAGATTATCACGCAGGAAATATGCTAGGGAGTGCTTTCAGGGTCAACATCTGGGATGCCAAGTGAGGGGAACTGACTTGCCAGCCAGCAAATCTCTCCCAGTGACTGGAATGCGCAACACTTTCCCCAGTACTACGGAGCTAAGGAAACTGAATTATAATTACACATTCATGCTTTAAAAAAAATCACGAAATGAAAAGAGTAGGTGGTTGAGTTTAGCAGTAAATTCATAGCTAGTGGCAAAATCTTTGGAGCAATGCACAGGAAAGAGCTTCTTCCTGGTGACTGTTCAGGCCTCTGTGATTTGGGATTCCTCTCCCATGGAATGTGTGGGATACAATCACAGGGCTAGTTCTAGGCCCTTCCCCCAACTCAGTTCCCAGATCTTCCCCTTCGCTTTCTGGCTTTGATGGCAGATCCTCACCAGCACCTCATTTGTGATTTATTGCTTCCCCCTAACTTTTCTTGGTTCTGACTATTAAAATAAAACAAATATTTTCTCACTAATATGAATGGAAATATGCATAGTTTTACTGAATAGAAAGCAGCAATCTATAGAAGAGTCTCTAAAATAGGGCTTGGCTTGTAGTTCATAAGACATGAGCCTGATCTCTCACCTTCCTTGGACCGTGTGGAATATGCAGTCAATTCCAATGGCTGCAGAGTGATTTGAAGAAGAATATGAACTATTGTAACAGTCTGCTGAGGTGATTACACAGGAAGTTTGTACACTGCAATATAGAATAAGCCTTAACAAACTCTCTGTATGTGCTTCCCCTTCATGAACTCTCCCATACATTTTATTTAGTTTACTAAGTGTTTATTCAGCTGTAGACCCTATCATAGGAAGCAAGAGAAATAAATCAGAGAAAAAAAAACTTACCTGAATAATTAGAATTCACTAAAACAAACGGAGAGAAAAAGACCTTGGTGGACTAGCATTTGAGCTGAAAACTGGCAGTGTAGCAGTGAGCTGTATGAAGGGTCATGGGAAGGAAAACACTAGCATAGAAAATAAACAGGAGAGAAGGGAAAAGCTACAGGTCGGAGGCAAATCATATTCAACACTACAGAAGAAAGGAAGACATTTTCACTTTGAATGTAATCGCATAGGATTCCATTGCGGGCATTTAAGTAAGGTTACATTATAATCTGACCCATGATATAAAATGACTGCTCTTGAATCGAGGGGACATAATGTGTCAATGACCAAAAAAAAAAAAAAAAAAAAGGGGCAGAAAGGCAGGTTTGTTGGAGTAGAAATTCACAAGAAAGATGGTGCTGGCTCAGGTTTGTGGGCTACCAGGGAGCATGATGAGAAGCGGTAGAACTGACATCAGCTTTGAAGGTATGAACACAGGCTAATGACCCAGGCGATGTTAGGGATTAGGGAAATGGCTGTGAGGAAAACGAAACACCAGGGATGATAGGATGGTTGCTCTCCTACTTCTGGCTTTCTTCGAGTAATCTTCTCATTCGATATTTCCACAACTTTGCCTCCTCGGTGCCTCATCATAGAGTACTGATAACAAATCCCTTGTGTTGTCTATGGCAACACTCTCTGGGAAGCCAAGTCTGTCACTTATCGAGAGGAGGCCTCCAGAGACTCTGAGCTGAAGCATCCACCCCGACAGTATCCTTATGTTTATCCGCCTCTGTTCGCACAATTATGTCTCCCTTTCAGTGTTCAAGCCGACTCTCTGGTCTCCCCTCAAGCCTCTCTCACCTCTACAAAGACAGTTTTCTTCTTCAAAGGTCGTCATTTTTCTTTATTGTCATCAATGGGATTAGCGACTGAGCTTTCATATCTTTGTACTTCTATTTTAGTATTGTAGCTTTTTTTTTCTTTTAGTATTTTAGTGGAGTACCTGACCTATTGCATTTTCGTTGCTTTAAATTTTTGTCTCTCTCAATATAGTCCAAGCTTTTCAAGAGTAAGGAAAATGTGTGTTTTAATCTTTGAATTTCTAACATAGAATATGCTACATTCTAAACTCTATTAAAATGTTTATTCAATTAAGTCAACTGTATGCATTTCTATTATATCTCCATTTATTTTACTTGATAACTACTTAAATAATAAAAATGTTAGACAAAATTATTTCGCCATAATTTCTTACAAAACAATTATTTTATGTGTTTAATGTTCATTTGAAGGGACCTTGAAAATATTGCATCGTGCATTTCCAAACTCCAACATCTTTGCTATACTGGAGCTAACAGATGGCTTAGGAAGTTAAATTTTATGTGTTTAGTGTAGGAAAACAGATTAATATTCATTGGCATCTAGCCTTTTTTTCTACCCGCAAACCTACTAATATCAATTCTCGAGCGCTTCGGTTTCAAGCTACTTGCTGAAAACTTGTCAACAGCTCATTTAGAGATCAT
Source organism: Microtus oregoni (assembly GCF_018167655.1). NCBI lineage: Eukaryota > Metazoa > Chordata > Mammalia > Rodentia > Cricetidae > Microtus > Microtus oregoni. The sequence goes on along the minus strand of NW_024543097.1, from coordinate 17,982,812 downwards.
TCACTCATGTGAACTTTTTTGAAAGATGGAATACCAAGCAACAGATAGGTTTCTCTAGAGAATCACCTAAAATCACCGGCATTGCTTAGATGCCGGTGCTGAAAGTGGTGCCGTTACAGGAGAAACTGCGATGCTTAAATACAGATCTATGTCCTGAAAACTTCTTTCAATTAAGAAGGTGCATTTCTTTCTTCTAAATTTGGAGGATAAAGCTTATTTGAAGAAAACAGACTAGAGAAACAGCTTGATAATTAGGGTTAGAAAATGAGAGGCAACTGCATGTGTCAAATGCTGGCGGGAAGGAGCCGAGAGATAAATGCACCTATCACATTTTTTTTAAGGTGATGATTACACTAACTTTAAGGCTAACTGAGAGACAGTATTTGTTGGTAAATGTATTCTAAAAGCCATAAATCTTTAGCAGGGTCAAATAAACATTTTTCTGTGTTAATGACTGAGGAGAAATAGAAATGATTATTTTTTTGATGAAGAAGTCAAATGACTATTTAATGTTTTTAATGCCTGGCTCTGCCATTAAGAGCCAGATTCTTAACAAAAACATTGGGAGATTTGTGCTACATTTACTAGCATCTAAAGAAGTGTGTAAATTGGACTAAGTCTCTGATTGTCTTTGAGTCTCAAGTATCTTACTGCTAATACACTTTGGAAAACACCTAGTATTAGGCCATCTTAAAACTTCTCTCTCTACAGAACTTCTACTCCATCCTTATTTCTCTGCCTCCTTTCTTCCCCCAGAACACAAAGAAAATTATCTGCGCCTCCAGTCTCCAGTTCCTTTCTCTATGTACCTCTTATAGCCACTCTTCTCAGGCTATTGCCACTCCACATCCCAACAGCCTTGCTTTTATCAAGGTCAACAAAGACCCACAGGCACTAAATCCAATTCTCAGTCCTCCTCTTCCTTGACCTATTAGCAGCATTTCACACAGCCAACAATTTCCTGTTTCCTGAGAGCTCCTTCCTCACTCAGGTCCCTGGATACCACACTTTTCTGAATTCTTTTCAGCAGCGCTCAGAGTCATTTGTCCCTTCATTTTCATTTGATTTATCTGTATTTATCATAACCTGTTATTCCTACTTTGGTCTGAAATGCAGACCTTGGAATCTCTCTGTCCCTCCTGTTTTTTCGATATGTTCTTCTCCCTGAATTAAATATTATCCAGTGTTGGCAACTGTCAAATTGCCATCTTTGATCCAGAACATTTCTATAATTTCAGAATCTCATATCTGATCATTTGAGCAGTTAGATATCTGATAGTTATTTCAAAAATGGAGTACTGCTATTAGCTTCCATTCATATTTGTTTTACTTAAAGTCTGCCCTACATGGAGTAATTCCGACTCCAACTTCCTGTTTCCTCAGGACCAACCTTTGGTAACTGATATGATCACCATCTTTACATATAAACTTTCAGAAAAAAAGCATACTGGCCCCTGTAGCACAGTTAATAAAAACCCAGAGACAGATATCGGGGTTCAACCATTCGATACTCCTTTTCAAATACATCCAGAATTGTGTCACTTCTCAGACGCTCTTCTGCTACTATGTAGAGAATATGCCAATCTCCCTGAATGGGGTGGCTAGCATTGTTTCCTGACTTTTCCCTTGTACGTACCTCCTCTCTCTAATATATTTCCACTTTGCAAAGCTAGCAAGTTGACTATATTCAAAGCAAAACAGCAGTGTAGATTAAAACAGAGATGCATGTCAAGATGGAGAGAGGGGGCATTCAAGGACCTTGAGAATATTTTCAAATATCAACTTCAAGTATCTTGTGAAATTCAGTGAACATGGAGTTTTTGAACTGTTGCCTTGATATTCTAGCGTATTTGGTACAGAAAGCCATTCTGCATGCTATTAAGAGAAACAGAAACACCAACCCAGCCACAAAAGATTTATCTCCAATGGTATTTATTTGCAAAATATAGTAGGGCAATGGTAGCACAAAGCTTGTAGGAGTAAAATATCACTAACAGATTTGACTCAAGGACTACTCCATGAGTTGGAAGTCCTACTGAACACTGCTTGGGTGACCAAGAACATGAGACAAGATAGACCAAGGACCTAGGGTAAAATCAAATAATGCTGGTTAAAATAAAAGGCAAAATGTTGTAGATAATAATAAAGTAGTCCCACACTAGCTCAGAATGGAGTATAATAAAAGTTTCTTTATTTAACTGTAGGATCACAGATCAGCAGTCCTCTGCATTAGTGGGAAACAGGAACCGAATCCAGCAGACAAGAGGATGTGTATGTTTTTACATCTATATATATAGTACATTTGACCACGCCCATATCTTAAAGGCTATTCGCTGAAAGAGGTCCCACAGAAGCAAAATATAGTGATAAAATGACTTCTAATGACACTCTGCTGTATTCAGATCAGTTCATTGTTCAGCCAGTGTCAGAGAAGTTTCTTCCTACAGAAGTTGAGAACAAATATAGAGGCTCATAGCCAGACATTATACAGAGAGTGAGAGATCTTTGAACACTCATTCCTAAATGGATTGTCTCCATCATATACCTCCCCTCAGAGCTCACGGAGCCCCAGAGAAGAAGAAGTAGAAGGAATATAAGAACCAGAGGGCATGAAAACACGAGGAGAACAAGGTCCTCTAAATCAAAGGATTAAAGTTCATATGCACTTACAGAGACTGAAGCAGCATGCACAGGGCTTGGAGGGGCCTGTGCCAGGTCCTCTACTGCACTTATATGTTGATTTCCAGTGTCGTGTTTTTGTGGGATTCCTGAGTGTACAAATGAGTGATTCTCTGATTTTTGTGCCTTCTCTTGGACTTCTTTCCTTCTATTGGTTTGTCTTGTCCACTGTTGATTTCATAATTTTGTTTTATCTTTTTATATTTTATCTGTTATGTTTAAAACTTAATGAATGAATGAAAGCATACCCACTAGGGTAAAGGTTACCAACAGAACTGTCATTTATACCTGATAGAAGAAGGAAAATCAGTTTTCTCCAATATAGCAACACTGACTATATCATCCCCTCCAGTACAGGCCTCATGTTCACAAGTAGTTGATCAAGGTATAATGGACTCAAAAAAGAAAACAAAAAAGGATCTGTGCAAATGTAACTCAGGTTATATGATCTCTTAACTCGTTTGAGATCCCCTGGTCTCCTAAGAATCACAAAAAGTCTTTCCAATGGTTTACACAGCTCTACTGGGCTCGTAATTTTCAAAATACTCTCCTCAATATCTCTGGATAGCCCACACTGGCTATGTTTATTTTGAGTATACTAGGTAAGCCCTACACTATGGCTTTGAATTGTTTGAATTGTTCTTTCAAGAACTATTCTTTTACCAGACAGAGTTTTGTTTCTATCTTATACTTCTCTTCAGACTTCACTTCTTGTCCTTGATTCAGTTCTGGCATATATGGAATTCATATGCACTACATTGTTAGGCTATACTGTCCAGGCCCTCCAGTATAAGGCACTCATCCCTTCTCCTGGCTGACCTCAAACACTTGGATTCAAATGATTCTCCTGGCTTCAGCTACTAATTGTTGGGGCTGTAGACACATGCCGTGGTTTCAGTCAAGGACTTCTATGATTTTATAAAGCCAACAGTTAGAAAACTATCAGGATTATGCATGTGTTTATTCTGTATTGAGATAGACATTTGCATCAGGAGCTCAATGCCCCACAGCCTCTATATAAGGAATTTAGTGCCTCGATGTGTGGGCCCTTATTGGTAGAAAGATGGTGGTCAAAACTATGCACTCACCTTTGTTCTATTAGAGCTATAACCCCCCAACCCCAAGTGGTGGCCTGAAAATTGGTGTTCAGATGGCTGAGCCTGGAGTTAGAGACCCACTGTCAAATTCACCCACATTTCTCCATACTTCTTTTTCTTGTCTATGGGTAGGATAAGAGTGCTTTCTGGGCTATTCAGAGGTTATATGCTTTTGATCCGATGTTGAAATCAATCACACACACAAGTATTTTCAAGAGACCACTCTATTTACCACCGTAGTTAGTGCCATATGGCTCATGCAGTGTGGCAGGCTCATATTCTGAAATTTTTTATTTTCCTTGCCCCTTTAAAATTAGTTTTTTTTCTTCATTATATTATTTAGTATAACCACCACATTAGTCGCAAAACATATGTGAGGTAAGGGGAAGGGAGTAGCTCAAGCTTAATGAACAGACTCTATGTAGAAAATTTCAGTCAGCATTAGAAAGATGCTCAGACTCACTCGTGGTTCTCCCAGCACCGGAGGTGAGCGCCCTTAAACTGCCCATTGGAGAAAACAGAGCTGTTGCGGCTGAAGCACAATTGGGCAAAGCATTAGCGCTGCTCAGAGCTTTCCAAAGACTAGAGCCCATAAGAAGACTGAATCGGGGTTGTGGAAGCTGAAGACAGCTAAATGGCTCTAAGAGAAAAGAAAATTGCAACCAAACACAAACGAGCAATAAAAAGAGAGAGGAAAGTTTCTATTCTGAAGTTAAGACAAAGAGTTTTGTGGTTTCCAGAAGCTGCAAGAACTGCTCTTTGCTTCTGGAACAAGGATGGATACTTATCCAGCAGGGGGAGCAAATGCACACACAGCCTGGGGTCGCATCTGTCTGGCTATCTTTCTTGAGGAATAAACTTGGCTGCAATGTGTCCAGGCCCATGTGTTTGCCCAGTGGCTAAGGCTGCTTTCATGCTGTAGTGACCGAGTTGAGGAACCCAGACAGAGACGGAATGGCTCCCGCAACACCGGAAACATTTGCTCTAATGTTCTTTAAGCAGTGTTTGCTGGCTCCTGCACCGTGGCGTTGCCGTGATCACATACAACTTAGGCTGTTTTATCTCGATCTGATATTAAAAAAAACACATCTCTGCATTTTCTGACTCTTCATTTTTGTACAATAATTGAAGAGCTGTGCATTAAGTTAATTCTTGAGTAGATTCCTGGTGTTTAAAGTCATTATAAAAATATCAAATTTTACTGTGACTTCTACTTGTACATCCTTTTCCTCACGGAAGTAAAAACAACATTGTTTTCCTCACTCCATGGATTAAATAGTGATTTTAATATGGGTTCTGGAAGTGTGACTTTTCTATTTAGCATCATCTGCTATATACCTCTCTTTTTCTGAACAAACAATTATTTCTTTCTCACTGAAAACACAGTTACAGGTTCACCCTCCCTTACAACAGTTCAAAATAATCCCAAGGAAAGATGCTGTCCCAGTCTTGCCTGTGAAGTTGCTATGTCTTTGGTGACTACCAAAGAGGAGGCAATTTTCAACAAAGATGTTTGTGCCAAGGACCGTTTGCCTAGTTCCTCCTGGTCATTTTCAGTTCCAAGAGGGTTCTGACCAAGAGGTGGAGATAATTTGGTTATTTGTGCTCGAAATCTCTTGCCAAATTACTATCTTCATACATTTTTGTTACCTCACATTTATTTGGCTCAGGCAGCAAGGCCGCGAGAATAATTTATGATCTAAATGTGGCTTGTAATAGCCGAATTACTTCTGGTGCTTAGAAATTAATCAGAAATCACTGTCTAAAGTATAATGATTTACTGTTGTCTTTGAACCATGGTGTGGAACCGAAATTATTAATTAAGAATTATGTCAGAAGGTTGAAGAGAATCTGGTACAATTGCCTGTTGCTGCAGAAGGACCAGATATCAGAATTAGAGATAATGTGACTTCTTGTTTTAGATCAGTTTGTGAATGCCATCACTTGAAGTCTTAGGGCCCAAATCATATCAACACCAGACATTACCGACCAGCCCCTAGTTTATTAATTTTTGAACATTTAGAGGAAGTATGTATTCATTTAGATGCAATGATACGGATTTAAAACTGAAGTGGGACTTAAAGAGAAGGGTTATACGACAGGAAAGTGACTTAAGTTTTATTTTTTTAATCTTACTGTTAATATTATGCAATAAATATATCATTTCTCCCTACTCTTACCACCACTCAAACCCTTGCATAGGCCCCTTCTTACTCTCTTTGTTGTTGTTAAATGCATAGATATATCTATATTTCTAGATAAGCTACTCAGTTTGTATGATGATGTTCATGTATGTGGTTTTAGACTTGACCCTGAGGTATTGGATAATGTGTGTGCTCTTTCTGGGAGGAAATCTATTCTCCCACTCTCAGCAATCCTTAGTTTCCTGTAGTTCTTCGTGTAGGGCTGATGCCTCTCTGTCCTCCCCACCCATTAGCGTGTCTATTGGTGTTGTCCTTGTTTAGCCCATGTTAGTCATGCTAGCGAGACTTTAAGGACTCAGCTTCTGACATTCCTAGGAGACACGATAACCATGCATCACGTAAGAGTTAATTGCCTTTCTCAGTAGACAGAGTAATTATGATCTTTGACTTGTCACGTGAGACCACACATTTCTTGTTTCTAAGTATGAAATTTACTCTAAAACTCATTTGATAAATTGTAATTCCTTATTTATACATATAAAATGGATAAATCCTACACAAGTGTTCTAAAATTATTTTCTCAGAAAAATTTTCATATATTTCAAGCCATTGACATTATTTGTAGTTATTTGAATCCTATTCTTTAGGAATCTTAAAAATTAAAAGCCTTTCACTACTTATCACACAACCTAATGTTTTACTGAAATAAGGTACTATATTAACTACTGGGGAAAATGGAGACATTGGTTCTTTGACTAAGACAAATTCTTTGTCTTATTGGAATGAACACTATGTCTAATGTGACTTCTGATTTATTCATAAATGGGTGGGGTTATTTAAATATTACAGTGAGATATTTCCTCTGATTTGTGATGGCATGGTACATGAGTACATTAAGATACTTTTCAAAAGTATTTTTTATTTTTGAAATTAATATAATTACATCATTTCTTCCTTTCCCTTTCCTCACTCCAGCTTCTTCCCTGTTGCCATCTCCTTTCTCTTATTTAAATTCTTCACTTGTTTTCTTTAATTTCTTTAACACACACACACACACACACACACACACACACACACAAACATACAAACATACCCTGCTTGGTTTGTGTAATATTATTTGACCATTTGATATTTGATGACAAATTGGTGTTCTTCCCTGGAGAACACAATTTCTCCTGCTTTCAGCATTCCGCAGCTCCCTACCTATGGTTTTTGTGTAGCATTGAGAACACCTGAGCATTCTCCATTCTCCATTATCAAGTTTATTGGTGTTGTCCTTATTCAGGTCATGTTTAGGCAGGTATGTTAGTGAGACTTTGTGAGTGTTGCTGCTCTGATATTTCTAGGAGACACAATCTTGCAACAAACTCCCTGTTTCTCTGACTTTTACAAGCTTTCTATTCCCTCTTCTGTGGCAGTCCCTGAGCCTTAGGTGCAGGAGTTCTGTTGTAGATGAATCTGACACTGAGATTTCCAACTTTTCAAAATTATTTCTACATCTCCTATTGGGAATGTTTCACTTTAATTAGAAAATTCTGGTCCCAGCTGGCCTCAATGCACTGATTCAGTGATCCACATACTTTGTATGATTTAAATTTTGTCCTATTTTGAAGCTAGTATTCTCAGTGAGTTGATAGATAGGCAGTCATCAGGAAGGCTAGCCACTAAACATGGCTGACTCAGTGCAACTTAAATAGCATATTTCCTTCAAACCCAGGCAGCAATATTAAGAAGAAATGTCCTTATCTGATCCTTTGAGCTAAGAAATCATTTTCCCCCTAATAAGGAAGTATTTGGGAAAAGAAATGAAGCCACAGAGAATAACTTTGGCTTTATTTAAGTAAGACGAACCTCCTGCTACAGAGAAGGGATATTTCAATCTGCTGAAGAGGTAAATGAGAAGCGATGTTTCACTGTCAAGAGGTATCTTGCACGTTTGATGGGAAATTACTGAGGAGAAACAGTCACAGTTCAGTGTCTCAAACCTGTTAGGGAGTGAGAGCAGTTTCTCTCCATGGAATTGTTACTGTGAAAAAACTGGTGAGCTTTTAACACTGGGGTGCTTGATTTCAAGTCCAGGTTTATATTGGGTCTTCAACAAGGTGTGGAGCTGTAATAGGATGTGGTGGTTGGAGGCAGCGTAGTTTATAAATTGGATCCTTAAAAGCCCATGACTTTCTGCTGAGAAATCTTTGCTCTGATTTTTCTCAGGTAGGAAATACATGGGGGTTAAATATTCTGAGTTGTTAAATATCAAACAGTTGCTACTATATAGATATATTTCTTGAACATCTTTCCTATGGCTTAATCTAGCTGATTTAAGTTGGTGAAAATAAAATGAAACAGTCAATTGCTCTATGGATGCTCATAAATTTGGAATGTTAAAACCATCCATAATGATTTCAACATGCAGTTTTTTTTATATTGTTTTTTAGAAACGAGATTAAAGTTAATACTAATTCCTCCTTACCCTTTACCCTCATGGCTTGTGACAGACAAAGAAGCTGGCTCTCCCCCTTATCAGCTGCAGGACTCAGAAAAGCTGGCCCTGCTCCTTGCTTGGGCAGCACAGTAGAGCTGACCCTGTTGGCAGAGGTGAGTGAGATAGCCCGGATGTTGTGAGCATTGGAGAGCTATCTCCATTAATTATCTGTCACCTGAAGGCATGTGTCAGGAAGAGATGCACTCCCCCACCTCACCCTTTACCCATCAATGCCTGAGTCAGCTGGAAGAACTGGCGCTGAGGTCATAAGACTGGGGGAGCTGTCTCTGCCCCTCATCAGCTACAACACTCAGGAAAGTGGCCCCTACACCTCACCTGGGCAACATAGTAGAGTTAGCAGGCCCTGAAGGTGTAGGTGTGGGAAAAAATAGACCTTGAGGACCTAAAAGCAGAACAACCCCCCCCCCCCCCCACCCCGCTCATTGATACAAAAGGTGAACAAGCCAGGGTAGTGCTGAAGAGCTCACCCTGGTGGTGAAGGCAGGAAAGAGCTGGTGGACTGACCAATCCTGCAAGTACCCAGGCCACTAGGAGGGTTTTGTGTTCACCCCCGAATCTACCCCATCTGTGATCTGCTGTATGTAAAAATGTATGGATAAAGGGGTTTATGCAGGACTCAAAGGACTCAATGTGTCACATTGCAGATTCCATGATGAGATTTTCTCTTTCTTCCCTACTTTTTTTTCTTATTTTTTTTTTTTTTTGCTTTATTTTCTGGGGGGAAGAGAGAGGGAGATGGTTAGGGTTGGGAGGCAGGATATGAAAGGCACAAAGAATAAATAAAAAGAAAACTAAAAAAATACTAATTCCAATAAAGCTTCAAACTTCTAGAAACTTCTTTTTTGGGGGTAAGACTTCTTAAAAGCACCAATGTATTTGGTTTAATGTCAGCGAGATAGTAATTGCCATACAAGAAACAGTTCTCACACATACAACAGTTTGTTCCTGTGTGAAAGGAATATCACAGTGATATTCCTTTTCTTACATAAAACCCCTAATTCAAAGACAACTATTTGAATAATCACCTTCCATTTATTTATGCAAAATTTTAATATAGTTTTCAAAAAATGTAATAATTTATTTCCTTTCTCTGGAGATTTAATTTTTATGATATTCACAAGTGAGATGAGTTGCATTTGGCATTTTGCAGACAATATTTGAATATATTTAATTTTTAAACTTTATTTCTAAGTTATATGTCAGTGACATATAATTAGGGATTAGACGTTAGGGTTAGTATTTACAATACCTAATATCAAATATGCACCAATGTATGCAGCAGTGTCCTAAGCTTTTGATACTCTACACATAGGTGTAGAGCAGCCTCTCCAATGCCAGTTTCATGCTGTTTTTGTAGCAAACTCGTAAGTGAAAGTTCCTGCTTTTCTAAGAAGTAATGTTGAATTACTTGGACCAGTTGAGACGGAAATGCCATTACACTGTGGATGGGGTTACTGACAGATTACTGTCAAGATCCCAGTTAAAACTGTCCTTTTGTGTGGACAAGGATTTCTTGTACTTCAGCTTTTTAATCCAGCAGATAAATGATCATTGGTGGAACACACACACACACACACACAGATGTATAACCTTTTAACAATGCTCATGTTATAATATCCATGTTAATATTTAGTGTCTCCTATCTTCAATTTACATACTCTATAGATTAAAAACATTATAAAAATGGTTGAAACTCGTGGATCAGTGACAGCGGGTAATATAAAAAGAATTGATGTTAATATGAACATAAATTCCTGTAAGAAAATAAGGCATGAGGAAATGCAAAAGCTTAAAATGTATTTTACTCTTATTCCAACAACTCACGAAGAAGACCTTAAAGAGATTCCTGGCTAAATATGAGGAGATGCCTCAAGAGTTCTGGAAGACCACACATACAATCTGAATTTCATTTTTTCTTTTCTTTTTTTTTTCGAGATAGGGTTTCTTTTCTTTTTTTAATTTTTATTTATTTATTTTATTGAAAAAATTTCCGCCTCCTCCCCACCTCCCATTTCCCTCCCCCTCCTCTCACTCCTCTCCCCCTCTTCCCACTCCATTCTCCCCTCCCTCTCCAGTCTGAAGAGCAGTCTGGATTCCTTGCCCTGTGGGAAGTCCAAGGTCCTCCCAGCTCCATCCAGGTCCAGGAAGGTGAGCATTCAAACAGGCTAGGCTCCCCCAAAGCCAGTACGTGCAGTAGGATCATATTTTCTAACTTTACTGCAAGGTTAAAATAAAGTGTAAACAATTGATTACAATTGTTTACATCTGGACTATTTATTGCAACAAACACTTTATTTTTAATTAAAATCACCATCTCTTAAAAGTAGTCAACAACTATCAATTAAAGAAGGGATGTTAAAATTTCCTAAAATTGCCTGGCAGAGTTTGGTGTTGGGATGCCTGGGTTTTTACTTACTAGCTGTATGGAACTATGAGTTTTACCATTGCAGTAGGTGAAAGTTATTTTGTCTTCATGTTAATCTTTCCTATATACTTGCTGATGGGTTTTGGGTCACCAGGCTTGGTCAGGGACAGGCCATCCAGCAGCTCATGAGTTTGTGTCTTTTACTTCAATTATGGATGATGTGGTGGATTCTCGGGCAGTGTCTGAATTTAAGTGAAGAGCCCCGAGTGAAGTCCCAGTGAACTGTTAACTTCTAGATCACATGGAAGGTTAGGAGAACATTCTCATAGCAGGTAGGTTGTATGAAAAAGAAGCAAAACGGGTGCAGCCAACATTTGGTACCGAATCTTATTTTATGTTGAGGCTGAGCCTCCTGGATTTCAACAATACGAAATTTAATATATTCATACATATTTATTGGATAATTAGGGAGGACAAAGCACTGAAGATAGTATAAAACCTCTTAACTGAACTAGTAACACCTCCTTACAAGGTCATCCAGTTCTTGCTGTAGTTTGCACAGGGAAAGTGTGAATTTTGTTTGCCTGCCGTGCTTGAGTGTTTCCCATAGACAATAGGCTGTGAGGAAAGCGAACAGTTTAATGATATTATGGATAAAATCATAACACATCCAAAGTTAGTATTGTGAAGCTCAAAGAATAATTCAGTTATGGGAAAACTGAGAACACGAATCTTCTTTCCAAGTGAAATGTGAGTGCATAAATATGAAGAGTGAAGCAAAAAAATTCGTGTCAGAATGAGTGCTGAAGTTCTGGGCAAAAGAAATTAAAAGACGACAGGCTGTTTTAGGGATCCTGTTACTTGTGAGAAATGATATAACTTTTGAAAGTAAAATTTAATATAATTGATAAATAAATCTACAGAGATGTGGTCATGGGTTTACCACTGTTACTGCTCTCATTTAAAAGTAGGAACTACAGAAAAATAAGGACTTTGCAGAGTGGGAGAAATGGTAACCAATTTACCCAATATTAAATGGTCAGCCCTGACAGCGTACACGTGAGTAATGTCATATGGACTGAATGAGTTTTTATTTAGGATTTTATATATGTACATGTATATATATATATACATGTAAAAATAATTAATGAAAAACAAGGAGGTTTATATTGAAGAAAGGGGAAGGGGACGATGTTGGAATTATATTATAATCTTGAAATTTAAAATGAATAAAAGTAAGCTGTAGAAATTGTGTCATAAAGTGACTGCAGGAGATGCATGAAGCAGGGACACCAGACAAGTAGACGAGCATGCTCCAGGAAAAGCACAGCATACCTAAGTGTGGTGGGAGAGGAGAGCACAGGAAGACAGGAGGAACATGGCACTCCTGGGCTTTCATTTTCTGTTAATTAGAAGTGGCAGGAAGGGGACTTTGGAAATTGAAGATAATTTAAAGCAATGCCTATGCCTGTACTGTTCAGCTTCTTGGAGCATTTGAAACAATATTAAGAGGTGGGGATCATGGTGTTAAGCCACACTGAGCCACATGGAAAGAAAATAATATTTGCTTTGCTACTAAAATATTTCTACTTTTATAATTATGTTGAAGATAAAATGCTCTGCTACTATGTCTTCTCTAGTCCTTACTCATCTTCCTTTTATAACCCTTGCATTTATATGCAGCATCCTGTTATGGGAAGTCCTTCTGTATATGTGTTGTTTTTATTGGTTAATGAATAAAGCTGCATTGGCCTACGACAGGGCAGAAAAAGCAAGGTGGGTATTCCAAGCAGATTGAGGAGAAAGAAGGAGGAGTCAGGGAGGTCAATGGAGACAGACACTGGGAACTTTATGGGTAAACTACAAGCCTCATTGTAAAATGCAAAATAATAGAAATGGGTCAACTTAAGATGTAATAGCTAGCTAGAAACATGCAGGAGCTAATTGGCCAAGCAGTGTTGTAATTAATATAGTTTATGTGTGATTATCACAGGTCTGGGTAGCCAGGAATGAAAGAATGACCTCTGCCTACAACTGCCTTAGCAGGATATTTATGACACTTCTATCTGCATCTTTGTCTCACTGTGTGTATGTTGTGTACATATATGTGCATGTCTGAGCATTGCATACCACATACCACAGCATTCATGAGATGGTAAGAGAACATCCTCGGTTTCCAGTGCTTGCTTCCTACCCTATTTGAGATAGACTGTCTCCTTTGTTATTAACTGCTGAGCATACCAGAATAGCCAACCCACAGGCTTCTGAAAATTATTCTGTTTCAAAGCCCCTACCCATGTCAGTGTGAGCTCTGGGATTACAGAAGCAGTCTCCTACACCTGTGAGTTCTGAAGATTCCAATTCCATTTCCAATACTTGCACGACATGCACTTTATCCACTGAACCATCTCCTTATCCCCTCTTATAAGACATATCTTCTGGCACATGATATCAGTTTTTCATTTGAAATAGTCAAATAAAATATTTTCTAAAGGATGTATCGTTAAATAAGATGAGTGATTTACTGTAAATAAAAACTTAGGGTGGTGGTGAATCCTTTTATTCCCAGCACTCAGAAGGTAGAAGCAGGAGGATCTCTGTGAGTCCAGGACAGCCAGGACTACATAGAAAGATACTGTCTCCAAAATCCCAAAACTAAACAAAACCAAAATAAGAAATATCAAACTGAACCAAAAACAACAACCTAGACTATTAAATACTTAAGAGTGTGATCTTCCAGGGATAAGCTACAAGTCATGACAGCAGTATGCAAATGGACTTTAGCCTATATTGATCCAGGGAGATGTTTCAAATACTCTTATTTACAAAAGATTCTGGGGAAGTTTCACCAATCAGCATGTGCTGAAAACTCTCCAGTGTACTCTCCTAGCATTAAGAACGCAGGTTCCTGGGAGGGGAATGTAAGCTTCGCCTTGTCCAACTCTAGGGAAAACAATCAAAAAGTTAAAAGAGGAAGCTTGGATGAACTGTGTCGTTGTGAATACAAATGAGCCACTCTTGGAACGAATGAGAGACTGAATACTTTTTTCACCACCAGACAGGCATACTTCCTGTTTGTGCAAATTAGCTTGCAGCAATAGAGCATGTTAATAAGAGAATACAGAAAGCAACAATTGCTCCATTGTCCTTTTCACAAATACTTTATTATGCTGGTTGGACATTCAAAAATAAAGTATGTATTCTTTAAATTTAGCAGGTAAAATACTAGAACTTCAGTCATAGACAGTTTCCCTGCTCTTTCATTAATCATACAATCAGCTTGTGTCAATATACTTCATTGGAAGGGAGTGATTCTTGAGAAGCTTGGGATGTATTTTAGTGAGCAGAGTTGATTCTTTTTACTCAGATTCTTATTTGGACTTGTCATAGCAGGTCAGCTTCATTCAGAAGATTAGTACTCAGCTAGTTATGACATGTTGGCAGCAGAGGTTCCAGCTTAGGTGGACAGTGCATAAAAAATGGATTGTTTTATGGAGTTTTGGCAGCCTCAGGTAACTCTCTGCTAAGGCGATTCAATGTATCGAAAAGCTTTGGCACAGCCAATTCATTTGCTGCATTGTTCTTTACTTATGTAGCAAGGGCATTAAAAACTACTCGAGTGTTATGTCAATGTAGGGATGGCTCTGTTGTGTATGCTGTAGAAAAAGACTGAGTTGAGAAAAGGGTAAGAATATAAGAAGATCAAATGATGTGTTTTGTGTCTCCTGGGACTTACTGGTTACAAATTGGTTCAAAGCAAATCTCAATAGGTTGTAAAGTAGAATCTCAAACTTCCTTGTCTTTACTGGCTTGGGAACTGAAGAAATTGCTTCTCTTTTTCTGCTTTGCATCTTCCTTTTTAAAAACCACCTTTCACCCATTTTTTTTTTCTTTAGCACAGTCAGTAGTAAACATCTGTCTTTTACTATAGGTTTTAAAGATCTAAGTCTTTGGAGAATTTCTTACCCAGAGTAGCCTTTCAATCAATCCTGCCTGAAATAAATCTTGGGAAATGCGTCCTTTGCATCAGGAAAGGAGCAGCTGCTGTCAACTTGCAGTGTCTTTCCAGGTTTTACAGTGCTACTCGTGTCTGATGTCTTAATTTCTGTAGTTATAAAACAAGATAATAGGGTCACTGTTTGACTTGCTTTGAAAAGTGAATGAAGTCATGTATGTAGTAATGTAGAACAATGCCTAAAAGATATAGGAAGGGGCCAATTCTTTTGATACTTAAATTTTGTAATAGTAATCTAAGGTTCCCTCTAAGGAATGCTCAACCCGGGTTATAGAGTGCAGCAATAGGAGGAAAATCACTGCAATTCAGGACTCTTCATTATGTTTCTGCCGGAGTTCATATGCCTTCCCCTGGGTAAGAACATGTTCGCATATGCATGTTTGAATGCCAGAAGTCAACTTCAGGTGCCATTTCTCAAGAGTAATTTGCATTGTATTTGGAGACGCAGCTTCTCACTGAAATTGGAGCTGGCTGATAAGACTGGACGGGCTGGTCAGCAAGCCTTAGGGCTACCCCATCTGCCTTCCCAGCCACAGACATTATAAATACAAATTACCATGTCCACTTTTCCATCTATGTTCTGGGGAATGAATTCAGGTCCTCACACAAGCATGGCAAATACTTAACTGATTCAGCTTTCTTCCCGACTCCAGAATTATTTGTTTCCCATTTTCTTACAAAAGTTCAACCCTGAATATATGATAAACTGGTGAGATTATTAAACCAGGGATCAATAAAACTCAATAAAATGCCACACAAATTTACTCCACATGTCAGCTTCCCAGAGAGAGTTTAATTGTTGTCTTCCTAAGTTCTGTGTCTATAATGCTTTCAGATGGATGATTAATAAATCAACTTGAGTGCTTGAGTGTTTTTTTTTTTTTGTGGAATTCTCTCCTTGACCCAGGTTACAGAGAAATTTGATATCAAAGTCTTTGTGGGCAGGAAGGGTAACTGATCCACTGGGCTGATCTTCAACCTTGGATTATCTGGTTGGTGGTTCTGTATGCCTTTAATCTCAGCATTTGGGAGGCAGAGGCACTCTGTGAGTTCAAGGCCAGCCTGGTCTGCAGAGGAGTTCCAGGACAACCAAGACTACAGTGAGAAAACTCTGTTTTGAACACCATCCCCCACCGAGAAAGAGAGAGAGGCCAGAGAGAGAGAGAGAGGCCAGAGAGAGAGAGAGAGAGGCCAGAGAGAGAGAGAAAGAGAGAGAGAGGCCAGAGAGAGAGAGAGAGAGAGAGAGAGAGAGAGAGAGAGAGGGGCCAGAGAGAGAGAGAAAGAGAGAGAGATAATGCAATGGATCTTTCTAGAACATACCACATCACAGGGACGACTAAAGCGTTTCTTTGTTTTACTAGCTACCGCTGAATTTCTGTCATATCTGCAGTCGAGTTTTGATAGAATACATTACTGCTATGTAGAATTTCTTGCCTGCCACCATTCTTAACCCTCAATTTTCTCTTGCATTTCATTGAAACTTTTTTTGGCAAAGGATAAATCCAACAACAGTGTTTCCACCACTGGAAAAATTTAGACAATGCCCTCTGTGAACTCTTTTAGTGTGTCATTATTATTTTATTTTTCTTTATCACTGATTAGTACCTGTCATTTATAAAAATATTTATTTATCTTCTACTTTATCTGTATTAATGGTTTGCTCACGTGTATTAATGGACACTAGATTATCGGTTCTGGAACTGTAGATAGTCGTGAGCCACCATGTGTGTCCTCAGGATCAAACCCCAGTTTTCTCCAAGAGCAGAGAGTGCTCTTAACTGCAGAACTGTCGTTCCAGCTCTGAACATGTTCTTTTGATTTGAGATGTTTCATTGTCTTTTGACCATTAATATTAATTTTTATATTCTTTAACACAGTGAATACTGTGTTCTCCTTTTATGATTACAAGTTCAACTGCCCACATTTTTCTCTAACTAATGACAGAGCTTCCAGAAACATGATGTGGATCTCTGTTTTTCCTATGAGCCATAACTTGGTTCTGTAGATAATAGCAGAGGAAGTCTATTACAACATAAACCATGTAGCTTTTCCATGTCATTATTATAATAGTCATTCCTCAACACTAATATCTAATGATGTCTTTGTCTTCAGGTTAGGTACTACAGTCTATACCACTAAGTTCTTCTGCCTTAGCTTTTTTAATATTAATATTCTTTCAGTCATGCCCATCTTTTGCTGTTTCTCAAATATCCTAAGCATACATTTCTCCCACTTTAGAACCTTCATGTTTTTGGTTTCTTCTTCCAGTAAGCCTTTCCCAAGATAGTCCTATGAGTTTGTGTTTCACATTTTTTTTAATTTTTATTTTTATTTATTTTTTTAATTTTTTAAATATTTTATTGAAAAAATTTCCACCTCCTCCTTGCCTTCCATTTCCCTCCCCCTCTCCTCCTCTTCTCCCCCTCCCCCACTCCTCTCCCCCTCCCTCTCCAGTCTGAAGAGCAGTCCGGATTCCCTGCCCTGTGGGAAGTCCAAGGTCTTCCCCCCTCCATCCAGGTCCAGGAAGGTGAGCATCCAAATAGGCTAGATGAAGAAAGTGTGCAATATATACATATTAGAGTACTACTCAGTGGTAAAAAACAATGACATCTTGAATTTTGCATGCAAATGGATGGAAATAGAAAACACTATCCTGAGTGAGGTAAGCCAGACCCCAAAAGAGGAACATGAGATGTACTCACTCATAATTGGTTTCTAGCCATAAATAAAGGACATTGAGCCTATAATTTGTGATCCTAGAGAAGCTAAATAAGAAGGTGAACCCAAAGAAAAATATATAGTCATCCTCCTGGATATGAACCTTCATCTGGCGATGGATGGAGATAGTGACAGAGACCCGTATTGGAGAACCAGACTGAGCTCCCAAGGTCCAAATGAGGAGCAGAAGGAGGGAGAATATGAGCAAAGAAGTCAGGACCGCGAGGGGTGCACCCACCCACTGTGACAGTGGGGCTGATCTATTAGGAGCTCACCAAGGCCAGCTGGACTGGGACTGAATAAGCATGGGATAAAACCAGACTCTCTGAACATGGCGGACAATGAGGGCTGATGAGAAGCCAAGGACAATGGCACTAGGTTTTGATCCTGCTGCATGAACTGGCTTTGTGTGTTTCACATGTTTTAAGAAAATACTCAAAAATCACCTTAAGCATATATAGCTTCTTGACCAATCGACAACTCTTCCCCTTCATACTATTCTGAGTTTTCTTCATGCTGTTAAACTATTCATCACTGTTAAATATTTAGTTTTGACTTCATTCCTAAGCTTATCGATAAATATTTCCATGTAACTATCCCACAACTCCTTGTGCATATATATCCCAAACTGAATCTTATTTTATGTGCAGGTAATACCCAATCCCTTGCAAGCTGAACAAAATCTCTGGCTTCATACATCTATGCAATTACTTATTTCACCCTTACACCTGTGCCTCTATTCTGCTAATTTCTACTCACTGTGAAAGATCAGATTTTCATTTCTTCCTGTAGCCTTTCATTAACAGGATCCTCACCCTCCATGTTGTTAATTGTTCTTCTCTGCTTTTTTTTAACACTTTGAGCTTGTCTTTAAATACTGCATGTATTGTACAACCGTAATATGATTCCTTTAATTATATCTCTCCCCTAATAAGCTGTAATTTCTTTAAGGGTAGAAATTACATTCTACATATCTACTAATTGCCAGCCCTACAGTATTGCCACCATAGAAAGTGTGATTAGAATGGTTTTTAAATTGATCAATGTTCTGTGGAGATCGGTTGATAAAGGGTCTGCTAGACAAAAGATGCAGAGAATAGAAATGGGAGGAGAAGGTTGTATGACTTAGCCTGGTTTGTTGGCAAGATTAATAGAAGTTAAAAAACAGAAGGTTTGGTGACTGGAGGCAGGGAGTGGTGATGGAATAAAGTTGGCACACACTGTTAACTCTAGCTAAAGCTTTCTTGGAGCAGAAGATAGACAATGCACGAATCTTTTAGCTGCTTCACAGCACAGTGAAGCAGAGAAGGTGGCTCACCCAGATCTAGTAGACCTACTGAAATAGTAGCAGGACAAATTACATAACAGCGACTTTCAGGAGACCGAGAAGCACATGTCTAATGGGAGGTAAATAGAGAACAACATCATGTTTCAGAGAACCACATAAGTAAACAAGTCACAGAACAATTGTTAGTATCTTTTCAATGTACAGATAATTGGATAATGGCTTTTTTTTTTCAATGCTTGGCTGTTTTCTTATCCCCTTTTGCTTAATGACAAAAAAAAAACTGTGCTGATTTGAGGCTTAGAGTAGCTAATTCAGTGGTTGATGTTAGAGCTGGTAAATACAGAGTCACCATAAAAATCACTCCTCACTCCAAATATTTTTTGTTCAGTGTTTGGATTTTTTAGAAAGAAATTATTTCAAAGATATGTTTTCGAGGCCTGGCTTCATTCCATACCATCAATCAGACTATGTTGTTTGAATTCAAATTTCTGGTCTTAAAAATGAGGGTAATATTGCTTCTTTCTACACCCCACGTAGACTTTAGACTCCAATTGAAACTACAGATTGCTGTATAAAGATAATCATTAAAGTGGAGAGTTGTTATGTTGGTACACATTAAATTGATTCCATTTAAACTTATTGTGTGTCTTAAAATGACAAACAATATTTAATTTATCCAAGCTAATTATATCTTGTTATAGTCCTTCCAGAATAATAATATTCTTGATAAGTTGATTACAACTAAACTGGATAGTGCCTATATGACAGTGTCCCTTGGATGTATGCTTAGACAATTACGTAGAAACATATGTTCTCATATTGCCGCTGTTGATTATGCTGCCCAGTGGACTCTCAGTATGAATCTTGGTATATTGATTTTTTCTATCTGTAAAAGGTTGTTATGGAGCCATCTTGGAAAGCGTGATTGTAGGAATTACTAATGTTTGTTGTAGTATGGAGAACGTCTTCTTTTATTTTTTGCCTTTGAAAAAAGCACTCATTTAGTGTGTGTGTGTGTGTGTGTGTGTGTGTGTGTGTGTGTGTTGGGGAAAGGGCACCTGTGACCCAGCATATGCATGCAGATAAAAGGTCAACTTGTGAGAGCTGTTTCCTATTTCTCCCATGGATTTCAGGGATTGAGTTCAGGTTGCTAGGCTTGGGAAAAAGTAAATTTATCCGCTAAACCATTTTGCCAGCCCCAATAATGTCTTTATAGTAAAATAATAAACAATTTATAATAAGATTTTTATGTGTTTGTGATATGTATACATATATACACACATTTTTCTATCATCTATGTCTATCTATCTATCTATCTATCTATCTATCTATCTATCTATCTATCATCTATCTTTTATATGTCCATTATCATCTATCTATCTATCTATCTATCTATCTATCTATCTATCTATCTATCTTTCTTTCTTTGTCTCTCTTTTTCATTCTAATATCTATCTATCTATTATCTGCATAGATAGATGCATCTATCTACGTATCATTTATTTACATGTATATCTGTGGGCATGCATGTTCATCCATGTGTATAAATGAGTGTTTAGAGTCCAGAGATCAATACTGGCTACATTCCTCAACTTTTGTCACATCATCATTTCAGATATAACATCTCACTAAAGCTGGAACTTATCACTACAGCTACATTGGCCAGACGATGAGCTCAATGGATCCATCTGTCTCCACTTTCTCTGTGCTGGGGTTGCATATGCATGCTTTCCTGTCTAGATTTCAAATGGGTGCTAGAGATTCAAACTCGATATGCAGCAGATACTTTGCTGGCCAAGCCACATCTTCAGGCCCAGAAAATTTTCAAGGGAAAAATATTGTGCAAGTACTAACTAGTGACACTAACTGAATATCCCATAGGGTTCTTTAGTGGATCATCAGAAACAGTGGAAAAATAAGGCCAGCCCTGACTTCATTATTGACTTCCAATTGCATGTATTACCCCTACAGAGATGATCATAAAGAGATCTCTGAATGCGTGCTCATTTGTGGTACTCTTTCCTAGTAGAAAATTGCACCTGAGATCACATTTTGGTTCTGTTTTCAGTAGGGTACTTAGTCTGTGTTACTTGATGCATCTTGTTAGTCTATTTTGCCTTAAATTGCTTTGTTAATCAAATGCTATCATGTGTGAAATTCTATGCATGTGAATCAGGTACTCTTTGATTCTCCAAATAACTCTGTTATTTGATGTACAGTGGTCTAGGGCTCAAGATTCTGGATATGTCTGTGTTTTTACAAGGTCATGCCCATCATCCAGGAACAACTGTGTATTTCCTGCCACATTTGCACATTCACTTCTTTCTTGATCTTACTTTATTCCAACAACAAATGCTGTGTTTACCCTGGCCACAGACACTGTAGTGAGAGAGGGATGCACACAAAATGTAGTGCATGGATGACTGAAATCACTGTGGGTAGGAAGAATGTGCTGTTATTGAAAAGATTTTGTGTGAGTGTGTGTGTGTGTGTGTGCATGTGTGTGTGTGTGTGCACATGCGCTAATTATACAAAATGGTAAATTTCATTTTGACTTCTTTTTACATGTATAGTGTGTATTTTAATAGTGTTCATTCCCTCTAACACTTTCTCTTATCCACCTGGTCATCCTTTTTTTTTCTTGCTCATATAGTTCTCTACCTATTTTTATGTTTTTGAAAATAATCTAGGTTATTTGTATGGGAGAAAATATGTGAGATTGTCTCTCCGAGTTTTGATTACTTTTCTCTTTCCTTTTTTTTCTTTTCTCATGCAATATCCCATTCCATCTATTTTCTATAAACATATAATTTTGTTCTTTTTAGATATTTGATTAAAACTCAGTTGTGCATAAATACCATAATTTCTTTACCCAGTAATCTGCTGATTTCAAAGAATGGCTACCATGAATAGTGCTATAATAGATATTGGCATGCAGATATCTATGCTGTATATTAAACTATATTTCTTTGTGTTGATACCCAGAACTGGTATAGCTAGATCATATGATCGTTAAGAAGTGTCCATTCCAATTTCACACCAGTTCACATTCCCACAGTGCACATGTTCCGCATTTGTCCTTTGCTGATGATCGCCATTTTAACGGGGATGAGATGGAGTCTCAGTGTCATTTTCATTCATTTGCATTTCATTTCAGCATAAGGTGCTGGGCATTTTTTCATATATTCATCATCTGTTTGCTCTTCTCCTTTTGAGAACTGTCTGCACAGTTCATTTGCTTGTTTATTTAGTAGATGACTTGTTTTGGAACTTATTATCTAGCATTTCTGCTCATAATCTGTATATCAACTTCCTGTCAAAAATTGCAAATATTCTCCCCCTTGTGTGCCATTCCTTTCTTTCCTTATTGCTTTCTGTGGAGAAGCTTTTAAATTCACGAAATACCATTTTCAATGCTTATTATTATTTCTTGGGCTATTGGATATTTTTTTAAGCGAATTTTTGCCCATGACTATATTTTGAAAGCTTTCCTCCAGTAGTCTTAGAGTTTTGAGTCTTATACTAATGCCAAATGAGTTTTTGACTTTTATTCAGCAGATGAACAGTGTCTCCATTCCACCCACATAAAGAGAAGTCTATGTTTTATTTTTTGAAAACATCATAGGTCTGAGAATAATGAAAAGTTTAAACACAAACCCAGATAATGATCAAGTGACATGATATTCTTAAATCTTTAATGGTAATCAAACTCATTAAAGCTCAGTATAGTTAAATAATAAGTATGACTTTAAGGAAGTATAATTATTATTCTTGAAGAGATAAAAATAAGTTACTTTTCACTGAAAAAATTGGTAAAAATCTGCTAGAAAAATCAATTGGAGATGTGATGTGGGAAGGTCACATGTCAATCTGTTGATTTCGTTGGATAATAAAGAAACTGCCTTGGCCCATTTGATAGGCCAGCCCTTAGGTGGGTGGAGTAGACAGAACAGAATGCTGGGTAGAAGGAAGTGAGGTAAGACACCATGCCACTCCTCTCCAGGTCAGACATGATGAAGCTCCAGCCCAAGATGGACGTACACTAGAATCTTCTTGGTAAGACACCATCTCGTGGTGCTACACACATTATTAGAAATGGGTTAGTCATGATGTGAGAGTTAGCCAGTAAGAGGCTAGAGAGAGCTAATGGGCCAAGCAGTATTTAAATTAATACAACTTGTGTGTTGTTATTTAGGGGCATAAGCTAGCCAGGCAGCTGGGAGCCAGGTGGCAGAACGCAGCCCACAGCTCCTTCTACAGAGATGGTCTACAGAATAAGTTTGATAAAGGACTAGAAAGTAGAATGGCAATAGATTATGATTTAATTAGCAAATATAACAGAGAAATTCATATTCAAGTCATGAAAATAGGGCAAGAAAAGCTGAAAAATCATTTAAAAATTCAAGTAGGTTTATAACTCACTCTCTGTGGGCTCAATGGTTAACATCAAGTGCTGCTTTTGCAGAAGATCTGGGTTCAGTTTCCAGCACACACATGGTAGTTTATTTCAGTTATAGGGAATACAGTGCCACCAATGCCATCATCTGGCCTCATTGGCCATGCATACACATGGTGTGCTTACATATATGTAGACAAACGCACTTGCAAAATAAAAATAAATAAATTAATTGAAATGATAAAAATTGCTCTGTTTTCAAAATGAAAGAAACACTGTATGATGGTACCTGAGTTTCTTTATAGCTTCATTAATTGCTGATTTTTAATAAAAAATAATGATCAAATCTGGTAGGTTCAGAAATGTAGCTTTTATTTGTCTTTGTTAGTTGACAAATAGCATGTGTCCTCATGGCATTTTCATACATACTTAGTTTTTTGATACTTCTTTAACCCTACCATCCTCTGCCACATGTCTCTGCTCAAACCCTTCCATTCCTGATGTTGCCCCTGTCACTTTTGCATCTGAGATGATTTATTACTTTCTCCACCCTCATCTCCTAAAGGTTCATTTTCTCCTTCTCAGGGGCTCCTTTCTAGTTTCCTCATCTCTACACAGACTAACACACAAATACACAGGCATAAAAATTTGAAGCTAATATCTACATATGAAAAAGAACATGTGGTGTTTGCCTTTATGAACCTATGTTAGCTCATTTAATATAATAGTTTCTGGTTAAATCTATTTTCTTGCAGATTTTATAATTTTATTTTTTCTTTACTTCTAAATAAAATTCCAGAAACGTTTCTCATTATTCATTCATTTGTTGACAGACATCTAGACTGATTCTATTGCCATAATATTGTGAGTAGAGCAGCAACAAACATGCCTCAAACAGTAACTCTGTAGTAGGATGTACAGTACTTTGGTTATATGCCCAGGAGTAGGATAGCTGGGCAATGTGCTAGATCTACTTTTAGAAGACATCTCCATCTGATCTTCATTATTGCTGTAGCAATTTACATCTCCTACAAACAGAAAATAAAGTTTTCTATTTCTTAAAAGCATTTTCAACTATTTTTTCACTTGTTTACTTAATGATAATTACGGATAGGCAGGAATGGTTTTAAATGTGAATTTATTTGTAAGTTTGAACATTTTTTTTTACTGGTGTGTGTGTGTATGTGTGTGTGTGTGTGTGTGTGTGTGTTTATGTATGTGTGTGGTGAGAGAGAGAAAAGAATTTTCTTGTATATTTTTTGATTTATTTCTAATCAAACTTTCTTCAAAGAATCAAATTCCAATCTTTACAGTGGAGAACTGGATTTCTGGGTCCTGTATCCTGAGACAGTCTTTATTAATGTTCTTGGATAGAACTGGGAAACCCATATATAGCCACAGATATCCTTAAATGCATACATATGTAAAGAAAATGTATTCCATGACTTAATATTCATGTTTTGAATTTAGCTTCAGTGCTAATGCCTTGCTTGACTTTCAAGATTATCAATTGTGATAGAATTATAATTATTTCATAACTTATTTTCTCTATCATGTCTCTATTATGCATGCATGTTCTCAGAATAACATTACTAGTATGATCATCATCAATATGATAATAAACACAGGTTAATTGCTGAATATACTATCCATGCCCTTTCTTATATATTAGTAGGTAAACTATATCAACAAGATCTGAGCATATAACAGTTACTTATGATATACTTTTCCTTTTAAACTCTCATTGAGCTTTAGGTCTAAATGTAATTACAGCCACAGTACTGACTATCAGGGCTTATTTTAAATTTTTTCCACTCTTCTTGGTTGTTAAATTTCTTTACCTACTAGATTTTTCAGAAAATGCTAATAAAAATTTCATGACTTCTTTTGTGTTGATAATAGATTTCTTGTACTTTTATTGGAAACGTAGTTTTGCCAAATATAAAATTGTTTACACACACACACACACACACACATAGGATTATATATACATATATATATATATATTCTGCCTCAAAATTCTCAAATATATTATTTAATTGTCATCTAACATCAGTATTTTCAAACTCTGATGAGGATGCCATTTTATTTTCTTTTAAGTTATGTACCATTTATTAAAAATACTCAAAGGGATTTTCTTCCCTATGAAACTCAGCATTTTCACCAGAGTAGTTCTTAGTGATTCCAGTATGGAGACTAAGTTGTCATGTACATGTGAGTCTTTCAGTTCTGGAGTTTCCGGTCTGTACTTCAGGATGACCTCCTTGAATCAGAGAATTTAGCATTTGCTTTCTAAATTTTTTATGTTTCGGTGGTCTATATCTTGAATTGGAATTAAAAGATAATATACTTAATATTTATTCAATGTTTTATCCCTTTTTTCTAATGTATTTTTATCATTTAAAATTAGTAAATAATAAGTATAAGTTAAATAGGGTTTCTCAATTTTGTGCATAATCTCATGTTTGTTAGCAAATGTGCAGGGCCTTGTAGTACCATCACAGTGAAGACATGCAATAATTTTGACATCCCTCCTAATTCCCTGCTGCACCTCTGTGGTTGAGAATTTCTCCTACACAGTTCCTGGTAATCTCTCATTTATGCTCTGTCTTTCTAGGTTTATATTTGTGAGAATGACATGTATATGATGTAATATAACATACAGACTCTTGAGTCTCAGTTCTGAGTGCAAAGCATTCAAGTGTTTCGTTCCCTGTGACTTAGGCTGTCACTGAGTAATAGTCTGGCATTTGGAGATTTGGTACTTTGCTCCTTCACTCTGTACTTGAACACTGGACTGTTTCTAGTCATAGGACATTATGAATAAGCCTGATTCAGTGATTTGTGTTTGTGAGTTTTGTGTAGAATTAATTTTATATTATTTGAAAAAAATGAATCTTCTGGTTGAAGCAGTGCTGAGATAGGAGTTCTGGGACTAGGTTATCTGAGGCAAGAAAGGACTTGCATTCAGGTGATTGCTTGTTACTGATGAGTTCTTGTTCTCTGTCTTTTTTACAAGGTCTGAAAGAGTCTTTTGTTGCCACTTAACTTCATCAAATAAGATAACGTCCTTTGGATCATCTAATTTCTTCCCATTAGGCAAATGCAAATAAGTTCCTTTTCATGTAACTAATGTCCTCAAAGGGGCTAGGCACTGTCCTAAACTCTTAACATGCATTTTCATGATTTTTGAGCTAGGATTCTCTGTCCTTTTGTTTGCAAAGAAAATTTAATGTATTGCTATTAAAGAGAGAGAAGGACAAATGAAAAGTAAATAGCTTTATATGAATCACATGTGTTTATTGAAGGGCAATAAACATGCTGCCAAGCACAACCAATGAATTTCATGATTTTGAGAAATACACATTTCATTACAAATGACCTTATTGTTTATTATAGGCATTAAATGCTGATAAAAGAGGTACAAGTCTACACTGCCTAAAAGAACAAGTCCTGTTGCTATGAATTCATACATGCATATGTAGATTACTTCTTTGGTGTATATATTAATAAATAAAATATTCATGAAGTAAGCCCTACAGTGAATGATTTAACACCACCATGGCTAAAACATCTTGTTCTTTACATTTGCGTCAGCAGTATTGAGCTTTGTTGTTCCCCTGGGAAGAGATTTTAAAATTATAATTGTTATGAAAGACCCCTACATATGACCATGACCTTTATTGAATAATTTAAAATACTCTAATATCCTTTTCATTTTGTAGTGAATGCTTTTTTTTTGCTAAATAATTTTTATAAAAATACATGTCACAGGTGCTGTGTGTGCAGTCTTGATGGCATATGCAGGATCTAAGGAGATGCAGATTTAGGTACTGGTTTGAAGTCTAAGGGACTGCTTCAGGTAAAGATGGCACTAGATATGGCCCTTATAAATTACTTATGTTAATAGACCATTTATATTAACAGAATTGACTTTATAAAACTATGTATGCAATGTACTAAGCTGGTTTCAGATAAAGTACTCACCTCTTGAAAGGTTTATTAATTTCTAAGAATTTCATGCATGATTTTCCTCTCTTCCCTCCACCCCTCTGCATACTCCCTGCCACTCTTCAAAACTATGGCCTCTTATTCCTTTGTTTTCATTGTTATTTAAATATATAAACACAACCATCTGAATTCAATAGTTTTGCTCATGTAGGGGTGACTACCTGGCATTAGCTAACTATTGGGTACTCATCCATGCATAAGGCTGATTCTTTACCTTTCAGTAGTCATGAATTCCTTGTCACTCTTCATCTATGGATAGGACATTGTGAAATTTTTCATATCCATGTCGGCATATCAATAGATGTTGTCATTGTTCAAGGATTGGTTAGGCAACTGACCATATTGTTTGATTTCATGGGTACAGTTTCCCTACCGTACACAGAAAACATTATTTCACAGTAGATGCCCTGATCCTCTGGCCCCTACACATGCTTCCCTTCCATCTGCATTTTCCTCTTAGCCTTAGGACAGGAACCAAAAGCTACGGAGAAACCCTGTCTCGAAAAATCCAAAAAAAAAAAAAAAGCCTTATGTGTTAGGTAGTGTTGGATATGTATCAATTGGAACCGGGAACCAAGTAGTTAGTTGTTCTCTGCATTTTGACCAGTTGTGACTTTCTATAATCATTTCTGTCTGCTGCAAAGAGAAATGTTTTTGATGAAGCATGAGAGTACACTTATCTTTAGGTACAAGGACAAGTATTTCAAAGACACTTAGATATTATAGTGGTTTAGGCAAATGACAGCAGTAAGTTTTCTTCTAAGGTTCATGGTCATACCAACTATGGATAGTGGGTTAGGATGATAGTCAGGTGTGAATTATTTCCTATTGGGTAGTCCTTAGTTTTAGCAAAAGGCTCTTAGTTACCCTTAGGATATAAGTGTCAGTACTTCACCTTTCAGAAAATCTTGCAATTATGTTCATTATTGTTATTTGTAGTCATTAAAAATTGGTAAGAGGGCAGATTGATTTTTTTTTCTCCTTGGTAGTTTGCATATCTCCTGGGAAAATGAGAGCTAGTCTCTGGGGAGGCAGTTTCTTGGTCAATTTCTGCTTGATTTCTCCAAGTTCTCTATAGGAAGTATGTGGTGTTTCTAGTAATTGGGTCTTACCTTTAACCTCTGTGAGAAAACTAAAGACAAAGGTAATAGTTTATATTGTTTTGATGATCTTTAGACTTCCTTGACCAGCAACTCAAAAGGCAGTTTCCCATGTTTAGAACTGGGGTTTTTGATAATAGTGTATGGCTTTTGTGGGGAGTACTGTCACCCCAAGTGGTACTTTATTAATATATATATATATATATATATATATATATATATATATATATAATGTTGCAGGATATATGATTATGAACCATGAGTTTGTATTGCGTTAATTAAATAAAATCAACCTTGGGTCAGGAGACGGATCCAGAAACTAGGAAGTAGTCATAGAGAGTCAGAGGGAGTCCAGAAAACAGATAAAAAGATCCACAGGAAATAGTAGGGAGGGGTTTTTGGTTTGGAACAGTGGAAAAAGGCATGCTTTTTCTGAGACACCAGAGAAGAGGGAAGGTCAGCTAGTTGGTCCTCAACCTCTCTGAACTAGTAGGTTTTCACTGTAGCCCCTGACTCCCTAGTTTTTTAATTGGTAAATACAACTATAGAGATTTAGTTTAAAACTACAATTGGTGGCAGTAGAAGGAGACAGATCTGGTTGGACTGTTGCCAGAAAGCAGGCTGCAGTTACTTGCTGAAACAGTAATGGATTCAAATAAAGCCACTGGATACAGCTGGAGGAAAAACAAGGACTGTGTGTGTGTATGTGTGTTTGTGTGTGTGTGTGTGTGTTTGTGTGTTACATATACATATAATTCTAAGCAAACATAAAATGTTTTGCAATGTATTTTCAAACATCTTTAGTATTATTTATTCTGCATCTCCGTCTCTCCCTCTGTGTTGCTCCTCCCTTCTCCCCAAGTAAATCACCCTGCCCTGATTTTTGAGAAATTTTTAATATTTATTTTTATTTTAATTTGAACAAATAATTGAGATAAACAAATACTTACAGCCAAGTTGGTGACTATTGTTTTAAAAAAGTCTTCTTTCATCCTTCTGGCTATTGTGTGAGAAAATAACATTCAAATATATTGCCCATGATTTAATGTTTTTTTATTATGTCATCAATATTGTGCATGGTGTCTGTATTTGTCGTCAACTGGCATGTTTCAGCAAGAGAGTTGTTTTAAAATTTAATAATGCCTTGGAAAAGAGCAACTAATAGATCATTAAAAATGAACAGTGCTCTCTAGAGATCAAAGAATCAATGTGGTCACTTTGCTAAATATGCTTTTTAAATTTAAAAATGACCCAAATGGCTTTTTAGTGTAATAAAAAGCAATCTGAACTGTTGGAAGAGCATACTTTCATACAGGAAAAACTATGATGGCATTTAGAAGCAGCAGAAAGCACAGTACACAGCCAGTTTGCAACTGATTACAGCAGGACCTCTGACATTGCTCCACTAAAGGACTTATTGATGAAACCACTGCTGAATAGAGAAGTGTGGCAGATTGTTTACAAAACATTTAGGAAATATGCCTCATTGACATGCCTGATTGGTTTCTCTTCACGTATATGAAGCTTGTACCTCTATTGAGGTCCATATGAAGCTCTAGACCTTTTCAAAATGTGTTTGGGCTTAGTAAAAGCGTGTTGTATATGTGGATGTGGTACCATGTCAAGGGTAAGTAGAATGAGCTTGCTTCACTGTTTGAATAAAGTAAACCACTTGCTCAGAAATGTTTGCTTCACGGTAATACTGAGCAATGTTGTTACTCAGTATTTAGTACATCAGTATGTTAAGTATGCTTGGCCTCATCTCTTTCACCTAGCACTCACTGTAAATTCACATTTGTTAGCCACTTCAGTAAAATGTTAGGAAGCATTAAAAGCAGTATTTATCAAATAACAAATACATAAAAGATATTGGCCTATGAACTGAAGTGGTTTTAAAATAACCAAGGTATTTTATGCTTTTAGATGTATTTAAAACCTGATGTTAAAGATGTATAATGAGTGGAGATAATCACAAATTTAGATTTACAATTTCTGTTTAAATGAATTTATGATGTATTTAAAGTTCCTATTACCTTTGTAATGTAAAACTGCTTTGGCAAATCAAAGTAGTATTCAGTTTAGATCTGCATCGTTTGGATAAATCAAGTCACTGCCAAGCTTCTCTGTTGTCCTTTTTACTAGTTTGTTCCAGGCTCACTACATTTCTGCATTTTCCTGCCTTGACTTGAGAGCTCTAGTACATGCCTTGACTTAACATCTGTCATTGAAGTAGACATTGGGAAGCTCATGTTCTCCTGGAAAGCCCCTTCTTTTTATTATCATTATTATTTATTTATTTATTAAAGATTTCTGTCTCTTCCCCGCCACTGCCTCCCATTTCCCTACCGCTCCCCCAATCACTCCCCCTCCCTCATCAGCCAAAAGAGCAATCAGGGTTCCCTGCCCTGTGGGAAGTCCAAGGACCACCCACCTCCATCCAGGTCTAGTAAGGTGAGCATCCAAACTGCCTAGGCTCCCACAAAGCCAGTACGTGCAGTAGGATCAAAAACCCATTGCCGTTGTTCTTGAGTTCTCAGTAGTCCTCATTGTCTGCTTTGTTCAGCGAGTCCGGTTTTATCTCAGGCTTTTTCAGACCCAGGCCAGCAGGTCTTGGTGAGTTCCCGATAGAACATCCCCATTGTCTCAGTGTGTGGGTGCACCTCTTGCAGTCCTGAGTTCCTTGCTCGTGCTTCCTCTCTTTCTGCTCCTGATTTGGACCTTGAGATTTCAGTGCAACCACTTTGGAAAGCAGTGTGGCGGTTTCTCACGAAATTCGGGATCAATGTACCCATGGACCCAGCAATACCACTCTTGGGAATATACCCAAGAGATGCCCTATCATGCAACAAAAGTAGATGCTCAACTATGTTCATAGCAGCATTGTTTGTAATAGCCAGAACCTGGAAACACCAAGATGCCCTTCAATGGAAGAATGGATGAAGAAACTATGGAATATATACATATAAGAGGGATTTAGTTTTTTATTATCACTAAAGGAAGCATAGTGGCATCCAGACAAACAAGGTAGCTGAAAGTTCTATATCCAGATCTGCAGCAGCAGGGAAGGAGAGATACTGGGCCTGGAATGGGCTTCTGAAATCTCACAGCCCACCCCCCATGACATACTTCCTCCAACAAGGCCATGCCTACTCCAATAAATACACACCCCTAATCCCTGTTAGGCAGTGTAACACCCTAATGACAAAGCATTCAAATTTATGAGCTTCTCATTCAAATCAACGTAACATTCACCCATCCTCTGTACCTACTCATTGGGAAAGTGTCTTTGGTATTCTACACACATTCTAGTAGGATTCTGGGAAGGATGAAAAATGAGCTAATTCTGAAGACACTGGTTTACTGAGACTTGCCCTTCATATATAAAGCAGCCAGTTTGCCAGTTGGCAAGCATCTCACTGTTGGGATTCATCTTCCAAGAAACAGACGGAGGATGAAAGTTTTCTGTCTTTAGATTCTGACTGTTTTGTAATTCCTATGACCCATTTTCTCTGGCTACCAAGACTTCAGTGGAAGAAGTATAGATTATAGAGATAAATTCCATAAAGGTTTCAGCACAGTATTTCCGAATCATTTCAACCATCTCAAGAATGCATATCCACAGTTTGAACAATGATGCTACCATAAGCATGTTTTCCTCCTATCTTTCTCATTTATAATGTACAGTGAGACTTTTTCCAGATTTTTTTTCCTCTACAATAAATACAATTTCTTACTAGTCCTAGAATCACATGCTGAATTTTATCTTAATAATTTCAATTCATTCTATTTGATTTTATTAGAAAAGACCAGTTCTTTCCCTGTCAGGCCAGAGTTGGTGGTCTGCCATTAGTTCAGGTAAACTGTTTAAGTGGGTATCCCCATCATGTTCTTGACCTCTTTGCTCATATTCTCACTTCTCCCAATCTTTGACTGGACTTTGGGACTTAGTGCTCTACTGTGAATCTCTGCCTCTGCTTCCATCAGTTGTTGAAAAGATTCTATCGTGACATTTTATGATAGTTATCAATCTGACTACAGGGCAAGGCCAGTTTGGGCATCTTCACTGTTCCTTAGGGTCTTAGATGGAGTCATCCTCTGTGATTCCTGGGAATTTCTCTAGGGCCATTTTTCTTGCTAGTCCCATAATGGCTCCCTCAATCAAGATATCTCTTTCCTTGCTCTCTGTCTCTGTCCTTCCCCCATCTCAACCATCCTAGTCCCTCAAGTTCTTCTCCCCCTCCCTTTCTCCCCTCTTTCTCCACCTTGCCCTCTTTTCTCCCCCGATACTCATGCTCCCAATTTTTCTCAAGAGATCTTGTCGATTTCCCTTTCCCAGGGGATTCTATATATGTTTCTCTTAATGTTTTTCTGGTTACTTAGCTTCTTTGCAGTTGTGGACTATGGGCTCATTACCCTTTTCTGAATGTGTGATAGTTACGTGGCTGGGCAGACTGAGGGGCCACTGGCAGTGAAACAGGATTTATCTCTACTGCTTGTCCTGGATTTTTGGAACCCATTCTCTTTGGAGAGATACCCTGCTCAGCCTAGGTATAGTAAGGATGGCCTTGGTCCTTCCTCAAAGCATTGTGCTAGATTTTGTTGACTCTCCATGGGAAACCTAATCCTCTCTGAGGAGTGGATAATAGGTGGGGTGGGGGAAAGGGTGGATGGAATAGTGGAGGGGAGGGAATCAGAAATGGGATTGTTACGTAAAAGATAGTTTTCTTTAAAAAAAAAAAAAGAAAGAAAATTAAAAAAAAAAAGACCAGTTCTTTTTTAGATCATCCAACCTGATTTCCTGATCTGTTTATGGATCTTGAGAACAAGTCGGAAAAACAATTCCACAAATCCTTATTTATGAGTCCTACTTGATTCTTATGATCACAAAGGGTTTTACAAATTTAGTAATAACATGCCCCTGTCAAGTAGCTGGGTCTTACAAAGGGGAAAGGCTTTGACCTATTGAGACAGTATTTTTGTTGTATGTTCAAAAATATCTATTCAAAACTCATTTGAATGATTTTTTTTTCATTTTGTATACCACTCTCAGCCCTTGATAACAAATGTCTCTAGGTATATATAATAAAAAATGAGAGAAAGATTCTACAGGATTTCATCCTGCTACATATACATCAGGACTGAGGTACACAGAATTTTAAAACAGCATACAAGGAAGGAAATAAAAAGGAAAATCAAACACAGGGATTGATTTGCCTCAGATTAGTAGTTCACTGAAGACCTTGCTATGCCTGTGGGTCATATGACTAGTCCTGGGCCAAAAGCTTTTGCTTGAGACCAAACCCTTGTCTATCATGTCACCTTTCCTTTATATAGCACTATCCAGACCATTCTTAAGAATAGATAGTTCAGCTGGCCTTGGTGAGCTCCCAGTAGATCAGCTCCACTGTCTCAGTGGGTGGGTGCACGCCTCGTGGTCCCGACTTCTTTGCTCATGTTCTCCCTCCTTCTGCTCCTCATTGGGACCTTGGGAGCTCAGTCCAGTGCTCCAGTGTGGGTCTCTGTCTCTGTCTCCATCCATCACCAGATGAAGGTTCTATGATGATATGCAAGATATTCGTCAGTATTGCTCTCGGATAGGGTCATTTCAGGTTCCCAATCCTCAGCTACCCAAGGAACTAACTGGGAACCTCATGTTGGGCACTTGGGAGCCCCTCTAGGGTCAAATCTCTTGCTCACCCTAAAGTGGTTCCCTTAACTAAGAATTGTGGTTCCGTGCTCCCCTATCCACCTTTCCTTTATCCCAATTCTCCTGATTCCCCAAATCCCCCCTCCTTCCCTTCTACCTTTTCTCTCCCCATCTCCCCTGACCCCCATCCCACCCCACCCCCAAGATCCTAATTTTCTCCCCGGCAATTGGGTCTACTTCCCTTAGCCAAGAGGATAACTATATGTTTTTCCTTGGGTTCACCTTCTTACTTAGCTTCTTTAGGTTCACCTATTGTAGACTCCGTGGCCCTAATTTATGGCTAGAAACCAATTATGAGCGAGTACATCCATGTTCATCTTTTTGGGTCTGGGACACCTCACTCAGGATAGTGTTTTCTATTTCCATCCATTTGCCTGCAAAATTCGAGAAGTCATTGTTTTTTACCGCAGCGTAGTACTCTAGCGTGTATATATTCCATACTTTCTTCATCCATTCTTCCATTGAAGGGCATCTAGGTTGTTTCCAGGTTCTGGCTATTACAAATAATACTGCTATGAACATAGTTGAACAAATGCTTTTGTCATATGATAGAGCATCTCTTGGGTATATTCCCAGGAGTGGTATTGCTGGGTCCAACTGTGACCGAAAAAGCATGGGATAAAACCGGACTCTCTGAACATGGCGAACAATGAGGGCTGATGAGACGCCAAGGACATTGGCACGGGGTTTTGATCCTACTTAATGTGCTGGCTTTGTGGAAGCCTAGCCAGTTTGGATGTTCACCTTCCTAGATATGGACGGAGGGGGGAGGACCTAGGACTTACCACAGGGCAGGGAACCTGGACTGCTCTGTGGACTGGAGAGGGAGGGGGAGAGGAGTGGGGGGAGGGGTACAAGGGTGGGAGGAGGGGAAGAAGGGTGGGAGGAGGGGGAGGGAAATGGGAGGCTGGGAGGAGGTGGAAACTTGTTTTTTGTTTATGTTTTTTTTCTTCTTTTCTTAATAAAAAAAATTATTAAAAAAAAATAAAAAAAAAGAATAGATAGTTCATATGCTGTACCAAAATATAAAATTATGTAAAAAGTACACATGCTGTTTTAAAAGAGGGTGGAGAGGATTAGGGTTATTACTTATTTCACCTTGAATTTAGAGAGTCTGTGGCTGAGGTAACTATGACATTTGATTCAGTTTTTAATTTCTTCTCTTTATTCCTTCATTATCCTTGAGCATTGAGTACTGCCTGTCCTTCTATTTGTTCTTGTTCTTAAATAGGCCAACATATCTCATGCCGTAAAACAAATCAAGAATCAAAACAAAAAACTCTTTTTAACCTGATTTTAAAATACTTTTACATCCTCCAAGTGCTCCTCAATCCAGCTCATCTTCTTGCCCAACCAACTTCATGTTCTCTCTCCCTGCCTCTGTCTCTCTGTCTCTCATAAGTCAAAACAAACAAACAAACAGACAAAAACTAGTAAGACAAAAGTGTCCAAACAAATAAAATAAAACAAAATACCAATAAAAAAATGTGGAGTTCATTTCATCTTGGCCAACTACTCCTGAGTATGGGGCCAGGTAATCAGTGTGGTTCATATACCAAATGACAATTCATTGGTGAAAACTGTTTTTCCCTTTGCCAGCAAGTATTAATTGTAGAAAGCTTCGTGGCTAGAGTGTGACCCCATTTCCATTTCATCTTCTCAATGCTGGCATTTGGTCTGGTGTTGAGGGAGGCTTCTGTTGCCTTGTCCCACAATAAACACACAGAAACTATATAATTGCAATGCTGTTTGGCCAATAGTTTAAGCGTATTTCTGGCTAGCTTTTGTATCCTAAACTAACTCATCTCCATTAATCTGTGCATCACCATGAAGTCATGGCCTACTGGCAAAGTTTTATTTTGCACTGGTGGAGGCATCTACCTCCTGCTGGTGACTACATGGCTTCTCCCTAACTCTGCCTATTCTCTCTATATGTCTCTTTCAGCCTGGCTTTACTCTATTAAACCATATAAGGGAAGCAGCTTCTTTACTAACCAATGGCAATAAAACATTAATAGCATACACCACCTCCCGTGTCACCTCTCCTTTTCTGTCTAAATAAAAAGGAAGGTTTTAACTTTAACATGGCAAGATTGCATATAACAAAACAGGTATCAAGCAAGAAGAAAAGTAACAGTATTTTTATTTACTTTATCTTTTATTATAACTAAGGAAAACTATATTTATTCTGGAACTTTATTAAAGACTCCAGAGGATATAATATTACCTAAGTTATCAGGAAGTGCATTGTAAGCAACTTCCAAAACTCTAGTACTAACAGAGACTACCTGGAAGTCACCAAATTTCTTCTGTAACATTGCGAATACTCAATTTCAGTCTACTGGCCCATAGTATTCAGTAAACTTTTCCATAAAGCAGCAAATTTCAAAGACATTTCCACCTATATCTGCAGTTTGTCAGTCATTTTCTTCTGTATCCTGCTGAATATCTGGCAGACTCTTTTATGAAGCAGGAACCCCGAAAAACTGTTTTACTTGCTTTAGGCAGTGTCAGGAGTGATTTTTCTGTGGGTTCTGCAAATCTAGTCAAGCAGTTCAGGCAAGAGCAGTTTCTTGCTCAAATGGCTAGCAAACTCCATGAGGAGTCTCTTCAATACCCATCATCATCTTGAAGTAGATTGGCGCTGCTAGGAGCAGACATTCTCACTGTCCTTAAAAGTCCGAAGTTATTAAAACATTTTAAATGTCATATTCCATAAGTCTTTGAAAGGTTTGAAGATTATCTAACTGAAATATATTTCTATATATCTAGAAAACCAAACTAACAAGACAATAAGTTTGATTATTATAGATGACTATTAACCTGTATTTCTTAATTACACATTATAATTTGAATTGATCTGCACAAACACAATACATTAATCAAGAACAGAAATATACATAAAATAAAATTCTTTTTAAATGTGTATCAATAAACCAAAATTCATAGAAATGTAAACTATTCTTATTTCTAGTATATAAGTGTAAACAAACATTTATAACAGTATTTGGCAATTTAGGCATAGTTCTCTCTAAAGTGCTTCCTGCTTTTTGTTGGGCAAAATAATTTTCAGGTTCATGGAGATCTTTCAGAGGTTCTTGGCCTAGCAAGCCACATTAGTCTAGAAGTCCACAGGTTCTCATCTTCTGTGGAACCAAAAGTAGAACCCCTTTTTCAAAGCAGCATATCCTTAGACTCAAATTTTGAAGTCAAGATATTTTTTAAATATGTACATTGGTTTAGCTTCACAGTTCCCAGAATCAAATGTCCCTCTGCAGTAAAAAAATTTCAAAGAAAACACAATAATATGCATAATCCAGACTCTCTGTGTATATTCCATCTTTATGTGGCTTATTGTTTTTTGCTCCTTTAATCTTTGACTTTCTGTATGCTGTCTCTTTAAAGACTTTGTTTTATTTAAAAAAAATTACTTCTTATTATAACTCTCTGTACTTGTTTTCTTCTATCTCCTAAATCTATGTACATTTTCCAATGCTGTGACCCATTTAGAGATACTTTTTCTCTGAATCTGTCTTTATTGCATATTTGTAATCTTTTTCTGATCAGATCCACTTCTTAAAATGCTAAGCGGTGTGGCTGGGGTTAAGGCTACTTTGTTTTTTAGCTGTGCCCAGTCCAACATGGCAGAGACATGTTCAGTGCCTCTGTGAGCTGGGCACACAGCCCCAGATCCAGGTATGCAGTGGGTCTATGTTATGCCATTAAGCAATTTGTAACATGCTGCTCAGAAAACCCATTTTAATGCTTATGCTGGCGAACCAGGAAGCTGCCATTTTAAAAGAAGCTTTGTAGTTTGTACTGCTAAAGATGAGTCAGGAAACTTCTTAGAGCCATGTCTCTGCTTTCTGCCAGAATTAGCCAATAGCTTAAGCATATTTTTGGCTAGCTCTTACATTTAAACTAACCCATCTCCATTAATCTATGCATCACCACATGTCATAGCCTGCCAGTCTCCCTTACTCTGTCTACTCTCTCTATATACTTCTTTCAGCATGGTTTTACTCTGTGAAGCCACTGGCCTAAGGCAGCTTTTTATTAACCGATGGCAATAAAATATATTTATAGCATACATCACCTCTCACTTCAGTCTGGCTTGAACCTGTGTGGGTTTTGTTTTTGCTGCCATCGTCTCTATG
Organism: Microtus oregoni; assembly: GCF_018167655.1. Classification (NCBI taxonomy): domain Eukaryota; kingdom Metazoa; phylum Chordata; class Mammalia; order Rodentia; family Cricetidae; genus Microtus; species Microtus oregoni. Next base: position 17,944,632 of record NW_024543097.1, on the reverse strand, counting down.
AGTTCTTATGTGCATCAATTCTGTCATGCCTGTTTCCCTGGCATCATCCACCACCTCTGGCTCTTACTGTTTTTTTGCATCATCTTCTACTAGAACCCTGAGACTCAAAGTGAGGGATTTGGCAAAGACAGACTATTAGGACCAAGAACTCTAAATTTCTCCCTCTCTGTGCATTATTCAATTGTTGGTCTCTGTGTTAATTCCTAGCTACACTTTTGACAACTAAACCAATTTTTACCTTGCCTTTGACTAGTTTGCTTTATTATATAAGATCATGCTTTTCTAACTCCTCTTGGATAAAAATAATTAAACTTTGAACACTAGCACAAAGGTAAATGGACAGTTATGATGATTTACATCAGGGATGGGTACAAAAAGAAATTGATTTGAGCCGGAAGGTGGTGGTGCAAGCCTTTAATCCCAACACTCGGGAGTCAGAGGCAGGTGGATCTCTGTGGGTTTGAGGACAGCCTAGTCTACAAGAGCTAGTTTGGTCTACAAGAGCTAGTTCAAGGACAGTCTCCAAAGCTACAGAAAAATCCTGTCTCAAAAAAAAAATGATTTGAGAAACTCTATATTGTAAGAAAACAAAATCCTACTTAACTCTTAAAAAGTGATTTATCCTTATATATCGAAGACGTTTTAAGTACATAGCAGTGTTTATATCTGAATTATGTGTAAAGTCAAAAATATTCTTTGAGTATAATTTGAATATAAGCAGTAACAAAATGATCATGGTACTTGGTTGAATTTTCACTGGGCCTTTGCCTATCTTTTCTACTGGACCTGAATCTAATGCTGTAGACAACCTTCCATTAGCTTTAGAATACTTTTATACATGGATGTAACAAAAATAACTCATGCTCCAAGGAAGGTCGTTTGAGTTCAGAAAGACATGTAAATAAATATCAGTAAGCAGAAACTAAATATTAACAGCACAGGCCTTTTCCATAGCTTTCTCAGGACAGATCAATTTAAATACAATTTCCTGGCATGTACTATAGATTATATTTGGGAAAGCATGAAAACAAGGTAGAAGGCCATAACCAGATTTGGGGTCCACTGATAAGACTGGGTTCTACACCTATGTTCTGACATCCAATAAGAATAAACGTGTCTTATACGTTGAATGTAAATGTTTAACACAGGAGGCAAAAAAATCACATCCATGAACAATCCAGGGAACAAAATGGACCTGAGATACAAATCCCTCTGCCTTTTTTCCTGGAGCTTCACTCACAGTTCTTCAAAGCACTGTTCACCGTGAATTGTTCTTTTTTTTTTTTTAACTTTTTTTTTATTGAGAAAAGAGAAAAAAAAAAACAAATTTCCTCCTCCTCCCAGCCTCCCATTTCCCTCCCCCTCCTCCCACCCTTCTCCCCCTCCCCCCCACTCCTCTCCCCCTCCCTCTCCAGCCAAAAGAGCAGTCAGATTTCCCTGTCCTGTGGTAAGTCCTAGGTCCTCCCCCCTCCGTGCATTTCTAGGAAGGTGAACATCCAAACTGGCTAGGCTCCCACAAAGCCAGCACATTACGTAGGTTCAAAACCCCGTGCCATTGTCCTTGGCTTCTCATCAGCCCTCATTGTTCGCCATGCTCAGAGAGTCCAGTTTTATCCCATGCTTTTTCAGTCACAGTCCAGCTGGCCTTGGTGAGCTCCCAATAGATCAGCTCCACTGTCTCCGTGAATTGTTCTTTTGACCATGTTCTGACAGTACTTGTGCAAAAATAAGTTATGGCTGGGCGGTAGTGGTAGGTACCCTTAATCCCAGCACTTGGGAGGTAGAGGCAGACAGATCTCTGTGAGTTTGTGGCCAGCCTGGTCTACAAGAATGAGTTCCAGGAAAGTCCCCAAAGTTACAGAGAAACGCTGTCTTGAAAAATCAAAGAAAAAAATTAAGTTATTATATTCTACTAAAATACAGTATTAATCACTGGTATTAGAGAATAAGGATAGTTATGTGTTTTAAAAGTTTTACAAATGACATAATATTCTTAGCATACAAATGATTTCATAGGAAATGTTAGGAGAAAGAGATAAAAATATATCTGTGATTGGCACTGGCAGATGGACTTATACTTATATACTATATACTTATATACTATAGATTTTCTTCTTTATGAATTTTAGTTTTTCTTTCAATTATCATTTATTACACATGTTCAGAAATAATGAGATCATTTATATAAGAAATATGGAAAATAGGAAACATTCTTAAGATTTTTAGATTGCTTTTGAGTGCAGTGTTCAGAGGAGCTTTTGAATTGGGGCATTAATAAGGTTTTCAGTAGTGCGACATCACTTGAAGTAGCACAAAATCTGAAGAAAGATATTAACGGGAACGATCATTAATCTTTCAACAGTGGAATGATTTCTTAGCATTTTGAGTAGGGTAGGGTGTTTGTGTGTCTCCTGCTGCTATTTACAATTGAGTATTGCTGTTATTCAATCCAGAATGGAGGACTCCACAGGCTGAAAGAGGAGAGGTAGTAAAAAGCTCCCCCAGTTCCTCTCTGGGAAGCTCCCTGCAGGAACTCCCTGCAATCAATCCTGTTAGAATGAGCCTCAGATACAAACAGATCTGCTTTCTCGAATTCCCTGGCTGTACCCACAGTCCACAACACACTAGCTGAAGCAATCTTCCTTTCAAAATATCGATTTCCTATGGAATTGCCATTTCAAATGATGGATCTGCCGTTGGGCTGGGACCTAGTGGAAGCCAATGGTTTGTGTTGCAGGCATGAATCCTGATAGGCTTTGTCCTCTACACAAAGGACAAAAGAAAAGGAAAGATGGTGTTACAGTTGGAAGAAAGATTAAAGGAAATACTCTAGTGATCTTCCAGTCTTGCGAAGCAATTTCAAATACTTGAGCACAAATTTATGCACCCATTATTTCACAATTGAAGGTTTGTTGTTGTTATTATTATTATTAAAACTAAAGTAGTAAAACTTATGGTTATATATATTTCAATTGTGGGATACTGCTTTATTGGATAAAATATTAGTTATTATAATTTTCTATGTCTTGGAAGAGATTTGATGGTTGATGATTGTGTCAGGTTGGTCAAAGTCTTCTCTTTGTTGGACAGATCTCCACAGTATTTTATTTAAGAAGGTCTTGATGTCTTGTTCCTTTGCTCCATTCCTTTTTTCCTTTTCTTTTTTTAATGTGTCGTGTATGGTGCATGTAGAAGGAGGCGCTATTGCATATCTGCTTGGGTATGCTACCCCATCCATGTGCATGCGTGTGTAGGTTAGAATTTGATGTAGCATTGACTCTCACTCCACTTTTTTTCTTGAGGTGGAATTTTTTACTGAAGCTGAACCTCATTATTTCAGCCACGCCATTTTGACCGGGCTGCCTTGTGAGGGAGCTTCCTATCTCAGCTTTTCAAGCCCTAGGTTACAGACACACTGCACGAACACTACCAGCTTTTTATGTGTATCCTGGGGATATAAACTCCAGTTCGTATGATTGCACAGCAAGGTCACCGCCCACTGAGCCATCTCCAGGGCCACATTTCCTTCTAGGCTAATGTCTTGGATGTCACAACCTTCTGCCTCTCCTCTGAAATCTGGAGTTCATCGGATGTAAATGCTTTTGTAATGCATCTTATTTTCTTTGGCCATTTTAGGCCATTTGTTCCGTGTTTCTTTTTATTTTCATATTATTTCTCCCATTTGTTCACTATATATTTAGCAATAGAATCAAGCCATTGTGATTGGCTTGAGGATTATTAGTAAGACTGATTAACACTTTTTAATAGTGACTCCAGTTAATAATATAAAGTTATTAATATTTCCCTTTTTAGTACTTAATGATAAGCAATTATTCTTAAAGCCTTAAAAATGTGGTATAAGGACACACTGAGTTTAATCACTAGTTAATGTATGACCATCACTCGTGAATATATTATTATTCATATATACAATAATACAGGACTTTGTTAACAGACTAGAGTTTAAATTACTTTATAGGGAAACCTTTATCTAAAGTCATTGATTTTCTATATTCATCAAGTATAATGATCTACATTAAGCCAGTTTTAAGCAATGAAATATAGTTAATGGACAATATATACTAGATGCTCTGAGTAACTTTATCGCGTTTCCAACTGATATTTAGAAAAAATAGAATCACCTAGTATTAACTAAGTGTTAGTATGTAAATATTATATTATATAAAAATCTGGTTAAACATTTATTTCAGACATTTGCTATTTTTATGGCATTAGGAACTTTGGTCTGAATGGCCAATCTGCTTCCTTTTGCTTTTAAGACCACTTGACTATTAGATTACAATTTCTATACTTCTCTCTCCTCAGCGTATGCCTTCTGCAGTTCCTAGTTTTATGGATCAAAATATATGGATCTCAAATATCATATATAAACTTTGCAGAATTCTACACTAAGTAGGATTAAATCGTAGCTACGTGGTTTTTAAAAACACAAGTTTGCTGATAGTACATAAAATTCTTTTTTGTTTCTTTTTCCACCAACTTTGGCTTCTGTTTTGCTTTCTAGAGATTTTTAGTACCACACTTTAGTTTCTGACTCTTAGCAAGATTTCAGAGATACAAATCTCCAGGAAAACTGTGATGTTGAAATATTTAACTATTTGTAAACAATGCTAATAATGAATATATAAAGTAACTCTCAAAATGTTGTAATAATTAACAGTATCTAATATGAAAACATTTGCTTTATTATGATGCCAGGACACACACACACAGAGAGACTGAGAGAGAGAGATAGAGAGACAGAAATATAGAGACAGACACAGAGACAGAGAGATAGACAGAAAAGTAGAATGATAATTGCCCTCAAATTCTGGTCATTTCTGCACATTTCCTGAGTGTTTAATATCATTGTTGACATGTCCAGTCTTACCTCCATTTTGGTTTATAGTATACTTTCATTTATTTGTTTATAGCTTATATTTATTTTAGAGATAGTGGTATAGATGAATATTAGGTGAAATAGAATAGGTGCAGAGTTGTGATATCTTTGATTATGCTAGTCATCTGAGTTTTTGAATCATGAAGAAATGAGTGTTCATTTGGAAGCTATTTGCTGGTGGTGGGTTTACACCATAACAGCATTTTATCACTGAGTAATTAAAATTACTTTTTAACAGGAAGATCCCCGGCTTTGGATGTGAACAGGCATGCCAAAATTCAGGGACTCAGGTACTCAACTCGTTAGTAAATCTTTAGTAGAGATTATATCTTAGAAGCATCAATCACATAGATATCAAGTGTAAGGTAATTTTGACTCTTAAATAACAAAGCAGCCAAATAATTTAAAAGATTCTTCTATTATGTGTTAATATAAAGACTAAATAATTCTTTTCTAGATATTCTTCAATTAGACAGCTTTTATCCTTACACCTATTGGATAGAATTTTTAATTGATCTTACACATCAAACCAACAGGTTTTTTTTCAAGACAGGGTTTCTCCATGTAACCTTGACTGTTCTAGAACTCACTATATAGATCAGGCTGACCTTGAACTCACAGAGATTTTCTGGTCTCTGCCTCCCAAGTGCTAGGATTAAAGGTATGCGCCACCACAACCGCTTCCCATTTCCCTCCCCCTCCCCCAATCAAGAGGCAGAAATCCTTAATAAATAAATAAATTTAAAAAAAAAACTGTCAAAAAAAAATCTGTATAAAACCTTGGGAACCCAGTCACCGAAATTATTTGTAAAACATTTATATGGCAACCCCGGTTATGACATAAAAGCATCAGGTATTTAATCACAAAAAAAAAAATAATAGTAGAAAAACAAGAGTGTTGAGAGACCCCTGTTCTTCACACTGCCTTCACCATATAGAGTGGCTGTGGTTCATGGGGAAAATATTAGATAAAACTAACCCTAGATGGCTAAAAGACTAAAAAATGAATGTCTCAAGGGACCGGGAGTTTTGACATAAAGCTATTTGGGCATTTCAGCATCAGCCTAACACAAACCAAGAAACTGGGTTCCTTCGTTAAAGCATTGAGAATTGCAAAATAGCCATGAAAGAGATGTTACCCAAGCTTGGGCCCTGTGAGCACAGATGCATAGGCTGTGCATACAGCCTGTCAGGCAAGAATTAGAAGGTAGCCTGCATGGTGACACAGACTCTGAGGGCTGAGGTGGGAGGGAGGGAGGGAGGGACTGAGGGAGGGAGGGAGAGAGGGGAAGTGAGGGCAGGAGAGAGAGAGAGAGAGAGAGAGAGAGAGAGAAGGAGAGGGAGAAAGAGAAGGAGGGAGGGAGGGGGAGTGAGGGCAGGAGAGAGAGAGAGAGAGAGAGAGAGAGAGAGAGAGAAGAGGGAAGGGAAGGGAAGGAGAGGGAAAAGGAGGGAGAGAGGAAGGGAGAGGGGGAGGGAAAGGGGAAGGGAGGGAAGGAGGAGGAAGAGAGAGAGAGATAGGAGATTTGAACTCAACAGCAAGAAGAACCTGAGAAATGATGTGAGGGAGAAGGAAATGACAGGCCAGTCAAAAAGGAAAGAAAAAAACAAACTCCGTGGTGACTAGGGTTCTCGTGCTCCCTTGAGGGTGGAAGGCAGATTTATACAAGGGGAGGTTTTCAGCTGACTGAAAAAGTGAAAAGCTGTATTAAAGAATTTCCAGAAATAAAAAAAAAAAAAGGTATGCGCCACCATGCTCAGCTCCAAACTAATGGAATTTTTAAAAGAGAGATCTGTTCTTTTCTTGAAAATAGCCCTTTTTGACCCTGCAAAAATTATCTTACAATGAAATCCAATTAGACATCACCATAGAAATGTGTCTGACATGCATTTTCTGTATAAAAATGATTTTCACATACATTACTTTTGTGTTTATGTGATGCTGACAGGAGTTGTTGTTATTTGACGAACGTTTTGCATTTATGTTAGCAAAGCAAGCATGTTCTGTTTGGTGTTAAGTGAAGTAGGCTATACTTTGCTGCTGAGTTCTTATGGCAAATATGTACCATTTCTTGCTCATCTTTCTTCAGACAAGCACGGAGTTCTGCTATTTATCTATCTTATTTACCAGTCACTGATATTTGTATTAGTAAGCAATGCTATTTCCTGTTTAACTTTTGGTCGATCACCATGCAAGAATAATTCTGAACTTAGTTGTTTACACACTGTCCTGTAACAAACAGGACATTTTTCTAGAGGAAATAGATCAAGGGTGTGGAATAATAGCTTCGCCGCAGCATTTGGCAATTCTAACGCTAATGTAGATTTAAATTAGATTTCTGGAAATGGTTAGACGGCATAAGTCTTGGTAGGATTACAATTGAGATGCTAGTGAAAATGAAAGGGCGATTATTGATAACTCTTGGATCTAAGACTTCAGCTTATAAATATTTTAATTGTGTTAACATGTATTGACGTTTAGTCCTGCACTCTGGGATGGTGAGATACACAAAGAGGTAACTGAATATGTAATAAACTAAGGAGCTTTAGAGTGTTGACTTACTTTCTTATGGAATTTTCATACGTAGAAACTTTATTGTTAATTACTTCACAAAGTAGTATGCAGGTGTGCCAAAATTCTGCTGTTAACAGGTTGCGTTTCACAGCAATCTCCTAGAGCTTCCTGAGAGCCACGTTTTTGCAGGCCTGTGTTACCTTATAGCTCCTAACCAGCATGAAATGTAGAGAATGGATTCAATAAGCTGCCAGGAGAACACTGCTTCTATCAAGTTATCAAAAAAAAAAAAACTGGATGAAATTTCCTCTGTCAAATGTTTCATCTGTGTGGAGCAATGGGAAATGCGTGTAAAGAATAATTTAAGTCGGGCATGTTAACACCTGTTCTGGTCAGCTCAAGACAAGCTACAGTTCTGTGGGAAGAAAGAATCTTAATTGACAAAATTCTCCTGAAAGATTAGCTTGTAGAAAAGTCTGTAGGGCATTTTCAAGACTGACTGTTGGTACGGAAGGGCCCAGCTCATTTTGAGTGATGCCATCCTGGACAAGTAGTCATGGATGGTATAAGAAAGTGAGCTAAGGAAACCGTGAGTGAGCAAGCCGGTAAGCAACACACTTCTATAAGCTCCTCTTTCCTCTAGGTCACAGACCTGTTTGAGTTCCTGCCCTGCCTTTTTTCAGTGATGGGTAGTTCTGTGGAACTATAAGCTGAAATAAACCTTTGCTCAAGTTTCTTTTTTTTTTCTTTTGAAACAGGGTTTCTCTGTGGCTGTCCTGGACTTCATTCAGCAGGCCAGACTGGCCTTAAACTCAAAGTGATCTGCCTTTTTCTGCCTCCTGAGTGCTGGGATTAAAGGTGTGTGCCACCCAGCATCCCAAGTTATTTTTGTTCATGATCTGTTATAACAGTAATGCAAACTTTAACCAAGATAGTACCCTCCCAGATATTTGGGAGGCTGAGGCAGTAGGATCTTAAGTTTGAGGTCATCCTGGGCAGCATAGCAAGACCCTATGTCAAAAGAAAAAGATACAACAAAAAAATTAAAGGCTAGAAGGTGGTAGAGTACTTGCTTAGCTTGTGGATGTCTGTGTTCTATCCCTAGTAACACCCCCACACTGATTATTTAATTTGTGAAAATGAAATACTGCAAATAGCTTCTTACAAAATAAAGATTAAGCTTTTCTGAACTACAAACAACTTGAAAGAATAAACAATTACTCATGAGTAGAAGTAGTTTATAATTTTACAATAAACATTAACACTTTATACCCCTTTTGTGTGTATGTGTGTGACCAAAGGAGACAGTAGTAGATAAGCTTTTGGTTATGGGATAAAAGTTTTGGCCAAGGCGTTGCTTTTGTATCCTTGAAAGGAATTCTCTTCTCTGCGTTCCAGTTCCTAACAATATGGGTAATCAGAAATTTGGAGGGGAGAAGCAAAGAAAAGCCCAGTCTTTCAGGATGTCAGGAAAGGGCATGAGCAAGCGTTCAACAAAGAGAACACACACAAAAAGGCCCCCTAATGGGATGAATATCCAGCTTGTCACAAAACGCTTAATGATGGAGTGAAGATAAATTTGCCAGTTTCTCATGTTGAATATTCATCATACAGTCCATGCAGCTGTATCTTAGAATGCCATTCCCTTTTTTAAACATAAAGCAGATTATGGGTTTATTCTTAGGCGATGTATTATGCACCTTACATGCTGAAGTAGGCTATTGATAAGCAGTAATTTAAATGGGTATTTTGCTCTTCTTGCTTACTTTCTAGCAGTGTGACTATATTACTTATAGTACACAGTTTACCTATTTTTTTAAAGTGGGGTAAAGGATTGCACAAAAATGAGCATTTTCTTATTTAATGCTATGACATTCTGATTAATTAAATGAATTGAATTAAGTGTTACATGTAACTGGAGCACATTTAGAGGATGCATATACATGAATGTGAACATTGTGATCATTTGTTAGTCATTAATCATTTTAGTTACTTCCATTGCAGGGTTCACAGCTTACTCATGTGATTCAAATTTTATAGAGCTAAGGTTTTGAAGTAGCATTCATATTATCTTATAGGACTTTCTAATTATGTGTTTCAATGTAATTTAAATGACCCTTTCAAGTAGTTACAGTACCTATAAGAATAAAATTTTACATGACTTCGTCTATGTATCAGTGTATCGACTAGTTCATTATCCCAGTTATCTGGGAATAGTTAAATACTTGCTTTAAACAAAAATTTTGAAATACAACTTGCTCATGGTGAAGCTTCAGGTCATCTTAGCTGTTTAGGCTTTTTTAAAATGCTCAAGGCATTTCCACCTTGTGATGTGGGAGAAGAAGCCTAGGGTTCAAACTGTAGGTCGTATTCATTGGGCAATGGATGGTGCTGGGCTACTAGCCTGCCCATATCTCTAAATTCTTATTGAATCCTGACCTTGGTAAATCCAAGGGATGGTAAGGAAACTACCATATCTATCTTTCAGTGAAAGGGATCTGAGCAAGTACTATCTCCTCCTTGCATGGAACAGAGGGCTCTAAAGGTTCTGATTTGCAGTTTGATGTCAATTCTGTCCAGAAGGTATGCATTTGTAGTCATTTTCACACCTACTGTTTTCTTTCTTTTTTATTTATCAATAATTATTTTTTATTGATTTTATTGAGCTATACAATCTCTGCTCCCCTCCCTGCCTCTCACCTCCCCTTTACCCATTTCCCATGCTCCCAATTTACTCATGAGATCTTGTCTTTTTCTACTTCCTATCTAGATTAGATTTATGTATGTCTCTCTTAGTGTCTTCATTGTTGTCTAGGTTCTCTGGGATTGTGATTTGTAGTTTGGGTTTCATTACTTTATATTTAAAAGCCACTTACGAGTGAGTAAATGTGATAATTGTCTTTCTGTGTCTGGGTTACCTCACACAATATGATGTTTTCTAGCTCCATTCATTTCCCTGTAAATTTTCAGATGTCATCATTTTATTTCTGCTGTGTAGTACTCAATTGTGTCAATGTACCACATTTTCCTTATCCACTCTTCAGTTGAGGAGCATTTAGGTTGTTTCCAAGTTCTGGCTATGACAATGTTGTTATGAACATAGTTGAGTACAGTCCTTGTAGCACAATTGAGCATCCTTTGGATATATACCCAAAAGTGGTATTATTGGGTCTTGAGGAAGATTGTTTCCTAATTTTCAGAGAAATCGCCACACTGACATCCAAAAGGGTTGTACCAGCTTGCATTCCCACCATCAGTGAAGAGTGTTCCCTATTCCCACAACGTCTTTAGCACAAGTTGTCATCAGTGTTTTTGATCTTGGCCATATTTAGAGGTGTGAGATGGAATCTCAGAGTTGTTTTGATTTGCATTTCTCTGATGACTAAGGATGTTGAACATTCCCTTAAGTGCCTTTCAGCCATGTTAGATTCCTCTGTTGAGATTTCTCTGTTTAGGTCTTTCACACCTACTTTTTATTCATAATTCTGTATTACTAAAAATGGGATCCTAGCAATATATAATATGGGTTCTCCTTACTGACACACAGTATGTATTTTACTTCTATCAACATTCGGTAGAGTTCCACAAATGTATATAGTTTATGTCAACTTTTCACGGTAGCTTATTATGCAATTATTGTTGGTTAAAGGATTATTAAATAATATTTACCCTAAACCCACAAATTTGTGTATATTGTCTTATTTGGATAAAAAAAGTTTTCTGAAGCACTAAGAAAATTAAGTATTTTGAGTTAAGGAATGCAACCACATTTTCTGGGTAGGTGTTAAATAAAAAGATCAAGACATAGCATTAGTAGAGCTATAGAACCAGAGTGCTCCCATAAATCAAGCAGTATGTATGGTCTCTCACTTGAAGCTGGGCATGATGGGAGAGATCATTCAGAAAATAAAGTATCACTGCACCACAATTTCTGGGTAAAAAATGAAGTAAGTCTGTTGTTTTAGACCACTTCATTTGTGACTTTTTAAATTTATTACTTTGAACTCATTTGGAAACTAATACTGTCTCATTTTTTTTTGTTTTTTTGGAAGTCGACTAATGGAATCGTATAGAAGACCCGAATTTTAACCCACAAACCTATGAACACCTCATTTTTGATAAAGGAGCCAAAAGTATACAATGGAAGAAAGAAAGCATCTTCAACAAATGGTGCTGGCATAACTGGATGTCAACCTGTAGAAGAATGAAAATAGACCCATATCTATCACCATGCACAAAACTCAAGTCCAAATGGATTAAAGACCTCACTATCAGTCAGAACACATTGAACCTGATAGAAGAGAAAGTGGGAAGTACCCTACAGCAGATGGGCACAGGAGATCGCTTCCTATGTGTAACCCCAACAGCACAGACATTAAGGGCAACATTGAATAAATGGGACCTACTAAAACTGAGAAGCTTCTGTAAAGCAAAGGACACTGTCACCAAGACAAAAAGACAACCCACTGACTGGGAGAAGATCTTCACCAACCCCGCAACAGACAAAGGTCTGATCTCCAAAATATATAGAGAACTCAGGAAACTAGACTTTAAAATGCTAATTAACCCAATTAAAAAATGGGGCATTGAACTGAACAGAGAATTCTCAGCAGAGGAAGTTCAAATGGCCAAAAGACACTTAAGGTCATGCTCAGCCTCCTTAGTGATCAGGGAAATGCAAATCAAAACAACTTTGAGATATCATCTTACATCTGTCAGAATGGCCAAAATAAAAAACTCCAATGATAGCCTTTGCTGGAGAGGCTGTGGAGGAAGGGGTACCCTCATCCATTGCTGGTGGGAATGTAATCTTGTGCAATCACTTTGGAAATCGGTGTTTTGGTTTCTCAGGAAATTCGGGATCAACCTACCCCTGGACCCAGCAATACCACTCCTGGGAATATACCCAAGAGATACTGTCTCATTTTATAATCATCTAATAACACTACGAATATATTATAAGTGTCGTGATTTTATTTTTAACTAATATAAGTGGTCAGAGGTTATAACAAAGATTAGAGGTCGAAAAAAATGGAAAAAAATGTAAAAACAGATCAAATTCAGAAATTTATATTTATAATGGAATCAAATTCAGAAATAAGTGTTTTTTCTAATACTAGTTCTTCAATATCAATTATAAATTTGTTTTCTATTTTTATTACTTTCTGTTTGGAGGCCATGTTTTAAGAATAGACTTTCTCTTGATACTTTGACTCTGAATTAGAAAGTAGAACTAGTCACAGGACATGTTAAGAGTTATATGTTACAGGACATAAACAAGTGAACTTCCAATACAGCAAGAAGACATACTATGTTTTAGCCTAAATTTTATACGTAAGTTCAAGGGCATATTTTTACAATAGGAAATGATTAATGTTCATATTTTTCTATGCTCTATCTGTTCATGATATTGTTTATCTTAATACATAAAAAACTTAGAGTTTTTATAATGTGTTTAAAATATGTTTACTTAAGTAAGCTCACCTAAACCGTATATTTTTATTTAGTTGTACAAGTGCTTTAATATATGCATAGTTCATATATAAATAGTCATAGTTGGTATATATATATATATATATATATATATATATGGAATAAGGAAGGCAGAATCTGAAAGTGATCCCTGGCAGGGAGTACATAGGATGGTTTGGTAGGAGAAAAGGGAAGAGGGAAATTGTATAATAAGAAAAATAAGAAAAACAATAAGACAATAAGGGTCATGACTGTTAGAAAAACGATCACTCATTTGGAGACACCTTATGAAATATATTATACCGACATTTATAGAAAGATTTCAGTTGTATAAGAGAAAGTCATTCAGCCATGTGTGTGAAATGGCATTCTGTTTTGAGTTTTTTTACACTGTGTTTTTATATATTATCTTTAGAAGTTAAAGTAAGTTTTGTTAAGAATTCATAAGGACGTTATGAATTACATCCACTGAAAATCAAACCCAGACCTGTCTTTTCCCTCGTCCCAGAACCAAAATGAAGCTCAAACTCCAGTCCCATCCCTTTGCTTCCGGTGCGACGTCTCTACATTGCTGCCTCCTCTGTGCTGATTCGGTAAGCTAATAATCACTGTCTCTGCCCTGATTCAAGGTATAACTTTATTACACAGTCTTGGTTGTGTCTGAGTGCGATCGAACTATCCCACAACAATCAAGTTCAGTGCTGTAATTAAAGAATCAGATTAAGTCAGAAGGGTAGGTTCCTGTATCATATTTTGTCTTAGAATACTTTTTTTTTTCTGAGGGAAATTTAATAGATGTTATTTGTAGTTGTTCGCTCAATTCGGGAAATAAGCAGGCCAGCTTAAAGATAAACAAATATATTTTTAATTGTTATAAGGGGAAACTAACTCCACAAAAATGGGAAGTGAAGTCCGAGTTCCGCTGTGTACTGCGGGAATCACCCAGAGAGAGCAAACACCTAGTCAGTCCCAGTTTTTCTTCCTGGACTCCAGGTAGCCACGCCTTAACTGGGTTCCACTTCTTAAAGGTGATTGGTTAACAGAGCTTCCCCCATTCGTTATTATTATTGATGCAGATTGTGTTGGAAGTCTCTGTTAGCAAGAGATTTTCCTCTTAGGGTCAATTTTAGTCTCTCCCTATCCAAAGTCATCCTCTGAATCAAGTATTATTTACAAAAGTATACATTGCTTTTTCTTATCTTCAAGGTATATGTGAGGGTTTTGAGATTCATGAGCAAGCAATATGTTATTGCAAGTTTTTTTTGATTTTCGAGACAGGGTTTCTCTGTAGCTTTTTGGTTCCTGCCCTGGAACTAGCTCTTCTAGACCAGGCTGGTCTCAAACTAACAGAGATCCATTATTGCAAGTTTTATTCAAGACATTAGAATCATCCTCAAAGATTAAGTAGAGAAACATTGTAAATTTCCATGAATATTTTAAATTAAACTCATATAACACTGTTCATATATTTTTACTTTTAATTTATTGGTATTTGGTATGGTCACAAAATCCTGTAACCTCAAATCTGTCTACAGAATATTTTCATCAAAGCCAATATAGACAGCCTATTACCATTAAGCGGCCACTTCCTTTCCCAGCTCCCAACAACCACGAGTATGTTATTTTATCTATAGATTTGCCAGTTCTGAATATGTCATACACATAAACATATGCAATAATTTCCTGGTTTTCCTTATTTAACATGATGTCTTTTAACTTAATTCTTGTAATTTGTAATTTATGTGGCTGAGTCAGACTAAGCCGTGAATATATGTAATTTTGTATATCCACTTATCAGAAGCTATGGTGAACACTTTTGTGAATCTTTTGACCACTATGCATAGTAGTGCTATGAGCCATTATATGTAAATTGCTTGAAATCACAATTTTTCAGTTCTTTGGGGGAGATGCCCAGGAGTGGTGTTTCTGTTTGACTCTATGAGAAATGGATCAACTGTTAATGTCTAAAACTGAGCCCTCATTCATGGTCACCAGCAGTGAGTGAGGATTCCAATTTATTTATTTATTTATTTATTTATTTATTTATTTATTTAAGATTTCTGTCTCTTCCCCACCACCGCCTCCCATTTCCCTCTCCCTCCCCCATTTAAGTCCCCCTCCCTCATCAGCCCAAAGAGCAATCAGGGTTCCCTGCCCTTTGGGAAGTCCAAGGACCACCCACCTCCATCCAGGTCTAGTAAGGTGAGCATCCAAACTGGAGGAAGAAGTCCGAAGAGAGTTTCAACAGTATCTGTAGAACTTTTGTCCTTAAAGCCTCTGGACCACCTCTGTACTTTGGGTATGCTGCTGCATATTCTGCACCTCTATGTGCATGTCTCTCTATTAAGAGTTTCCCATATGTGCTGGTTTCTACTTAAAAGCACAGTGCCCAGCACACAGTAATAATGTAGTACATGTAGTACAGGTACAATGAACTTATGGTGTGTTCCTCAAAGGCCAAGATTATTTCTTAGAACATATATCACAATATAAAGTATTCCCATTATCTGCTTTAGGTCAAGTTCTCCTTCCTGGGCATTCTGTCTTTATCTGTCTTTCCCAGTTTCTTAACTATTCTGGAGCTATTGTTTTTTCCTTTTTCCTTCCTCTCTTTCCAAGCATAATTTTTTATTATCCTGATTGACAGAGACCTTCAGGTGAATACATCTTTTCTGAGCCACCCATTTATATATATTTCAGCACCAATGGCATGAAATACAATTTGCCGGAGTCAGTGACTTTCTTCTATCATTCGGGTTTGGTGACAGAACTCCAGTCATCAGCCTTGGAAGTTAATGCTCTTATCCATTGCACCATCTTTCTTGTCCATTAAAAAGTTTGTTTTCATTAAATTGCATCCTAAATTTCCATCCAGTGAGGTTTGCTCACAAACAGTTAGCAAAAGGGCAATCCCCAGAGAAGTGATAGTGCCTGCCATATTTGGGCTTGTAAGTACTGAATTCCTGTCTTTTAAGGATCAGTATGGTGTGTTACAGGCCACCCTAGACAATCAGAGCCTTGCCAGTTAAAGCGTTAAAGGAATTAATTGATTTTCTGTTTATGAAGGCTCAGATCAGAAACCGTGTCTTGATGTCTGCTTCCCAGTCCCTCCTTTACAGGAGTGGCTCCCTTGGTATCTGAGGATGCACACCCGAATGAGTTGCACTAGAGAATCCTAAGGGGATACTTCCTTGGCAAAAAGAGAAATGAAACGAACTCTGCTTGCTGATTTTTTTGAATTTGCTGAAAAAGTTCTTGTTTGTGAGCCTTAAAAAACATAAAACATAAGATCATGGTGTAGAGCACAAACTGTTATATACTTGAAGGAGAAATTTTAGCTGCAATTGGAAATATAGTTATCATTGGATAACAGTAAAAGAAACCAGCATTATACAAAAATTTGTGAAGCATTGTTAGAATGCTAATATCATATTACGGCTTTATTAGACTTATTTTCCGGTCAGTACTTAGGAAGGGGTGGGTAGCGTTACAAACATGGCATAGGCAGAATGCAAGTTTCATGGAGGTATTTAGCTATGGCAAGCCATCTAGACATATGGAATCTGGGAAGTTTGGCTAATAAGAAGAACATTTAAGCCAAGAAAGAAATCAAGAATGAAAAAAGCCAAACTAATGAAAGTGGGAGTTTTCTTGTAATAGACAATTTTGTGGTTAGAAACTAAAAGTGGAAGGTTCCCTAATTAAAGAAGAAATAGTATTCTAGCAACATGAATTCAGACTAGCAAAAATATGCTTCCGCTAACTTGAGTGTATGTGTGGTTGTACCAAGCGTAAGCATCCAAGGCTATTTTTTTTATTGAATATGGGTTTATTCATGCAATATCTCTTAATTATGGCTTCCCTCCCCTAACTACTCTGAGTTCCTCCCTACTACCCCACCCACCTAAATATAATTCCTTTCCTGCTTCTCTCATTAGAAAACAAACAGGAATCTAAAAAAGAAAAATGAAAACTAAAATAAAATCAAGTCAAATCAATCTAAATAGAAATAGAACAGCAAAAAGCTGTCTAGTTGAAGCTTCATTTCCTCTGTCGTTTGCTGATTCCCTTTATATAACTTTATTACCTGTATATGTTGTAGGAAACTTCTGCTGTATTAGGTTTCCATGCAATTCCTCTAATGGTTGTTAGTTTTATTTGTCCTTCCTCATATTTTCTCTCTCCCCATTCTGGTTTCTCTCCCTCCCTGATTGATCCTCTCATTCCAGTACCCATCAAATCCATCTATAACTATTCAAGAAATGCTTAACATCCTTAGTAATCAGGGAAATGCAAATCAAAATTACTTTGATATCTCGTCTTATACCTGTCAGAATGGCCAAGATCAATAAAACAAATGACTGATCATGTTAGCAAGGATGTGGTGTAAAGGGAACACTCATTCATTGCTGGCCGGAGCACAAACTTGTACAGCTACTGTGGAAATTAGTGAGGCAGTTTCTCAGAAATATGGGGATTGATCCAACTCAAGATGTAGTTCTGTCACTTCTGGGTGTATACCCAAATAACACTACATCCTCCTATAGAAACTTGCTCAACCATGTTCATTGATGCTCTATTTATAAGAATCAGAAATTGGAAGCAGACTGCATTTCTACCCACTAATGCATGATAAAGAAACTGTGGTACATTTACATAATGGCATATTATTCAGCTGTTTAAAAAATGAAATCATTAAATTTTCAAATAAACGGATGGAACTAGGAAATAAATCATTCCAACTGAGGCAACACAGATCCCAAAAGACAAGTATGGTATATATTTGCTTATATTTGGATATTAACTGCTAAGTGGTTGATAAGTAACCCACAGTCCATATTTAATACCACAGCGGTTAGGCATAGAGGAAATTATTGGGGAAAAGATTGGATAGCCAAAGGCTATTATTGGAAATATGCAATAAAACTGTCCATTAAATTCTTCCCCTTATTTTCTAAAGTGCAAAGAGAATAATGATCTCCAGGCAATTTTTAAAATATTTTTATCAAGTTGTATGAGTCCTAAGGGGAAAAACCATGATTTTGTCTTAGTTAAAGCCTGTGTAACATAAAAAATGGATGATGTTTGTTGAATGAATTGTTGGCTGTTGATTGGGAATTAGAATGCAGAGTTGTGCTCAAACCCTTCTGCCCAGTGTTATAAATGACTATTACATGCTTTTGGCTTCATACTTCCCTAAACTTCATTTCTTTCCTATACAGTACCTCAAAATTCTTCTTTAATGGATTCAAGTGTGAGAATTCTGCCATCCTAAATAGTGTTGGAAGTGATTGTAGCCCATAAGCATGTTAAAAGCAAAATGGCAAATAAACTTATTCTATTCTTATTTTATTACATGGAAATGTCTTTCTTGCTCCAGAATGCTGATATTTTTAGGGTACATCATGTGATAGTAATATTATTATGAAAGCTACTAATGCACAAACATGTTCAAATAATTTGTAATTATTAAATAGGATGATTATCATCATTACCATATGTAAATATTTGAGTCATAGTACTTAATAAATACTTAATAAATGTTTCTGTACATTAGTTCATGTAATTGGCATAGTATCCTTAGGAAATACTCATTCTTTACCTGACAATTCAAGAAATTGAGACATAATGAAATTTATCCTTTATTCAATGTCACAGAACTAATATGCACAGAGAAGGAATATGATCTGAGAAGGTCTGAATTGAAAAGTATACCAAATGGACTCTATGGCTAATGGTAGTGCTGCCGTAAAAGACTGCAGAATGAGCAAGCTGGCAACATGTCCCATAAATAGATGAGAATGACAAGAATTCAAAGCATCAGTTTCTTTTGTATGCTTGAGTATATCCTTGTATTTTCAGGATATTTATTAGGCTAAAATTAACTTGGAAGTCCTTACGTATGCTAATCAGCTGCCCTGTTTACCTTTAAGCTGAACTTTACAGATGGTATTGTACCTTTATAACCTTGACATTTATTAGGGCTTGAAAAGTGCTCTTCACTCCTTGAAAGAGCCTGAATGCGCTCCCAGTCAGAGTACAGTAAAAAAGAATCACTGCTCTGTCTGCTAAGTGTTTGAGTGGTTCTTTATGGCAAAGCAAACATCTTTGCCATTATTTTATTTTATTCTTAAAGTCCTCCATGAGAAGCAACCTGGGTATTTTTGACTCTTCTATTCTAATACAAAAAACAATGTGAATAAAAATGAACTAAAACTGAAAATCAACCATTAGCACTCTTCTATGGGTGCTACATTCTCTTATTTAATTCCTTCAAAAATATATTTAAAATATTTGAGATTATGATATAATCGCATCATTCCTTCCTTTCCATTCCTCTCTCTAAACTTTTCCATGTATGCTTGCTTGCTTTTTTTCAAATTCATGAGCTCTTCTCTTGTCTAATTATTAAGAAATACAAGTTGAAGAAATAAAGGGGAAATTTAAAAGAGATAATGCATACTCTCCATTGAATATGTTAGAATGTGAGACTGGCTTTTTACTAGTAAATATTACTAAGAATGACTTGGATGATCATGTCACTTCAGATAGAGCAATTCCCTGCTGTCATAACTAATTATGTTAGATGTCATTGTTCTAGTCCCTTGTCAGTAGGAAACTCAGCTTCATAGACTTCAGCTCTTTACCTACACTGACATCCATGCAGAGGAAGGACAGATTTTTAGTGAGCTGCCCAATAAATTCTCAGGAACGTTTGGGAAGTATCATTATAGATAAAGAGTCATTGTTATTTCTAGCATAGATTTAGAAGCAGTTTGTTCTTTTAGTAAATAAAGCTATAGTAAAATGATTCTTGAATTCATCTTAATATGAGAAAACTCTGTAGACAGAGACTGAACTTCCATTTCCCAGCTACCCAGACATGATTAATCACACAGGAACTATATTAATTACAATATAGTTTGGCCACTGGCTCAGGAATATTCCTAGCTAGCCCTTATATCTTAAATTAACCCATTCCTATTAATCTATATATCTCCGTAATGTTCTGATATCTTTCTTCATTGGTGGCTGCATAGTGTCTCTTTGACTCTGCTTACTCTTTCTATATAACTCTGTTCAAATTTCCAACCTGCCTTTACTCTGCTAAGCCATTGATTCAACAAAAGAAAACACATATTCAGAAGGGGATCCCACATCAAAACTCCATTTTATTTACTTCTTGATGTACTTGGTTTCTTGTCAATATGCATTCTCCAAGAATCTATATTCTTTGAGAAAATTCATTTGTTAACCAACATATCTGCAATCTTATTGAAGAAGTTACTCTAACATAATTAAAAACGAAGCTTGAAAAGCAAAGAAATTAAGTTAGTAAATCATTAGAACAAAGGAATGTGGATGTGGTTATTGGTAGCAGATTTAGGAAACAGTATTAGGTTAAAGCAAGTTCCAGAAATGCTATGTGCTCCTAGATATGTGAAGATGAGTGCTGTCAAATAAAAAAGGCGAACAGAAGAGTAGATATTAAGTGATAAGATGCTGTGTTTGTTGATTTTATGTCAACTTGATACAAACTAATATAATATGGAAGGTATCAATTGAGAAGATGCCCCCACCAGATTGACCTGTGGGACATGTTATTGATTGTTGGTATGGATGGGCCCAGATCTTTATAGGTGGTACTACCCTGATGTGGGATTCCCCTTTGTATGCTGTGAATACCATTGGTTAATAAAGAAACTCGCTTGGTCTGATGGGGTAGAGTAGGGCTAAGCAGAGAAAACTAAAGTGAATGCTGGGAAAAAGCAGGGTGGAGCGAGAGAGAAGCCATGTAGCCCACTGGAGACAGATGCTGGATGAAACATTGCTGGGTAAGTCACAGCCTTATGGCAATATACAGATTAATGGAGATGGGTTAATTTAAGACACGAGTTAGCCAGAAATACACTTAAGCTACAGCTCAAACAGTGTTGCAAATAGTATTGGTTCTGTGTCATTTTTTTCTGGATTCTGGGCATTCAGGAAACAAACAAGTGACCTCCCACAACACTACCCATGATCTGGTTGTCCCAGGTTCACAAGAAAGCAAGTGGAGCAGGCTATGAGGAACAAACTGGCAAGCAGCAGCCGCCAGCCCCCATTTTGTCTGCACCAGCTCTGACCTTCAGTTTCCTGCCTACAGTTTGAGTGCCTGCCCTGAATTTTCTAGACGATAGACGACTGTAAGATGTAAGATGAAATGAATCCTTTCTGCCCCAAGTTGGGTTTGGTCATGATGTTTAATTGTAAGAGTAGACACCCTAACTAAGATAGATGCCACCTTCAGATAACTTTCATTAAGATAACATGTTTACAATTATCATACACTAATGAAACTTTGTAATCTCTAATAGTGTCATAAAAGAGTATTTATGTTTGTTTGAGGAAATACTGCACTGCTAGGCCACTCCTTGTGTTCAGAATCTCAGGGAGCAGAACTGTCGATTGTCTTGGCCAAAACATCCAGTTCTATGCAGGCCTGAAAGGCAACAACTTGAAGAAAGTAAATGACACAGGTCTGACTTGCTGATTGAAGGCACTTTTAGAAAGAGAGATTGAGGTCTTTCAGGGCAAACACTTCATGACTGCGGTAAAGAGGTGCAGGCCCTTTGCCTCAGAGATGGGGCCCTTAATCACATTTGTTATAGGTAGGTTGAGATCAACTCCAGTTTATTTAGTTACCCTTAGCAGTATCTATCATGGATCTGCCACAGGCCAGCTTTGCGACCTTAAGCTAATACTTAACCTCACTGAGTCCTTTCTCTACAGCACAATCAATATGTTTCCTGTTCTTTTTAGGTCTTAACAGAGATGCCTGGGAACAAAGAGCGTAGTTAATGTGAAGTTGTTTTAAGCTACTTACAAGAAAAACATTGGATAATGAAGATTATTGCTATGATTAAAGGTAGTGATTATTATTAGCAGTGTTTTGAAATGAACAATGCCAGTCAGGGTTTAAATCACTCAGCCAAAAATCAACAAAGAATTGGCTTAAATGTTTATGATGATTGTGCTGGAGAGGATGCAATGTTCTGGTCTAATAATCTCTTAAAGATTTCCCTATAAATGGCCTCAAACAGGTGGGTTGATTTATCACAAAGTAAAAACCTTCCTTATTTTTAAAAGTTGACATTGAGAGTACCAAAAACCAACATATTCTGTTAGAGGTTGGTTTTGCTCAATGACAGCTGAGTCCCTACAGGCTTTCATTCCATTTTCTCAAATATCTACCATCCTCCTACTTCTGCTTTAAACCACACACCATTGTGAAATAACTGTAAAATATGTGTGTTGAACAACACAAGTCAGCAATGTGTATACATGGAACATTGGGTTCTTTTTTTTTTTTTTTTTGGTTTTTCGAGACAGGGTTTCTCTGTGGTTTTGGAGGCTGTCCTCGAACTAGCTCTTGTAGACCAGGCTGGTCTCGAACTCACAGAGATCCACCTGCCTCTGCCTCCCGAGTGCTGGGATTAAAGGCGTGCGCCACCACCGCCCAGCTGTAACATTGAGTTCTTTCCAAAGCCTAATAACTACTGTTTTCTGTTCTACTTGATGATAAGACTGAGAAGAATAGAGGCAATATCTTCATAGACAAATATCTTAGTACTTTCAGACAGTTTGACATGGTCAATATTTGATATGGTGATTGTCTACTTCCAGTTGAGAAGGCTTGCTTTCTCTGCCAGGTGTGTGCACTAAATTAAAGCCAGAGGTATAGGCTCAGCCCTGCCTTCTCCTGTGAAAGATTGTATGTTATTCTGTGGAATTTAGATGTTTATATGGAAGGTCATTGCCTCTTTTTCTAACCCTGACTGCCTATACCACTCAGTGGAGCTATTCTCTAAATGCTGCCTCCCTTCTAAAGTACTTGACATGGTATGTTGTGTCTTGAGGGTGTTCTCTATAGCTCTCTAACATCAGAAGTCCTATAGGGAAAGTATGGACCATCCATCTCTGTTATCACTACCACTTTCCTTTCATGCAGTCCACACAGATGCTTCTTCTCGAATGCCATACTCTTTAGTTTTTGTTTTAAAAGTTTGATTCCTTGGAAACTACTAATCCTTGGTAATTGGTAGAGAAAAGAGAAAATACTTTTATGTTTAGCCTCCCTGTGTTACCATTGAATAGATGCAATTTTTTATAAATAAGCTTTAAAGACTTGTTTTCCCATCTTCTTTAGTTTCTTAAAAGAATACATAAGAATTTATCATAAATAAAATTTTTATCATAAGTGCAAAATTTTATAGGAGATAAAAGATCTAAGCTAATCAATTATAAATAATAGCTAACACTTTTACGTACATATTTTCTTCCACAAAATTTATATATTTAAAGCATATAAACATATTCTTAGATTTATTTCCTTCCCTCAAATCACACAATAGTTAATGTTTACATTATTTATGTAATGGAGGATCTGCACCTAAGAAAAGGTTTCACATACATAATAAAAGGCCCGAGGAGGTGGAGGTGTTCAAGACTGCCACCAAATTATTTATTCTTTCTGATACACAAAATTGTCTCAATGCCTGGCATTCCTCTTTCATGGTCATCATCTGAACCTAGTTTTCAAGTGTGGAAATTCCTTTTGCCTTATAACCTTGGTTGGGGCATATTTACTTCCCCTTATCCAAAATAAAAATATTAGTATTTCACTTTCCTAGTTCCTCTTGCCACTGTGTTGTGGACACACGGACTAGGTAATGCCCAGACTGATGCTCCTCCCACACCGTAGATATTTGAGGATTTGTCTCTTGCTCCACGAGCAGCTAAATAAAGGTTGTACTTTAGGGTAGTACAGTGTTGCCAACACCTACCTGCACCCAAGGTTCTTGGCTAGCAGCGCTAGTAGAAGAACCATATCTCACTGCCCTGAGGTAGCAGCCACAGAGTCTTTCTCAGTCAGGTTGTTAGCCTGATTCAGGGCATTAAAACTAGGTACATAGCCAACAGTTTGTTGTTAAAAACTTTCCCACATATTTGATATCTACCTTATATGCTTATAATAAATCTCCCATTCAAACCTACAACCATTTAATCAGTGTAACCATATTTTCTTCTATCCTGAAAGCACAGTTTCTGTGTTTGAAGTCTTCATATTTTATCAAAGAACTAGTTAATTTTTGTATAGTGTATGTTTTACAAAATATTATATATTATAATATTTCCTTATGAACTCCTAACACACATGCACATACACCAGATTTCATGTACATTCTAGTGTAGACACGCATATCATGTTCAGTATTTTCTCTCAAGTCATGCCCACTGCCTGATGCTGAATAGGCAGGGAATGTTTATTTTAAGGACTTGAGAGAGTGATATAATTTTATACAACACTTTTCTCGAACTCGATTGGTACTCAAGTGAAAATTTCATGAGAGGTTACTCTGCAAGATTTACATAATTTCTCATTAACCTTTCAGTATTTATTTGGCTTCTTACAAAGTCTCTTGTTCCTTATTAATTCCATTATTCCATCGTTTTCTTACCTGTCCCTAAACACGTTCACATAAAACTGCATATAACCCATTTTTCCTACATGAGAAAATGGCCCGGATTCTACTATTGTTTTTACTTTTAAAATGTTTTCTGGTAAGTCATGGTATTAATATCTGGAAATTTAAACAAGTTTATACTTTCTTCTCTCCTTGATCATAATACATTTAGGCTACATTCAGTTCATCAATATAGAGAATAATGTTTGATTTGTCGATGACATAATTTATGCTTAATATTTTCAATAGAATTTGTGGAAGAGAAGTTTAGAGTGGATTTAGACACGTCTTTAACTTCCTATGCTTAGAGCTTCCCACCAAAGTTCTAAGGTGCAGTCATTATGCTAGTCTGTCATGTGAAACTCTATTTGTGTTATCTTTCTGAGCATTCTGAATTTCAAGCTGTGAAATATGGGGGTTCTATTTTGTAATACTCTCTTTCTAGAACCTACTCTTTATTTTTCAAAGAGAACAAGGCCTGTAGGGGAAGAAAAGAATGGGGATAATAATGGCTCCATTTTTACAAGCACCCTGTCAGGTTTTTGTGATGTAACCTCTGCAAATCTAAGTAAAGGCAGGTGAGAAAGACCCAGGGGCTCCATCCATACAAGGCTGCCCTACATGTACCCACTGTTCCATCTAACCCTAACTCTCTCTTAGTCTTTTAAAGGGGAAAGAAAAGGACATGAATAGTTCCTGTCTGTTGTACTGCAGACTGGATAGAATAAATCAGAGAGGAAATTATACGTCTGGGATTTGGAAAACACTCATTATAACTGATCACAGAACAAATTGGCATAGACTCGTGCTATGTGCTGGCCTTACAGTGATTTAAATATATAGAATGAGCCAAGGACAAGTGAGGGCATGACCTGGATTTTCAGTCTATTCCTTTAAATATCTTTATGTGATTTTTAAAATACATTTGAGCTCTTTTAAAAAGAAATAACCAACCAATGTTTTTTCTCTAGAAATTGACTATATTAAATAGTATATTTCACAAAGAGATACCTTTAAGTCATATGCAATTTAGTGGGGGAGGAGATGTCAGAGAATAACAAATTATAATACATTATGAAGTTTATTAATCATTGGTAGTTTATATTATGTTATCATTCTGAGACATAAATAATTATAAGTGATTAACAATAGACTTTTCTTTAACTTCATGGTGATTTTATTATCTGGATTTTCTGAAGAAGGAAAGTAAGGCTTGGAGAAGTTGGACCAAAGCTAGAGTGTTATTAAAAAGTAGATAGAATTCAATCACTACGTCTGCATTCTAGCATGTGTACTACATTCATCTACTATATTAGATAGAAGTGAGAGGGCAAAAGGCACTACATAATAAATAAAGGTACATTTCAGAGATGGAAGAATTTATTGCCTGGGATTAATCTGTTCCTTTGATGCTGACAGAATATAAAGTTTCCTGCATGGCGTTTAGAATGGTGGCTATATGTTTAAAATTTTTATATCAATTTCCAGAAGTTAAAAAGGGCTCACTTTTATACAAACAGAAGTTAAATTGGATGAAAAACTCAGGGGTCAATTGTAAAAATAGTGCAGATTTATGAACAGAACTAGCATTTCTCAAAATTTGCCTTGATGGTTTTGGGAATTCTGAGGCTGAACTGTACAGCATGCTTAAATGTGTAGAGGCTTACACAGAAAGGCTGATCAAAGCCTCTCTTTCTTATGTGCCTTGTTTTACAAACACAGACACATTGATACATACACAGCCATACAATAATTGTACTCATTCATATATACACAATAATATACATGTAAGGATTATAAAGATTAACACACTCACATACACTTGTACAGTTAGACAAATAGGCATGCATGAGTGTGCATGCACGCACGCACGCACGCACACACACACACACACAAACAGCTTTTCCCTTTGCACTGTTTTATAGCTTTAAGAAACAAAATGAGGCATAAGGTTGCCATTTCTTCAGCTGTAGTTAAATTGTTTGGTAACATTTGTATCAAAAGATATAGGTAGCGATATTATAGAGCTAACTTTCCTTCAGGAAGACATCCTGAGCATCCAAAGGGTTGCAGGCACATTGGAGATTGAAGGAAAGACCATTGGTGCTTACAGAGAGATAATTGCATTTTTGTGATTTCCTGCCATTTAATGATCCAGGTTTCCACGTTTCTTGGCCTAAACCTTGGTCTCCAGCAAAGTCTCCTGTTTTCATCCATTTTTATTAGTTCTGAGTGCTACCTCCCTCAACTCTTCCTCCAGATGGAGTGAGGGAAATAGAGTATTAAAGGATAGCTTTTTGAATAGGTTATTAAACAGGCATCTTTCAGAATAATAAAGGACAATTTTGGAACTGTGCTTGAGTGCACTTGACTGCATCATCTTCATGTCCAATGAGCCTCACTGAGCATCTGTTTGCCACACTTCATTGTACCTGAGGTAGTTTCCAATCCAATAATCCATTGCAATTTATTTTATGCTAGGTAAATGACTGCTTTCTAGGCTCTAGAGGCAATTTTTCCTTTCTTATGTATGCTGGCCTGGAAGAATATTCTATTCACATTCTAACAAGAAGCAAATATCTAAGACTCCCTCCCATTCCTCAACTATTCCTTTCTTTAAAAGATCAGATATTAGAACAAAGTAATCTATGGTAAGTATGCAAATCTTTATGATTTAGCATGAGCAAGGTACTTCAATGCATAAAATATGTCTTAAAATCCTGGAAGCAAAATAGAGATTTCACAGGTGTTGAGTCTATTTTTCTCTCTTCAAATATAACTGCTGATTTCAAATATGTAGATATAGGACCCATGCCCAATAAAATTACTGTCCTGCAGGTGCATAATAATAAATAAACATGAAAGTTTGCAAGAATGCACAAGGCAGACGTGGAAACAAGTCCTGACAGTTTTAGAACTGAGATATATAGTGTAGGTTGCATTGAAAAGGGCATAGATATTTGGAGTTTTTATGCTGGAGCCAATAATTTCAACATCGAGGAGAACTCTTTTCCTTCTCCCCCATTCCATGTAGTCATCCTTTATGTCCTTTGTAAATGGAGCACCTACTGTGTGCCATTTACAGAAGCAGGTGCTGGAAGTCCAGACAATGTGCATTTTTTTTTACCAGGATAGCATAGAAAAATGCCGAAGACTGTGAGGATTAACAACATAAGTTTAGCTTTCACAGTTCTGAAGGATATAAATCACATACATGTTACCTGACTTGGCCATCCTGCAGCTGTCATTTTTCTACCTTTGGGGGAGCTTGCTTATTATTATGCGCTGTAATGACTTTACTTCTGAGCATGCACACTCTGGTAGCTCTTCATCCTTTGGTAAGAACATCAGTCACAATGGATTTGAGAATAGCCACTTAAGTGCTTTCAAGTTTATTGTCCCTGCCCATGATCCTATTTCCAAAGACAGGCATGTTTAAGATATTAAGGATTGGGATGCCAAGAAACAATTTTTTTAGTAGGGGAATAATGTAGTTCAAAGTACATCTAAAGGTAAGGGGCTGTCTTGGGGAAGCTTATGGTGTAATGGGAAATGAGATGTTTATGATGTATTGCGAAGTGAGAAGAGATAGGAAGCAAAACAGAAAATTTGGATCAGTATATCAAGGTTGCCATGATACTTCTTAATTTAATTTCTCAGTGTTTTTTTCTTCTGAAATGAGGTGTGTAATGTCTGGAATCCTTATGAATTTGATAATCTGTGATTCTCACTATGTGTCTAAACATATGAAAAATGAAGATAGGGACTGTGACCGGGAAAGCGGATGGTAGCCCCTCCCATCCCAGTGTGTAAGCACCACGTCCATCAATTGCTTCACTTGTATAATAAATGAGTCTTTGTTGGCATGTGTTTTCAAGGGTTGACGATTTGCAGTTCATCAATCAACTTCAAGGTTTTTTTATTCTGAAAAAATAAATACTAATCATAAAATAACACATTTTCTAGAAGCAAAAACATATCCTCAAACACAAATTTGGGAAGACACTTTGTTGCCGGAACTGAAGTCATATTTCCCTGAATACATTCTAAAAAGGTACTACCACATAAGTAACAGAATTTTCTAATATGGAAAAAAATCTCAAAGTAAATTCTTACGTTGCACATCTAGTGACAGATATATAAGACTGGTTCCCATAAATTGTGATTATTCTCTGTGGAAATGAATTTCCCTTTTTTCCTTTCACCTTTTATCCAGTGTGAAGTAATTTAAAAATCCATTAACACATATTGCCATGTTAATTGGGTGATATTCTTCAAGGTCAAGAAACTATCAATAGATATTGAATAGTGACTATAAATAAACTCATCACAGTAATTAGATTTGTCAATTAAAATAGAGAATGGCTAACTCTTTATGACTAGATTAAAGGTGGATCACTTTGGGAAAATAATTTTCCTCAACATAATGGGTTAGGATCGGGTTGTTGTTCTCATATGTGAGTCTGACCATGAAAGCAAGAAATCTGTGATTTTAAAAACACCTACAGATTCAGAAACTTTTGCACATATTAACAATGATAGATCACCTCAAAAATGTATTCAAATAGTAAAACTCCAATGTGACATTTATCAAGAAAATGCTGGACTACTAACACCTAATATTTATTAAGAGCTTGGTCTATGCTGGGCTGTACACTGAAACTTTAAATGCACCATCTCTCTTATTCCTCATGAAAACTGCATGAGGTATATAATTATCTTCTTTTGCAGGTAAAACTTTTTCCAAGGTCACTCAAACTACTAATAAGTGCTGAAGCTAGATTAAATTTAGGTCCATCTGACTCCAAGCCTAATGCTCTCTGCACCTCTCTGCATGTGCATGACTAGATAAATATTTTAATTAGTTTCACTTTGTCCACTTCTTTCTCATGTGAGAAGGTTTCCGGTGACGACCACTATAACCCTTGGTTTTAGTTTTCATGCATTTGGAAAGACCATTCTCAGACTGCAAACATTGTCTAGTTTTCCATTTATTAATCTGGAGGCTGGATGCTGTATACAAATGGGTAAACACTGTGCTTACTATTTTCTTGGTTGGAGAGGGCTATATATTTCGCCACATTTTCTCCTTAGAATGTTAAATAGTCTATTGCATCCTTAGATGCAATATATCATCCTTAGCATCATTGATATGGCTATTCTGTTTTTTTCCAAGCATAATTTGTTGTAGTTAGGTAGGTCACTGGGAGACTGTGAAGAATATGTGGGTAATAGCTAAAGGGAACACAGTAAACTTACATCAGCTTTAGTTTATTGAAATATCATATCCAAGAAAACAAATGCTGATACCTGACAACATGATGTGGGAGGGAGAAGTTTATGCTTTCTATTATAATTGTAACAGAAAAATCTAGAGTTTATGATATGCTAGATAGGCAAAGGCCATGTCCCCAGAAACCTCTGTAATGAGCAAAGCGCCACTGCTTAGAGTGTCCATAAATGCCGAGAACCAACTTGAGCACCAGATTGAGATGTTTTTCGATGTTGTTGTTGTGTGCTCATAGTCTTAGACTCTGTGTGATACAGAAAAAAAGTTGATGAAGAGAATCTTACACTCTGTATTGTATATTACTTATTGGGAAACTTCAATAAACATCTCATCACCTGGATAGGGAGCTGACAATAGACCAAAGTAAGGGTACTATCAATGTTCAACTCAGTCAATCAATTTTTTTTTATTTCTTGTGGGAATATGGGTGTGGGTGGGGGGGGATTACTTACAGAATTGGTTCAAAGACTATTGAATCACCAAAAACTCACCACAGTATGGGTGTCAGCTCACAAGACATTGCCATGTGGAGTGCACTGTACAACCTGCATATGGAGCAGTAGGTGAGGGAGTGGTCTTTCCACATAGCTCACTGTACCTGAGCCTCTTTCTGGGAGCTCAGCTGGTCTCCAAGGCAGTGAATTTGGCTTAATATCTCTCAGCAGTCCTTAAAGTTTATATGTTTGAGAGGAGGGAGACACTTAGTGAGTCTGATCAGTGTCCGCAAATTCCTGAATAGGCTACAATGTTGCATCTTGTCTAAATTATGGTTTTTATTGCTGTGAAGAGACACCATGGCCATGGCAAATCTCATATAGAAAACATTTAATTGGGGTGGCTCACATTCAGTTTTCAGAGGTTCAGTCCATTATCATCAGAGCATGGCAACATGCAGGCAGATGTGGTGCTGCCTACATCTTTGCTTGCAGGAAGCAGGAAGCCACTGGGTGGTATCCTGAGCATAGGAAACCTCAAAGCCCACTTTCACAGTGACATATGTCCTCAAACAAGGACATGCACATCCCAACAAAGCCACACCTCCTAAAAGTGCCACTACCTATGAACTCATGGGGCCAAATACACCCAAACTACCACACAGCTCCTCTTCGAATAGCCTGGTTTTCTCTCTTCTTTGTAATAACCTGTGTCTTAATGATCTTTTCTCTTAGAATATGTTACTGTTTCACTCTTCCTTCACATTCCGTGTCTTAACAAGTTTTTCTCCAAGACAGATCATTTAAATCTCATAGGAACTGCTACTCAACAGATATTCAAGGTTTAATAGAAGAAATCACCATAAAAGAATTTCAATATTAAAAAAGAATTACATTATTAACTAGACACTATTATATAAATAAATGTAACTATATGCACATATATACTATACATGTTTATAAATTTGAAAAAGAATTAAAATAGTGATTTCTTATATTGACAGAAATGTTAAAACATTTTCACAATAGATGTTAAAGCTGGATGATAAAGTTTATGATGAATTTTCTAGGGAAATTATAAGGGTGAGTAGACAGTATTTGCTAGGTAACTAAGTCCAAAGAAAAGATCTAAAAACAGGATATGATGTGGCATGAATGACAATTATCATGTATTCTGAAATGAATTGAATATTTGCTCTATGTATATAAAATGAAAAGAAATCATGTTTTTTTTGTTTTTAAAATAAAATAAAAATAGAAAAAAGCAAAATCAAAGGTTGGTTGCACTTGTTTCTGGGTTTCGTAGACACAGGATAATGTGGTATGTCACCTTGTGCCTGGCTTTTTTAATTTAACCTGTTTGAGACGTTATAAGTATTTGAGTAAAGGAGTAAAGGCTATTTCCATTATTTATTACTCAATGTATGAATGCACGTTTTACTTAGCTTATAATTTTTATCATTATAAATTGTTATGCAGTACAGTAAAATTGTGTTTTCATAAATACATGCGTATATATTTAAGAACCATTTTACTTTAGCTTAGTTTTCCAAGGTAATTACATAATTTGCATTTGGGATAGCAGTGTGCTGAATTTTAGTTTTTGTACCTTCTTTCTAACTTTCAAAAATGCATTTTAAATACTAGCACAGTGGGTATTTTATCGTGACTGCTTAAACATTTATTTTTATTCTCAAAATAATTCTTTTCTCCTTTTGGAATGTTTTATTATAGTTATTAAGGCATGTTTCTCATGATATAGGTCTGGCTATCTTAAAACACATTATGTATACTACAGTGGCCTCTGTAATTGTTTCTTCTATCTCTGCCTGGTGAGTATGATGATAATTCGTATGGGTTCATATGCCCAACTACAGAGGGATAATTTTAATAATTCATTGTTACTTATGTATTCTTTTTGCTCATATGTTTGCCCATGTATTGCTGAACTTTTCTGTATTTCTTCTATATTTGTAGAAGCTAATTTTGTGCTCTGCTTGCTATTTCTGTTCCAGTTGCCTATATTGAAATGTTTGTTTCCTTACTGTTTGGCCATATGCACATTTTAATAGGTAGAAATACACAAATGAGATTCTTTTCATATCAAATCAATTTGTATTATGTCACAACCAAAAATAAAGACCTTGTTTAGTTACAGCTTATGTATTACCCAGCTGATCTTGATTTCAAACTCTCTTCTTCTAAAAGATGGGGGTGGATGGAGTAGGGGATGAATATGATAAAAATACTTTGTTTAACATTCTCAAATAATCGATAAAATATTACAATCAAAACAGTTAAAATATTTAAGAAGCAATGAGCAATTGAAATACATAGTGTGTGTAAAAATGCATCACAGGACTGGGAATACAATATTCTGATTAAAGAATAATTTATTGTTATGTAAGACAAAGCTTAGAGTCTACAACAGAGGAATAAATGTATAAATGAACTTATGGCAATACTTTGGGACTGTTTGGTAGTTTCCAAAGGAAGAGGCAATATCTAGGAAGCTCTGCCTTTGGAGGTTAGTTATTAGGTTCATGTCTCAAGCTCAGGATGGAAAAGTTCAGTCAGTCACCTAGTTCTTAGTGATCAGTGGTCATTTCCTCCACCACACATTGTTGCCTTCAGTGTGGTGCCTCCACTCTCAGGCATCTATGAAGTGAGTGTCACAAGGTGGCTCAAGTATATGCAATAAACAAATATGCCCTTCTACTTTAGAAAACAAAAGGAAGCTTTTCTGTCTAATAGGCTTTGCATATATATTGAAAATCTTGCCTTGAGAGACTCTGCCTACTTCTTGTGGCTGGAACTTTGACTTTTTTTATATAAGTAGCTCACAAGGAAGCTGGAAAATGAGAAGGGTTTTGCTTTATTCCTGCTGTGGTTCACTCTTACAAGTTTTTTAGAGAATGCAAATAAGTCTGAGATATGGAAGGTTCATCCTGAGCTCAGGAAAAGATTCTTTTGTTGCTTAAGTTTCTCTGCCTCTAGCTTCCAAGATGCTCCTAAACTCAGCAGATTATTGCAAGCAAATTTCTTCTTTTTCTCATATTTTCTTTGTGGGGACTATGTTGACTTATGCAAAATATGAGTTGCTACTCAAATATGCTCTATGGCTATAGCCAACTGATTATATAAGTGTCTTCTTATTAGGGTAGACATTTTGCCATTTGGAGAGTAAGCTTAGAGATATCAGGTACATTTAAGAGTTCCTGACGACTGCTGTTTTCACTTTCCTTCCCCCATTTGAACACATAGTGCTTTGGTAATTAGAAAGAACTATGGTGTGAAATGCATTGTATTTATATCCTAACATTAATACAACGGAAGCAACAACAAATGGTGTCATTGCTGAATGTTTTATTTTGTGACTCACTTGGATTTTTTCAACATTTGTCCTGTGTGTACAGGAATAGCATAGTTATGAAACCACAGTGCAAATAGCCAAATAGGAGATGAAAGGAAGTGAGGTGAGAGGGTTGCAGTCAGAGGGGCATTTCCTGTCTGGATTTTCAAGAGGCTGCACTGCAAGGAGCTGTGTGCTGCCTTTGGGGGCCACTGTTGTCAAAACCGCAGTCAGAGAGAGCTAAAATGATGTGACTAAGTACAAAGGGTGTGGGGTGACAAGGGAGAAAAGTGTTTATGTTCTGGGCATTGCCTAAAAACTGTTTTCAAGGTGAAACTAGTAAGGCCTCCCTTTGCCAAGTTTTCTGAAACATACAGTCACCTCGTGATTATAAGGAAGCAGTGGTGTGGATAATTAACAGCATGGCCAGTTCTCCACACTTGTCTGTTCACACAGGTAAGGACAGAGGTTGTTTACCCGTTTCTTTTTATTTACTTCCTCCCTCCAACCTTGCATGATGCTTCCTTCTCTTTGTTACTGATTTCACAGAGTAGAAGAATTTAGAAGAGACATTTTGCCTTTCAATCACCACATCTTCTAGCCTCTTGTATCTACTGGAGTAAGTTCTCTCCCTCAGTCACCATGGAGGCAATGGGTTCCTAGATACAGTCATAAATATGCCTCCTCCACCATGACGCACTCTTTAGTATCAAGACTCCATACCTTCTGGCCTATTCAAGGACCTTATGCTTTTGTTCGATTGTTTCCAGCATTGCCCCATTTTACAAACGGCAGTGAAATACTTTAAAATTCCCTGCATATTTATTTGCTCTTCTTTAGAGCACCTCTCTTAGAAATGGCTCCTCTGTGTGTGTCATGGACCATCTTTTCCTGTTTATCTTTCAACCCAGTAACAACCTCGAAACAGTCTTTTATGGGAATACATCAGGTCATCAATTCTAAAATTTTCTCACTCAGGCTTAGTATCTTTTCACCGGAGTAAGCACATTCTCATTCCTCAAACACATTTAAACTGGCGTCTAGGATGCCTCTTTATCTTGATTGACGTCACAACCACAATCTCTCCTCAGTCCCAAGTCCCCATTGCCTTTATATTTAAGTGTGTAATTCAACTTCCTATCATTATTTTCATTCTCATCTATTAAATTATTGCATCCACACAAAGAAATTCTTTGCTGGAGACTCTCTCTGTATTTAAATATCTCCTCCTTTATTTTCTTAAGGTTTTCTCCCACAAAAGACTCCCCAGCTGTATCATTTAACCTAGAAGCCAAGGAGGAAACTTAACCCACACTTCTGACCCTCTAACCCATTTGGATAACCCTAAAACTCTGAACCATATTGGCATGTAAACCAGTGTTGTCATAAGAAGGCTTTGTTTAGGCAACCTTATTGTTTGGGTTTCATGGGCTCAGCTTTCCTGTCACATATAGCAGACACTATCCAGCATTACACTATACTGTATTTTTAAAAATGTCTTCCTTGCAAAGTCAATCCAGAAAAGCAAGTATGCCATGAGCAATCCATGTATGACTGACTCCTTTATCCATATCCTCAGCTTGGATCAATAGCTAACATGCTATGTATTTACTTGTAAAACCTTAAATGAGAATTCTGACATCAGTCTTTTTACCTGGCTCATTAAACCCAGCCTCTCAAACAGCACCTGCCGCAAAGAAGGTGCTGAGTTTGTTTACTGGGAGGATGATTGACAGGGATAAATATAAATAACTTTTTATCTTGTTTGAAAGTTTTAGAAGCTGGTTTTGCATCATATTCCGGTGGCATATATAATTGTTGCGGGAGGTCCTCCCACTCCTCCAGCCTATCACCGCTGAGGTACCAGCCCATTGGGGCGTGGTTTCTCTCCCTTTAAAAAAGCGGCCACTTCCCTCTCCTCTCTCTCTTCACTTCCTGCTCCGCCTGCGACTAGACTCCCTTCCTGGTTGCTTAGAGGGCTGTTGCCTGGGACAGTGATCTGTAAGTTTTTTCCCCTTTAAATAAATACCACCCTAATAATCATAACCCCGAATTGGTGTGGCATTGTTTGTGACTTACGCCTTCATTTTGGCGCCCAACTTTTGGTTTTAGAACCTCTCCTTTCCCCACTCGCAGCCGCGAGTTCGGCTTGGCGGCCCTAAGTTCGGCTTGGCGGCTGCGGGCTTGGCGGGCGCAAATTCAGCTTGGCGGCCGCGGGCTTGGCGGGCTCTAGTTCGGCTTGGCGGGAGCCCTCCCCTTCCTCAGCCGCCAGCGGCCTTGGACTCCCCACGTGGATTTAAACTCCACAGGCCCGCGTAGTCTCTGGCCGCGTGGTTTGCTCTTTTCTGAGTCATTTTTAAATCTCCCTTGCAAGTACAGCTCTTAAGTGGCACGAACCAGAGCAAGTGGTTGCTGAAAGCTGCAACCCCTCAGGGTGACTCTGTCATGTGGAGGCATAAGCGGCTTCCAGATTGCTCTTCTCTACCCCTGGATTCTGGGTTTCTGGTTCCGTCTCAGGAATTGATTTAATTACATTTACTTTGTTGAGAAACTTGCATTTTCCAGTTTTTAACATCTACTAAGGCACTGAAACAGGACCATGTTTTCACCGCGACTCTGCAACAGCGCCACCTCCTGGATAATAGGTAATATTGCAGTTTTTGTTTCTAACGCAAATTTTACTGCTTTGTTTTCACTAATACAATGGATTAGTAAATTTATATTTACTAATACAATGAATTACATCATACAAGGTTTATATGATTATGGGGATACCTTAATTTGCTTGTTACTAGCCTTCAGTTTTCTTTTCCATATTCTATCATTAAGGAAGAATATGGCACTCCTAAGAACGATTGAATCTTTACGTACTAATAATGAACAGAAGAATATGGCACTCCTAAGAATGATAGAATCTTTACGAACTAATAATGAACAACTAATTGACAGGATTAAAATTATTGAAAATCAGAGGTTATCTGAACAAGTGGATACTATGACAGACAAAATTGATTCCATATCCAAGGGTATTAGAAAGTTACCTGAAAGGGTTCAGGCTGTTGAATTTGACCTTCAGACTTTATCACAAAGTTTTGATAAGGTAACAGACAGAATGTACCTCCAAGATGGGAATCTACATGATATACAAGAAAAGTTTAAGGAGGACATGTTATCTTTGAAGGAAAAAATTAAAGCTTTGGAATCACAGGTGCAGAATGGGGACCAAAAAATTGATACCTCAGTGAAATCACTGGAAATATATACAGGTCAGGAGATTCAGGATTTAAGAGAGACAATGATAAAAAGATTTGAAAAGATTGGGGAAATTATTGCAGCTGGTGAACAGAGTAAGGAGGCACAAGGACAGGATACAAGGCCTCTACCAGCTATTAGAACTGGCTTACCCAGGGTTCTAGCGACATACCCTATACTTAATTCTGAAAAAGCATCAACTTCTAAAGGCTCAAAGGGAGTCAGAGAAGCTAGATGGACGCCAATAGCAATGAATGATCTGAAAGAAATTAAGCAAGCTGTTGTTAATTTTGGCTTGCACAATGCATATGTAAAGGAAATGATAAGGACTTGGGCTTCTAATGCTAGAGCTACTCCCCATGATTTCCATCAGTTAGTGTCTGCAGTTTTAGATAATGGACCTTCCTTGATGTTTGGAATTTATTTCAGAGAAGAATCCAAACATATGGAACAGCAAGGAAGAGCAAAAGGTATTGAGGTTTCCCAAGATCAAATTCTTGGTGCAGGAGAATATGCTGATCCACAGGTCCAAGCTCTTTATGACGATGAAGTACTGTGTCTATGTCACCAAGCAGCTTTAAATGCTTGGAATAGGATACAAGATCCAGCAAAAAGGGTTGAATCATATACCAGAATTAGGCAGGGACAGAGAGAACCCTTTATTGACTTTTTGCAAAGATTAATTAAGGCTCTGGACATAGGGGTAACAGACCCAGAAGCTAGACGAATACTTCTTGAATCTCTAGCTTTTGAGAATGCAAACATAGAATGCAAAAAGATAATTGGGCCCGTACGTTCTATACTGATGCAAATAAATCAGGGAAAGCAGGTTACAAGTCAGATGAATTGAGTAAGGTGGAACAAAGCCCTTATAATTCTGTCCAGAAGGCAGAATTATATGCCATTCTTATGGTGCTAAGGGATTTTAAAGAACCTCTTAATATAGTTACAGATTCACAATATGCAGAAAGAGTTATCTTGCATATTGAAACCGCTGAATTTATACCAGATGACACAGAGTTGACTTCATTGTTTATCCAGGTACAAGACATAATCAGGAACAGGCTTTGTCCGATGTACATAACACACATCCGGTCCCATACAGGTCTGCCTGGTCCTCTAGCCCAAGGCAATGCTGAGATTGATCAATTATTGATTGGAAGTGTGTTGCAGGCCTCGGAATTTCATAAGAAGCATCATGTCAATAGTAAAGGCCTAAAGAAAGAATTTTCCATTACTTGGCAACAAGCTAAGGACATTATAAAGAGATGCCCTACTTGTTCTTTCTATAATCAAACACCGTTGCCTGCAGGGAGTAACCCAAAGGGTACTAAGAGAAATGAAATCTGGCAGATGGATGTGTTCCACTTTATGGAATTTGGTAAATTAAAATATGTACACCACACCATAGACACGTATTCAGGTTTTCAATGGGCTACTGCCCTGAGCTCAGAAAAGGCTGATTCAGTAATCACACATTTATTGGAAGTTATGGCCATCATGGGTATACCTGCGCAAATAAAGACAGATAATGGTCCAGCATATGTATCTAAGAAAATGAAACGCTTTTTTGATTATTATAATATAAAACACATTACAGGTATACCAAATAATCCTACAGGTCAGGCAGTTATAGAAAGATCAAATCGTACTATAAAGGATATGCTGAACAAACAGAAAGGGACTGAAAATACCCCCAGAAATAGATTACATAATGCTTTATTAACCTTGAATTTTCTTAACGCTAATGAGAAAGGAACGACAGCAGCAGAAAGACATTGGATAATGGAAAAGTCTGCTGAACTAAATCAACCGATTTATTTCAAAGATGTGCTGACCTCTCAGTGGAAGCCAGGAGATGTGCTACGTTGGGGAAGGGGTTTTGCTCTTGTTTCCACAGGAGAAGAAAAATTGTGGATACCATCAAAATTAATAAAGTTTCGCAGGAAAGGAGTCTAGTCGCAGGCGGAGCAGGAAGTGAAGAGAGAGAGGAGAGGGAAGTGGCCGCTTTTTTAAAGGGAGAGAAACCACGCCCCAATGGGCTGGTACCTCAGCGGTGATAGGCTGGAGGAGTGGGAGGACCTCCCGCAACATATAATAACAAGGGAGAGAAGAGAAATGTGTAGGACCTCAATTCAGCTTGGGGGCCAGAGGCCAGTTGGTTGAAACCTAACAAAAGTTTTGAAGAGGAATTTGTGCTCTGCCTGATGAAGACATGTGCTTGGCTCCCAAGGCTTCAGAATAACATAGGAGAAGTTATCGTGTGCAAGTGGGTTGCCCCAGGATAGTTTTGGCCAATAGGAAATAAACCCGAAGTATGTTTGATAGGAGAAGCTATTTTTAGTTTGGAGTATTTGGTGTTGTCATGAGCTGTAAATTCATCAATAATGTGTATTTAAAAAAAAAGAGCGACTAATTTTTTTTTTCTTGGAAAGTATTTCTATCTTACAAAGAGAGGCAGGAGGGAAAAAATAACCACACATTATGTATATGAAAATCAGCAGCTGCAATGTGATGAAAATCAAGGATTTTAATTAAAATATTCTAATTTCAAACCTCCTGTCTTGTCTTTTCCTTTGGAAAGAGGTTTTTAATGCAAGATTTAGTTTTAATCATAATACTACTGTAAAACTTGTGGGACAGCAAAATGGGGAGTTATTCACCATCTTATAATCCAGTTTCTATATTTCTATTTTATGGCCACTAGACTGGTATAAAGTTAGCAAATACTTTTCTTTTGGAGATAACAAAGTTAGCCTTGATTGCTAAATGAATGAGCACTTGAGGCTACTCTTACTGTCAGAAACAAAGAGGCCTGAAATTGACAGGTGCTCATTTCCTTGGGCTTAGGAAAGACAAATGTCACCAGTTGGTGATCTGTTCTGTTGTGTTTCATTTTAAAACTTTTGTGACCGTAAATGCCTATTCTCTTAAATATAGCTTCTGCAAAAAAAAAAATGATATTTATATGAAAGATGTTGATATACATTCATTTTAGCATTTACTTTTGGAGAATCTGAAGGTATGGACTCTATTTCTTCTAAAGGTGCTGGAACTTGCATATTACATGATGTTTTACTTTGTGTGGTAAGCAAGTGCATGATAATCAGAAAGTACGGGCAGCTTACAGAGACTGTGGTGTTGCCATGCAAGCGCACACAAACACTGCACAGCCACAATGAGAAGATACTACAGAAATCAAGCTTTACTTTAACGAAAAATATTCTCATAGTCTTTTTCATTGCCTTTTTCTCCTAAAATATCTATA
Organism: Microtus oregoni; assembly: GCF_018167655.1. Classification (NCBI taxonomy): domain Eukaryota; kingdom Metazoa; phylum Chordata; class Mammalia; order Rodentia; family Cricetidae; genus Microtus; species Microtus oregoni. The sequence continues at coordinate 17,904,645 of NW_024543097.1, read as the reverse complement.
GGAAATATTTTCACATCAAGGAAATCAAGTATTTTAACTGCAGCTTTTTCCAAGTAACAGTTAAAACTGGTCATCATCTCACTTCTTGGTTAGACAGCTCAACAATACTTTCTAAGTTAGAAATGTAAGAATGGAACATTAAGGAATACAGAGAGATATTTACCGCTAATTCAAATTTAAACAAAAGGTTAAACTATGGGAACACAATCTGCTTCAATTTGGATTTCTTAGAATAATTATTTCTGGCTCCCTACCTAAAATATACTGTGTAAAGGAACTTTACAAATACATGTATTTGGTTTGTTGACACTTTTTTTTTTTTGCAGAAATGTATGACGCAATATTGCGAACTACTGCCAGTATTTTTGAAGTTTCTTCACTATTTAAAATCTAAATAAACCCAGGAAAGAAATATCATCTTGTGGCAACAAACTTATCCCTTTCACATAACTGAGAAAATGGGTTTTGTATCTTTTTTACACATTTTTTAATGTGACTCTAGATATCTCCCCTAAATTTTTATACTCTTCAATGGAAATTATTTAAATAGGACTTTGAATGTGCTTCAAAGTGGAGTATCCCATGTATAATTCTGGAGATATTTGTCATGGTTATATGATCTCAACTCATAGCCTCTGATTTTATGATTTTCTATTTAATCAAAGGATTCCTTGCTGATCTTGAAAAGTATGATGTTTTTAAACATCAGTTAAATCTTTTTATTAATTCTATGGCCCTCCATCTTGCTTAGTGACCCATTCTGCACATGAACTCACAGTTGACTGCCTGCCTTCCAGGTGCTAGGATCCAGCCTAGGTATATGATGCCATGTCCCTCCTCTTTCTCTTTTTTGTTTTACTTTATAATTTATGTGATATCTGTAATTATCATTGTCATTCTTTTGTTGTTATTGTTCTTCCTTTTAGGTGTCACTCTTATTCTAGAGCAAGTAAAGAGAGATAAGACAGACTTCACCTTCTAGACATAGTTTGTTGTCAGTCCAATACTTACTTAGCTGGAAGTTAAGTTGCTGATTGGATTTTTACAAGTTTTGGTCTGCTTTCAAACTCTGGCCATATTGCCTGATTATAGTTTGGAATAGGTTGAGAGTTCTTTTGCTCAGTCTCTTTCCTTATAAACCTTTTTAAATTTTTTTACCTACCCACCTCCTTTTGTTTACTAAAATCAAGATAATTATGCCATGTTCATAGCTCACGAGCTCAAGTGCTGGTTGGTTGCTTGTTCTCTATGATAAAGCAGTCGACTAGTACTGGCAGAGTTCATTCAGGTTTCTTTCATTCAAGGTTCTTTTCTTTTTCTTTTTTTTTTAACTCTAGTAGGTTACTACTTGAGATTTAGTTTCAGGATTTAAATTAGTGCATCCATTAAGTGGTTCTAATGTTAATTTCTTCGGTATCTTAGTTGTTTTATTTTGGAAAATGCTTAAAAGAATATCCAAACGACTGCTCAGGAAAGTTGTCCTCGGACATGCAAACAGGTGCCTTGAACAGTGTTTTGCTGAGTTGTGTGTGATTAGATGTGGAAGACTGGGTAGGTGACCACCGAGGAGTAAGACATGGATGACTTCGCACCGTATGTGCATGGAACGTTTTCAAAGTTTTCAAGACAAACTTCCACAAACTCCACAGGTATTTACAGTTGCCAGAGGAACCACTCTCATAACCATCAACACTCTCCAGCAAGTGTTTTCTCCTTTATCCTGCTATATAGGAGCACTTTCCAATTTAGGGTACTTTAACTGTCAGAAATATCAAAAAGAGCCTGTGCACTTTAGGCAATCGTTCTGAACCCCTGTCCAGAAAACACAGGAAAAACAATTTTGAAGCAATCTTTGTTTTGCCTCCCCATTGCCCTTTCACCCGGGATATAGCTTTCAGCTAATTAGTGCGTCCTGGCATTACGATGAGAGTTCTACTGTGCTCTACCGAGAGAGGTAGATTGGCCAAGGTCACACAACTGCAGCCTTGCTGAGATTTATTTGTAAAAGCCATATTTTGTTTAGATACTTGACACCTAACATTTCATTTGTCCAAGTGCGCAGGATTTCAAGTTTCCAATGAACTTAAACTTAGCACTTTACCTCCAGGTCAGCATCTTTATTCTCTGCCTCTGAGAGTCTGGTAGTACCTGTTCCAGCTTATAATGAAACCCATTGGTAATCTCTGCTTTTTAGATGCTGGGGGCGGGTAATAATATTAATTATCAGCATAGAATCACCTTGCTTTCTGTATATAGGCACTTTACCTAAAGATTAAAAAGGCAGTGAAAGAACAAAGACCTACTCAACATTTTATCATAAAGTGTGCCTTGGTGACAGCAAATCAGAGGACACTTCTGTTAGACCTTCAGAGTTGAATGAAGCCAATTAATGCACAATTACTGGCAGCGGTGCTGTATTTGAAGGTTTTTTTTTTTTACAATGAAACTTTTAAACAGAATAATTGTAGACATCTGCTTTACGTACCTTAGCCGTGACATAGCCAGTGTTTGCTAAGATCTTCTGAGCTTTTACAGTTTTACACAAAAGGGCATATTGGCAATTGTGTTTTCCTGTATAATAGGCAGACTGCAAAACACTAAGCTAGAATTCAGCATTGTTATAGAAATGTTCAATGTCACCAGCGCGATTGACTTGTTCCACCTGGCTCTCAGACATTTGGAGAAGCTAAACATATGTACCTTAATTGCCAAAATGTAGGCTTAATGAACATGCAGGCGTTATGTTATACCAAATGCAACAATCAACATGATGGCAAGCTACTTTAGAGCATGTCACAATGTTTGGCTTTGAAGAGGCTTGCCTTTGGCAATGTTTCAGAGAAGAATGTGTTCCTTGCTTTTTGCCGTCCTGTGAGCCAATAATAAAGTGTTCAGCATATGAAGCTGGTATTTATTTTAAATTGCTATGTCAATATTTTTGTTTAAAAGCAAGCTTGATTCCTTGTGTGGACTTTGTTGAAGCTTTCTATCACTGCTTTTTATTTGAGTTTGATTTAGCTGCTTTTCTCCCTGATTTTGTGTTTTGCAGAATGGCTGCCTTGAAAGCCTTCTGATTGGGATGGGGAGGGGGTAGGAAAGTTGCTGTGTGAATTGCCAAGCCTGGAATGTGTTTAAATGGAGCAAACCACCCTGTGCTGAAGGCATCAGAGAAGCGACTGCAATTAAGCTGTGTGCGTTTTGTGACCTTGGAGTTTCTCAAAATAGCCACCATGACTGGAGTACTGAAAGCTCTGGATTCAAATGTCTCAGAATGAAATGACCTCACCAACAAAGTGCCCTTGCTCTTAGGGAGCTATCTCCAAGTCCAATGCCTATGTAGAAAGCCAGAGACTATGCTTTTGTTTTCACAGACACAAATGGAATTATACTGTGATGGGATATTGCAGAAGCAATTCAGTCATGATGTGATGTCAAACCTAATTTTCTCACCAGTGGAGGGGATGCTTTACTTACTGCAGATGCCGATGTTTTGTAGATGCCACAGACACTTCTGACAAATTGTGAGCAGTTTTGTTCCTGGATTTTTGCAATATGCCTTTATGTGAGATGTATTTCTGTGAGGGGGATAAAAATGGTCTTTTCATAAGACAAGAGAAAACAGTATGCATCATGTGCACACACTGAGCTAAAAAGGACTGTCTTTATAAATTAAATCGGACATTTTGAAATGTTAACACAATAAGAAAGTGGGGATTTTAGGTAATTAAGTTCCATAAAGTCAACATTTCTCAGTTGGGACCCATTAAGAGGAGTATGGTAGACAAAGGAATAAGATAAATATAGAAAGTAAGTGATTAAAAATGTTCCCTTTTATATGGCAGGGAATGTAAACGACATATTCTGAGGCTTGACACAATATAAAGTGTTATTATTCATAATATATTTAAATTACACAAAGGTTGAGTTTTGCAGAAACAGCGCTTAAGTGTTAAGAAGTAGTTTTTAATCGTGTCTGTTGCTTTGGCCAAATTTTCTTCAATGTACTTTTTCCATCTTCCCTCCTGAAGTGTGGACCAGGAAGCTCCATGAAGCATGAATGCTTACTAGATGCAGAATTCTACCTCAGTTCCAGAGACTGAACCAGAGTCTACAGTCCAATGAGCTCCGAAGTGCCTTTCAAACACATCGTATCTTGAGGAGTTTGAATCTGGGTAAACTGTCCAAAAGAAAGGTAAGCTATGTCACAAAAAGTTAAGTGGACTTGCAAAGGCCCGAACTTGTGCTTTCCTGAACACATACGAGAGATGTAATGGATGCATCAGAGACAGTAAAAGCCATGTGTGCTCTAGGGCAGTAGCTCTGTACAATGCAGCAACAGAGAGAAACCTTGGGAGTGGGGCTGGAGTTGAGCTCAGCACGACTTTGCTTCTGAGATTTTCCTTTCACTTCTCTCTTTCATCTAATGCAAATGCTGTTCTTGTGTCTTTTCTACTCATCTATTAACCTATCTCTCTGCTTTCCGTGTGTAGTTTTCTTCCTTCCTCCCTTCAAGAAACCCTCTAAAAAATTATAGAATAAGCTTTAAAAATTACCTCAGTGTACTTATTTTGGTATTCCTCCTTTGAACTAGTATCAGTTCCTTAGAAATTTTCTAGAACCCTCGGTTGTTGGATATTAGCTTAAGGTATATTACATGTGTTTATGTGGTGGAATATTTGTTTAACGATGCAAAGATGTGTTGCATTCTTTAGCATTTGTTTAACTCTGTAAGGCTGTGCTACTTTTCCTGTCTAAAACACCTGATTGGTCTAATAAAGAGCTGAACAGACAATCGCTAAGGCAGGAGAGAGAAACTGATAGGGCTGATGGGCAGAGAGAACAAACAAGAGGAGAAATCTAGGGAAGAGTGAGGAGCAAGAAAAGGAGAAGGAGAGGAGGATGCCACAGACCAGTCACCCAGCCATGCAGCCGGCCATGGAGCAAGAAGGAAAGAAGGATATTTAGAATAAAGTAAGGTAAAAGCCCTAAGGCAAATCATACTTAAATAGAAATGGGATAATTTAATTTAAAAAGCTATCTAGAAATAAGCCAAGCCAAGGCTGGGTATTCATAAGAAAAAATAAGTCTCCTTGTATTTATTTGAGAATTGGGTAGAAGGTCCCCAAAGAACAAAAATAAAACCAACTACAACCCTGACCTTGTCGATAGATACCAGACTCGAAACATGACCGTTTTCTCTCATTGTCACAGACCTGCCTGTTTTCTTTGGGTCCGCATAGCTGATGATGCTTGGAAAGACCTAGAGTCTCTGTTTATATCAATTCTCAGCTAAGGACATCAGATCTAAAAGTACTTCAATCCAGTTTTTCCGGGCAATGAATAGTTTATTGGGTTCCCAGCCAATAGATGCCTGCTATGATCATTTATAAAGTTCCTACCATAGCACTGTTCTGTGGAGCTATAAAACTAATTTGCATGTGCCACTTTGCAGGGGTGACCACGTTTGACTTTCTGATGATCCGTACCTCTCTCATGAAACATTTCATTATCAGTCAGACATCTTTCGGCTAGCCAAAACATAGTGGCGTCTCAAACTCATTTTTTCTCTTCAGTTTTCCTATAGCACTTATGACATTGAAGTAACATCTATTGCTCACTATCTTCACGTACCATTAAAAGCCATATTGGTTCATGATAAAAAAATGTCTAAGAATTGAAATAGATGATTTCTGGATAATAAACATTACTTATAATGTATAAAAATATTCTTAGTGATGGGTAAGAACCTGTACCATATAAGGATGAATGAGACAAAAAATGGTCTCTAGTGAATCTGTAATAGCTGTAGTGTAGATAGGAATGCTTGTTATTTCTATGAAGTAACAAGTGACAGGAAGGACACCAAGAGCTTATAGTAGGAATAATCCATATGTGATTGTTATTGTGAACAGAATCCAACGAGACGTCACATCTGAGGAGAACAGAAACAGCATTGGGAAATGGCATTCCCATATCAGAGCACAGTAGGGATATGCTACAGTAAATTTGTGTAAGATGTATTCAGACAGTAACTCACATTTAAATGAAATGATTTATGTGTAGGGAAAATGACGGGAGACAGAAGAACCCACACTTAATTGGTCGAGAGTATGAAATGTGTCTCTGGAAAGAACATAGCAATTAATAATGAGAATGTTGGAACAATGGCACAGAACACAAAGCTCAGCAACCTGGGCTGGTTACTGGAATCTGGCCATGACAGAAAGCCATGAATGAGTGATTATGATTATTGTTTTTTTTTCTTCCAAAACAAGATATATTTTTTTTCATCACGACAGGGAAGATATGTATCAGAAACTGATGGCCCAGGCTTATCTGTGAGCAATGTATCTCTGAGATTAAAGCAACCTACAGATGAAGAATTCAGCAAACTTGCCTTGCATCTAATGTGGTAAACAACAGAGGTTAGTTCTTGTGATCTGGAAATGACTAAATAAGACAAGGGTGAACAGGAAAGAAGACCAAGTCAGGACTTGAAACAGGGACTATAATCCAATGTCGAATCCAATTCTGAGTGTGACTTTTGATGAATCATTATCTTCCTGAACCATACTATCCTAGGGAACCAAATAAAATAAGTAATTTCTCAACTATCTTCCAAGGTTTAACATTCTTGGCAATCAGTGATTCCTGAGAAAATATATTTGGCCTCATTTCCTACATCTTTTGAAGATAATAATGATACAAATTGTGAAAAGGAGACCATGTCAACTAGTAAAATAAAGTGAACAGTTCAAACTTGCCTCTGAATATCAAGGCAATGGGATTGTTCTTGTTGTTGACTCTGTCATTTTGCTTCCCTTGGAAGCACCCATTTCTAGTCACACCGATAGTGATGTCTAGCTGCTTAGATGGTTCAAGAGATGCCTAAAGGCAGAGTTTTAAAAGAACCAGTTGGAACTAGAATTCATATTCTCTTCTTGCTGTCATGAATTCCTTAGCTATGGCATCTCAATTGATTCTGAATAAATGGACATGAAGCAGGTCATAGCAGAAAGAAAGGAAAGAGAACTAGAAGACAGGCTTTGCTGGGGTAGAGTCCCAGGTATAGTTGTGAAGTAATAAGGGCGGCGGCAGGGCTGCGTCCCCAACACCCCAGCCGCCTGCCCGGCTAGCTTATGCCCCGAAATAATTACACGGACACTGTATTCTTTTAAACACCGCTTGGCCCATTTCTATCTAACCTCTTCTAGGCTAATTCTCACATATTAATTTAGCCCATTTTTAATCATCTGTGTTGCGCCCCTAGGTGCGCTTACTGGGAAGATTCTAGCCTATGTCCATCCTGGGTCGGAGCTTCTTAGCATGCGTCTGCCCAGGAGCCAGGAGCATGGCGTCTCTCTCAGGCGTCTGCTCCCTAGAGGAGAGCTGTCGAGACTCTGAGCTCACTTCCTCTTCCTCCCAGCATTTTGTTCTGTTTACTCCTCCCACCTATCCTCTAACCAATAAAATGGGCCAGGGCAGTTCCTTTATTAGCCAATGACCTTCCTCCATCATAGTTGAAATGAAGAAACTGAGGTATACAGGCATAATCAAAATATGTTGCATACACATATGAAATTTTCAAAATATAGAAAAAATGTGTAAAAATGATATTCTGCTTCCAATCTCTGCCTGAGTCCAGAATATTTCGACTTCAAGTGAGAGTTTACTGAGTCGGTACTGTGGAAGACCTTAAAGCACATTGTGATGGTGACTTCTGTAGCCACTACCACATAAGTTATATGCACAGAAATAAATGCCTTTCAGATACTTCATTTCAATAGAATTTATATGACAATCCTAGTGACTATAATCATCTCTAAGTATGATTTTTCTGCACATTTTAGTCTGGAATGGAAAGTAGAAAATGGAAAAATAAGGAAAGTTGTATTTTCAAGAAGATATTCACAATTAATGCCACAGGAGTGAAATTCCTATATGTTTAAATGTCAAGGTGAAGACAATGCTAATTTGACCTTCAGTTTTCATGTGTGGGCTTTTGCAGTTTGGGCTGGATAAAGAGAAGAACACCTTTTATTCCCGCCGGCTTTTAAAGCCTTCCTTTAGTAGTCACAGTGTGTCTTCTTTTTGTGATCGAGTTTTACAGTCTCCTTTATCAATTGTAAGAGGTGTGGAAGGCTAGTTTATATCTTTCAGAGGGACATCTGGGTCAACAGGTTGAAAGAACTTTGGAAGTTATTTGTATCTTTGTCAGTACCTTCATTGTGTGCGAATCGCCGGAGCTTGTGTGTAAACTACCTTTGAATAAGAGGCAGAAAATGGAATTTATCAGGGGACAATGCCCTTTGTTTATAAGGAGCAACAAAAGATGAATAAAAGGACACAGCTAGTCTTCTGTGTTTAGTGTCCTATTTTTCCAGATAAAAGGAGGATAATATTCAATCTTGATTGTGCACCAAGGCCTTGGTTACTTAAAGGAGATGGAGGATGGAGAGAAATGAAAAGGAAATAAAGCAGCCAATACATTCCTGAACTGTGACTTTTAGCAGCAGCATTTAAAGAGTAACCAACACATTTATGTGTGTGTGTGTGGGGGGGGAGGGTGACTGTGTGTGTGCGCGCTTGCGAGCGTGCATGTGTGTATGAGGCTTATCCATTACACGTGCAAACACAATCTGATTAGTATTTGTTATGAGCCTGTCCTGTCTGCTTTTATTACAGACATTACCTTCAGATGTGGGGCCACGACAGCTATTAAATCAGGAATCTTTAGCTATTGTTTGTAATAAATGTCAGCAGGGCTGAACTGAAGCCAGCAGGAAATGTTCAGGGCAGAAAACACACTGACATTCATTCATGCAAATTTGTACCACTGGTAGAATTAATCATGAAGACGGAGAGGAGCACCTCCATCGTATTTACATTACTAGGGTGGCCACTTCCTTCTTCCTGAGTGTGAGAGTTATAACAAACAGAAAGCAATCTGTTGGCAAATCGTCCTATGTAAAGTGCAGTCAGTGAGATTAACTTCCAAGGCAGGGATGTCTGGTACATTGTGGATTACCCCTCCTTCGTCTACATTGGCTCTGGCCCTCTGAGGCTGCTTGGTGGTGTCCTTTTTCACCCTTAAAAGGCACCCAGATTTAGGGTGCTTATAATTCTTCTCTCTTAAAATCACAGTGATACTGTAGAGACTAGTTCATGCATCTTGCTGAATGTTGGGCTAGCCCTGCCCCATATAAATTGTGGTGTTTAGAATTATGCCATCTGAGAAGAGATGGCAGTGGGACTGTTGAATCATTTAAGTTATTGCCATTTACAAGGACAAGAAGGGTTTAATCCTTCTCAGTATCCCTATGCATAGAGTAAGAGAAAAGAATCCATACAACTGAGTCATTGAATAGTTTCAGAGAAGGTTGCAATCACCAACACCGAGCATGCCTATAGGACTGACTGTCAAGGTGTATCACCTAAAAATAGTAAAAGCTGGGAAGATAAGAATGTGGCTCGGTGAGTAAAATGGTTGTCTGAGTTTTGTTCCCAAAACCATGTTTTAAAAGCTCTGCATTCCATCCAGTTCTGTGGTTCTGGTGATGGAAGTTGAGAGAGAGCCAGGACAATCCTGGCCAGCTAGATTTACTGATTGGTGATCTCCAGGTGATATATAGAGATGATTAGTGATTTATAGAGATGCTTTTCAAAAAACTAAGATGATCAGCTATGGAAGGATTTATCTGACTTTCACAAGCATACAATGCACATACACACACTAAACAGAAACACACAGGCAAATCAAACACATACATACAAATACAGAGAGAAACATATGAACATACAAAAACACACATACACAAACATAAGCACACACCAATGAGTAGATAACAGAAGATTTTAGAAATGTTTTTCAAAAGGTGAGTGAAATAAGTAATTTATATCTTTTACTTTTGCTCATTTTCTCATCGCATGAAATCATTTGCTAGAAAACAGAAGCCGATGAAAGGAGCTGACAGAAAAATTATAGGAAAGTGCAAACATATTAATTATTCTTGTATTTTATTACTGTGATTAGGGGAAAAACATGGAGAGCATGAGCACAGAATATTCTTCAAGAAGTTGTTAACACAAATGCTTTCTAAAATCATATACTAATATTTACAAAAATCAAGGGAAATATTCTAAAATGTTTTGTATATTATAGAAGTCAGTGTGAAGTAATGCATTTCCTAAATCGGGTCTTTTTTTCTCTTTTCCACTGCTTTTGAATCATGCACCCGTTTACAGGATGCATATTACCAACCAAGACAGATTCTTCCTAATTCCAGTTTCTGATGGGGTTGTGTTGATCACACTAACTTTCTTAGCGTGAGTGTTAAGAGGGTGTCTTAACAAGTTGTATGAAAAGGGGCATTTCTGCTGATTAAATGAAAGCTAGTCTCTCTTTGTATAGAAATGAGATGAAAGGCTTAGTCTAGAATTAGAGAGATCAGTAGTGGCATCAAGGTGAATGGTGGGAGCCTGTTTTCACCTCTGGGATGTGTTAAAAACAAATAGAAAACTAGAAAATCTTAAACAGTTTTGGGGATTCTCAGATTTCTAAGGAAGAGACATTCTGCTTTTAAAACAATCTCCTTAATCCATCTACTCCATGTCTCAATCTATAAAGAGTTTATAGAATTTATAATGACACATTTGAAAACTAGCTAAGACAACATAAATCAACAGTGACAGCAAACATTTCTTAATAAGGAAGATTGGACAGGAGATATTTCCACTGTAGAAACAGACTATTTGGAGTTTTGTCATTACAAAACTGACATTAGACTTTGTGGACTTTTGGCTTGGATTTTATTTTGCTTTTGGTTGTTTGTTTTGGAACTCACTATGTATCTCTGGCTAACCCAAAACTGTTGTAGACTGGCTTTGAATTCAAAAAGATTCCCCTGCTTCCTGAGTGCTGAGATCAAAGGCACATGTCATCAAGTCTGACTCCAGTCAGACCTTTCACTTTAGCTTCATAATGACCAAGGTTATTAGAAATATAATTCTTATGTGACTAGAATAATTCTAATGTGATTAGAATAATTCTTTTTTTAATGAGAAAAGTGATGATTTAATTAATACAGTTTCTTTTTTTATTTAATTATTTTTATTGAGAAAAGGAAGAAAAAAAAACAAGTTTCCACCTCCTCCCAGCCTCCCATTTCCCTCCCTCTCCTCCCACCCTTCTCCTCTTCCTCCCATCCTTCTCCCCCTCCTCCCACTCTTCTCCCCCTCCCTCTCCAGCCCAAAGAGCAGTCAGGGTTCCCTGCCCTGTGGTAAGTCCTAGGTCCTCCCCCCTCTGTCCATATCTAGGAAGGTAATTCTTATGTGATTAGAACTCTCAGAAGAAGCGATGGTGATGATAATCCTCATTGTCATCATCACTGTCTGTCATCATCATGGTGGCTGTAGTAGAAGAAGCTGTTGCAAGTGTTGACCATATTTAAGATTTAGGAAGGGTATATACAAAAGAAACTTTAAATCTTCGGACTACCACATAGTTTCCCTATCTCAAATTACTGCTACCATTTCTTTTTTGTTTTCATGAATTCAGTTTCAAGTGATTCCTTTCAGACTTTATTTAAAAACAAACAAACAAATAAATATTTAAAGCTTCATTAGATTGTGAATTAGGCTTCATGACATTTTCAGACATTTTTTTTGTCTTCTACTTCTTCCTTTTCGCTCTACCCTCTCTTGTGGTCTCTCACCCCTGTAGCCTCATTTTGACACCACATGAGACATTTTGACTCTTCCCTTTCTTTTTCCCATCTCAGTTTGTTATCTAGCATTATTCTTTATATCCACTCTCACAAGCTCTTATTTCTATACATTGAAACATTAAAGATTAGAATCCACATATGAGAGAAAAACCAATGGTACTTCTCAATGTTGGTGAGACTTTGGGGAAAGAAGAGCAGTCGCCCAATGCTAGCGAAAGTGTAATCAATTACAACCCCTAAGCATTGGATGACCCTAAAAAAATAGTTACCACAGGACCCAACTACCCACCATGAGAATGTGCCCATAGGACTCTGCTTCGTTCTACAGAGGGACTTGCATGTCTAATATTATTGATAGGCTAGTCACAGTAAGAAAATAGAGTCATCTTGTCCAGCAACAGAAGAATGGAGAATGAAAGGGAGGCATATATGCAAAATATGATTTCACTCAGTGTGAAATGTGAAGGAAAGCAGATGTAACTGAACCTGAACTTGCAATAATTGTGCTCTGTTGTCTGTCTCTCAAGTACCGTCATTACTGTGATAGCTACTAGTGTTCTGTGGTTGAAAATAAAGTTGAGCACAACATTCATTATGGTAGATGCAAGTGATAAAATAAGATGAGACCTTTATGTTTTTGTCATGTAAGAAGGATTTTATGAAATGGACAATGAGTCAACCTTCATATAAGAAAAAGCTTCAAATAGTCATGTTTGAAATCACATTGGATTTTGAGGTAGTCATTTTCAGGTGGTCACCTGGCTCAGCACTTTTATTAGGAGGCTCATCTCACTATCCACCTCATCCATTTGGATGCTGTTTTAGAGTGTGCATGTCCTTTAAAGTTGATTGGTTTCCCTGAATTTGATTTTTAAGCAATATAATTAACCACCGTGTCTTTTAGAGCGGGTCACTTTCAGTCTGCAGTATCTATTCTCTATTCCCACTTCTTATTCTTCACTGTCACATTTTTCTTAAGTGTGGTTGTGAAATTTATGTAACTGCAGGGCTGGGTCTCAACACCCAGATTTAATGAAAGATTATTTTAGATTTTTCTGAGATTTTTTTGGGTGGGGGTGAGATCAACATTTCAAGGTCTGAAATTTGTGTAAAGTGCATCATTCTCCATAGTAAAGGTGGAGTTTTTCCAACTAGATGAATACCTGGTTAGACCAGAGGACTGACCTCTGCCAAAAGCATCCTGGTAGCAAATGGATTGTGGTACTTGAGCAACAGCCTTGGCTATTCTTTTGTGTCCAGCATGCTTGCCCTCCCTCTAGGTTTGGGTACAGCAAACTCCTTAATCCTGTGAGTCACTGTTTAAACTAAATCTCTCTCATCACACAACTACAGACATTTATTGATTTTCTGATTTGCTGGAGAACTTGGACTAAAGAAAATGTGATGTGCTTTCTAGAGTCTTGTTTCCCTGGTGTGAACATGAACTCTGAGAAGAATTTCACTTGAGACATTGGTGGGAATATTTCCTCAGTGACAATAGGAGACATGGAAAGGAAGATCCTCTCTTTGCTCTCAACTTGGTTGGATGTTTCAGACACCAGAAATAATGCTGTGCAATTTAAATAATGGGAGGAGGTATTGGAAGGAGTGATGGCAATACGCTTGGATGGCTATAACAGGATGCTAAGAACTCTGGGTATCTAAGTGATGATGTTCCTTAGATAAGGATATCTAAGATCCTGAAGCTCAAAACTTCTTGACATAGAAGATAACTAATAACTGTACAGCTTAAATTAAGTCTAGTTAGGTGTCAATTTTATTTCCTGTGAACATTCCTAATGGATGGTTTTGACTATAACAGATGTTACCAGGAAGTTGAATTAATGGAGCTCCTGTGTGTGGTTAGTAGGTATTGATTATTAGAGCAGGTTACAGTGTCACAAAAACATGAGTCCTAGTGTTTGACATTGGAGCAAACATTAGGGAAGAGCGAATACTATAAGGTACCTGAAGAGGGTAGAATTGGTATAAAGAGGCAAATAGTCATCCTCTATTGGTTGTCCCACTTGAAAATTAAGCCCCTGTACTATATTTTTAATAAATAAGTGAAAAATTGTGAATTTTTCTGTGAAATTTCATGATTTTTAATATTAATGTGATATTTAATGTATTTATACCTCAACATTTGGATTTTGAAATAAACCATAAATGCTACAGTATGTACATGAATTCTGAGAAGTGGGACTGACCATGCAACCCATGAAATATTTCTAGTTGTGTTAAAAGAGCTTACTAAACTAATAACAGTTTTATAAACTGAATATGGTGATATGCTATAACACATTATAGCCATATTAAGCTGTAGTAGGAGACTGCTCATTCATTCCCAAATGCCCAGACCCAAAGAGTCACACAGAAATTATATTGATTACCACACTGCTTGGCCAATAGTTTAGACACATTTCTGGCTAACTCTTATATCTTAAATGAACCCATTTCTATTAGTTTGTGTATTTGTGTATTAGGCTCTGTTCTACTGGTGGTCCAGTGTCTTCTCCATACGCAGTTACATGACATCTCCCTGACTCTACCTACTCTCTTTATTTCTTTTAGACTCACTATATTCTGCCCTGCCATAGGTTGAAGCAGCTTCTTTATTAACCAAATGTAGTAAAACATATTCACAGTATACCATACAGAGGGGAATCACATATCACCTCACGTTTTCTAACTAAAAAGGAGGGATTCAACTTTAACACAATAAATTATTAATACAAAACAGTTATCAAGCAAAAACTATAGTTACAATATTTAGTCCATTTATATTTAGGAATTAAGGAAAATATTCTCTATCCTATCTTTGTGAGTCTAATGTTCTATCTATGATTTTTTATCATAACTAAGGAAAACTATAACTATAGATATCTGTCTTCAAGTCTTCAAAGACCCCAGAATATCACATACTTTATTAAATGAAAACAAACATTTATAAACAATCATTTTGGGAATTTGGGCATAGTTTTTGAGATTACTTCTTGTTGATGGTTGGGCAAAGTATTCTTAGGGTTCATGGAGACTTATCAGAGGGTCTTGTTTTATCAAACCATATTAGCCTGGAAGGAATCCACAGGTTCTCATCTACTGTGGAAACAAAAGTAGAACATCTTTTCCAAAGCAACATATCCTACAACCCAAATTTTGAAGTAAAGATACTTTTCTGTTGGTTTAACTGAGCAGCCCCCAGAATCAAATGTCTCTCTGTAGTCAAAAATCAAAGAAACCACAATAATATGCATAATTCAGACTATTTGTGATATTCCATCTCTACATGACTTTTTTCCTCTATTACTTATCAATATTTATTTTATTATCTTTATTCCTTTAATCTATGACTTTTTGTACATTTTTTCCTCTCTGTCTTAAGCCCATGTACATTTATCCAACACTTAACCCATAAAGAGTTCTTTTTCATCTAAATCTGTCTTTATTGCATATCTTTAATCATTTTCTGACCAGGAGAACCTTTTTAAAAAAAAATGCTAATTGGTCATGGCAAGGAACAACTCTGTGGCCTTGCCTGTTTGCTCAGACAGGTCCAACATGGTGGTCATACTCACCACCCTCCCCAGGTCTAGGGTCACAGCAGGTCTATGTTGCCATTAAGAAATTTTTAACACATTGTTCACAGACCCCATTTATGTGCTCCATACCAGCACAAACCAGGAAGCTGGTTCTTAAAGGAGCCTCACAATTTCTGCTGCTAATGCTGAATCAGGAGGTCTTCTCTTAAAGGAATTGTGTCTCTGCTTGCCTCTAGTAAATAGAGCCCACCCAAGAAAATGCTGCCACTAAGAATCCATGCTTAACTCTGTTCTTTTGTGTCTATAATTCCTTCCTAAGCTATCTTGAGTTTTATATGGATATAGTTGGCCCCACATTGGGTGGCATTTTGTAGTATGAGACTGCCACCCAGACCCAAATAATCACACGGAAACTATATTAATTACAATTAATTACAAAAGCTGCTTGGTAACTAGCTTAGGCATATTCCTGGCTAACTCTTATATCTTAAGTGAACCCATTTCTATTAATCTGTGTATGCCATGAGGCTTTGCCCTATCAGTAAGGTTCAGGCATTATAGCATCTTTCTTCTTTGGCAGCTACATGCCATCTCCCTGAGTCTGCCTTTTCTGTGTATATCTCTTCCAGCTGTATTCTACCCTTCCATAGGCTAAAGCAGCTTCTTTATTAGCCATAGATACTAAATCATATTCATAGCATACTGAAATGGATCCCACATCATTAAACAAATATCACAAATAACCAAAGCTAGTACATTGCCATATAGAAGAAGACAAGTATTGTTTTCTAGGCCACAGATTTTCTAAGCCCATGACAAAGATGTTTTGATTATTTCATTTTGATTTGTGTGTATCTCTTTTTTAGCTCTTGGTTGATTATGCCGAATTATATGAGTTAATTTTTTATCTCAGAACGAATACATGTTAAGGAAAATCAAAGTTTTTTGTTGAATGTCTGCAGAAAATTCAGTGTCTAACAGATATTTTTAAAATATCTGAAAGAAAAGTGAAGTATAATAATCCAAACCTTGAGTTTTGGTGCTGGACTGAAGAAACTGAATCAGTTCAGTCTTTGCTAAATGTGGAGTTCTCATCAGCTCAAGAAGCCTTTGATCTTCTCCTCTTTACTATAGGTGTTTAATGACCATTTTTCCAAAGTGACCTGTTTGAAATTGGACTATTTAAAAGAGCATTGTCTTGCCTTAAAATTAGTTACAGTTACATTTATGGTTAGAAACTTTTTTGAGGTCCTAGATTCAGTATGGGTGGAAAATTTTGAGCGTAATTAAATCCAAGTTTAAAATTCTGATGCAGAATTCCTCAGCTGACAGTTTCAAACCAGAGCATTTAGGCTTGTTAAAAATTGATTTTTACACAGCTAAGAAGTTGATTTATTTTTGTTCCCTTTTACCACTTTTTCAAAATGGAATGAAAATGAAGTGTTATATGAAATTCATGCAGGACATCAGTTCTATATTTTGGCAACTCTGATTCCTTTGGTTATTTGAATATGATATAGTGATCCTATATTGCTGTGGTTTCAAAAAGTTAAGTTTCTTCTGTTTGAGATATAAAACATGTTAGAACTCATTGACAGGGTGCCTACACACCATATTGATTTTATAATTTGCTTCTTAAATTAAGGTTTAGCATGATATGCTTCAGCATCACTAATGTTGGCTATTGTTAGGTCAAGTCAATATATTTTCTTAGTAGTTATTATCACACATTTTTTGATACTGTGTCATAAGTCTCCTCTTTTGTTAAATTACCTAAAACACAGACTTAGTTTCATTTTCAGCAAAAGTATATGTTGATTATAATCTATTCACTTTTTAGAGGCTGTTTCTTTTTATTTTATGTTTACGAGTATTTGCCTGAAGGCATATTTGTGCAGTATATGCATGTAGTGCCAGTGGTGGCCAGAAGTTGTTAGATTCTGTGGGAGTAAAGTTATAGAATGTTATGAGCAACCATTTGGGGTGTTGTAAAAGCAGTCTGAGCTCTTAACCTTCAAGACCTCTCTTCAGGCCCTCACACTTTCTTGTCTTGTTATGAGAATTAATTGTTTATATTTTGGGATCATTGTTCTCATTTGCTGCACATCTGTTTAAAGATTGTTTAATTTTACAACGTGAACTCTTTATAATGTAATTTAAGATATTTAGGTATTAAGAATTACAAGTCAATAGTAATCCATGTTTTTCCTACTTGACATTTTGGTTAGTCAAATTCTCTAAATGCACAGAGATTGTATCCCACATAGATAGGTAATTTTTAAACACTTCAAAGAAATGTAGAATATGGCATTTAAATAACTCACAATTCTGTTGAAACAAGACACAATTGCTCCTGAAAGCACTGATCTATTCCCAAGAGAATTTGGGCACTTTGGGCAAAGAACTGCCTTTGCATTGACTCCTGACAAAATGCACGCTATCTAAACTGGACAAGTAGTACACAAGGAAAAACAAGTTCTGAACCTTTCCAAGAAAGGGTAGGACAGTTTTTTGAATATTCCTGCCTCTGAAAATGATCTTTTAAATACTCTAGGCCTTATCCAAAGTTGGTTGCCACAACGTTGCAAATAAAATTTTGGGTGATTGTGCTGTCTTTGTCATTTCTTGCTCCTTTTCAAAGTTGCTTATTTGCACTTCCTGATTACTCAGGTAATATTATATTCCTTCTTAGGTCTTTGATGGAGTTGAAGACTAGATTTTCATAGTTACTTTCTTCTTATAACTTAGTTAAGATATTTTAGTACAAGACTTAGACTACTTCAGATAGGATGACTATTGAAATAATCTCTGTTATTTGCTAATTACCTTAGATTAGACATTTAACATGTGCTCCTTGCTTAATGTTGTTTATGCTGGTTGTAGTTCTATTTTTGTGTATATTTTTGCCTTTTCTTTTTCTGGGAAATACTTGATATTTGTTCTTATTATGTATATAATTTTGTTTTAGGTTTAGCACCCTCTTACTTAGACAAAAGGAGGATGTGTTGTGGGAATTCATATATCCAATAGCCTTTTAGATACCAGCCAATTAGGTCATGGTCTGAGGTACTGTAAGCACAGACAGGAAGCAGGCTTGACCTATTTTTCCTATGCTTGGTTGATGGTCTGAGTTTGGTTCACAGATGCCAGCCCACGGAACAGAGGAATACAACAGCTCTCTTATTTTGAGTGTTCCTCAGTAAACATTTGTTATCCTTTATTATGGGCTCTCATGGACTTTTCTTTAATTATGCAGCATTATGATAGCAATCCTGCTGAAAAAAAAATTCTTTAAAAGCCACTGACACATGGAATTCTGGTCTCTGTGTTCTGTTTGTGGGACCAAGGAGAGTACTACCAGCATAGGAAATGCCACATATGGGCAGGCACTTGGAGTCTGAGATAGATTCTCTATTGGGAATTTGAACTGAAAACTGAAAAATCATTTAGAAGGGGGGCTAAAATTGAAAACCTCTGGGAGAAAGAATTAGAATAAGAATATTTACAAATCAAACAGCAGGAGGCAAAATTCTGAGCATGTGCCTGCTACAGAGTAGAAACGATGCTGTCTGTTGGTAGCTGTGTGAATAGGCACAGACAGGAGTGCAGTTGGCAATTAATCAAGTTAAGACAGCACCAGAACACAGTTGATAACATTCTGTCATTTCATTTTTACCTTGTTAGGCACCAAATATGCACTAGTACTGTATCTTTGAAGTTAGCATCTCACTCATGTCAATGGATTTCTCTATTACTTTATTTCTTGTCCTAAAGGGGGACCAAATGCAATATATTTGAGACAAAAAATAATTTTTAAGTAAAATTTATTTTTATCCCTGTAGTATTTTAATGTGAGCACTGAATTGAATACTGGGCATAATGATCAGAGGTAAATTACATATCAGAATAGTTCATTTACTTTTCCCAACCATTGGTATCATCTACTAATGTCAACAGATGTGTGTAAGCCCTTGTTCCATCTGCTTAACATAATAAGTATCAACTGGAAATAAAGAAATCTATTAATCCATAAGCATACAATAATGGATACTCAAAAACACTGAGGCATTGTTTTTTTTCTCTTATTGAATTTGAGTCATATTTTGATAATATGCCTATATTTTAGACTGTCATGTTCTTCTTAAAACAATTATATTTTCTATTGAATAATATAGTACTATATTGCATCAAAAAAATTCAAATGATTAATAGTATGAAAAAAATGGAAATTGTGACTGGAAGAAAAACTTCATTGAATGAATTAAGAAAGTTTTCTCTTTTCTTTCTGTATTTCACATGTAATAATGTTATCTTTCAAAAAGTCAGTTGAAAGAGGTTGCTTCTGTAGACTTCTGGTGTCATATTAACTGTTTGAAAATGTGAAGAAGGCAAACCATACACTAGAGATGTGTTTGAAGGGTTGATCTTCACAGCTAAGAAGAAATAGTGGCTTTTACCTTCCTTATTTTATTGCACAGGGCAGAGGCAAGCGTGGCTGTTGTTGAGCACCAAGCGCTGCTGAGATTTGCTGTAATCACACAAACAAACAGGCTTAAGCTTTTGGAATGACCTTTCAAAGGGCAGGCATTCAATTTTGACAAATATAACCAACAGCAGGCTTGATGTGAAAATGTAAAATTTTAAAACCCTATAATTAGGCAGCTTATTTTAAAAACAGGCGATGAGAGGCACAGGTGGCTCATACATTAAAAGCTAGGCAGAATTGCAGAACGAGTAAAAAACTAACAACGGCAAGCAGCAAGGTGCTTTCACAGACTGGCTATAAATCGCCATCCTTTGTTCATTCACCATTTGTTGGAAATAAGAAATAAAAAGCTGTCAGTCTTTCCTTTCAAGAAGCTTTTTGCCTAACGAACGTGATAGATCTTATTTCACGAAGGCAAATATATGTTCTAATGGACCTTTGCTCCAAGAACTTAATTGCACAGGAGTATGGACCAAGTATTGACACATTACTTTTTTCGAAAGTCTTATGCACATATGCAAACACAGATGTAAATTGCTGTACTGCTGCTCATACCAACACTCCCACTCCCATTATGTCCCGACAAGTTACAAACAACTAATGTCCTGGAACGCGGCATTTGTTTCTCGTAGTGGCCATCACATTCAACTCTCAGACTCATAGTGTGATGATATTGAAGCAAGTAAGATATTTGTTTTCCTTGTTCCTGCTTTCCCGTTTTTGAAAATTTCCTGCATGAATACAATGTACTTGATCACATTCATCTTCTATGACTCTCTCCTGTCTCCTTCCAAACTCTACAGAATTTCCAAACTAGTCCCCATTTTGCTTCCAGTTCTCTCTTTCCTTTTTGGAATAGGTCTGTGCAGGTAGCCCTAGCTGTTATATGCTCTTGATTGCTGTTGTTTGTATACTGAAGACAGTGTTTCACAGAACTTCCTCTGTTTTCCAAGTCTTATAATCTTCCTCCTCTTTCTTCTGTGATGTTCCCTGGGCCTCAGGTCAGGTGATACCGATGTCCAATTCAGAATTCAGTATATAAGGGTCATATATTCTTAGGACTTTGACTAGTTAGAAATCTCCTTATTACTTTTCTCCCACCACAAAAAGATGCTTCTCTGAGTACAGATGAGAGCAGCACTAGTGGATATATAAACATATATTCTTTTTAAATAAAATTATTTTATATGCTGGTGTGTGGCATAAGGTGTCAGACCCCTAGGAACTGGAGCTACAGACAGCTGTGAACTGCCATGTGGGTGGTGGGAATTGAACCCAGACCTCTGAAAGAGCAGCTAGTATTTTTAACAATGGAGCCATCTCTCCAGCCCCAAACATCTATACTTAAAAGGCTGTTAACTACAAGACCATTTAACCAAATGAAAATAGTAGGTTGCCTTGTCCCCAAGGGCCTGTGAATATCCAAGTCATTTGCCCACAATTATACTATCCTTCTTGTGGAGAGGAGCCCAAGTTCAATCAGTGTGCAGTTGGTTTTTTCCAAAACAGCTATACCACTGTTAACCAGTGGGTTAATCTTTTGTGTAGATCTCTTATAGCATGAAATATCCCTGAATAGATAAGACAACTACTAGTACTTTCTGACTCCATGATAGCCAGGCGGCAAGAAGGGAGTTCCAGCTCAGTTGCATGCGTACTCTATATCTCCAATCCAAAATATGTGGTGTCTTCAGCAATAGAGTATTACCATCCAGCTTTTGTGGGGGGCCAAGAATACTGATAATAGTTTGTACTGTTATGGAAGCTTCTCTTGACTTTCTAGCCAATAACTCATAAGAAGATATTCTGTACCTGCCCTTGGGATTTAGGTTTAAAGCTTATATAGCTTCTGGGAGGAGAAATATACAACCACACAGGTTACTTCTATTCAAATGATATTAATTTAATTGCATTTTGTGGTTAACTTATAAAGTAGTGATATTTTTCATACATCATTTCCTGCCCCTATTCATCTATTTTTCACTAACAACTGGGCTTGATAATTTTGTTGGAGTATTTCTTAAGAAATCACATGGTATTTTCCTCATGAACAAGATGGCTAGAGATTAAAGATAAGGAAGAATGGGAGAGTATGAGATTTAAATATGTGTTCCATAAAATGTTCTTTCTTCTCTTGCCTAGATTGTTTTTCTATGGTGGTTATTTATTTCCTTATTTTTTTCTGATATTTTCTTCCCCAGATGATGAGTCAAAAGTTATTAGAGAAATAGTATGCTTTTGAAATGTGTGTGTGTGTGTGTGTGTGTATTTGTGTATGTTGGGGACATGTCTGTGCCACAGTTCCATGTGAAGTTCAGAATACAACCGTTGGGTGTAAGTTCTTTTTTCTTCGATCATGTCATACAGGAGATCAAACTCAGGCCATCAAACTTGGAGGCAAGTATCTTTACATACTGAGCCAGCAAGATAGCCCAGACCTCAATGATGTGTTTGATTATCGTTAACTTTGGATTCTCCTTCATGAAAGTTGTAGTCTAAATAAAGAAAGGACTGTATAATTTTCTTATCTGAGAGGTTGAACTTAACCCTAATTAAAAAAAAGACCCTATTTTTTTTTTCTGAACAAGAACACAGAAGGGTTCTCCTCAGATACCTACCAACAACAAATTGGGATTTTATGAATGTCCTGGACATTTGGTTGTTGTCCTTCATAGGTAGATAGTTTTTTGCTAGCATGTGAGGCTATCAATAGGAAGTTAATCTGTTTGATCTCTTAAAGTGAATGATTTCAAGGACACCTGCTTATGTGGAACACTATTCTGTATCAAATTGCTTTTAT
This sequence comes from Microtus oregoni, assembly GCF_018167655.1. Classification (NCBI taxonomy): domain Eukaryota; kingdom Metazoa; phylum Chordata; class Mammalia; order Rodentia; family Cricetidae; genus Microtus; species Microtus oregoni. Next base: position 17,882,091 of record NW_024543097.1, on the reverse strand, counting down.
TAACTTATTTTATAAATTGAAAGACTCAGTAGCATAGAAAGTTTAATGACTTTCCAACACCACTCAGCAAGTCACTGTCAAGATAAAGTAGACTTCTGAAACTGAATGAAATGCTTAACAATCAGGTAATTGTGCCAGCGCATTTTATGCTCTGGCCTCTTATGGGCTCCATTATATTTTGTGTGGTTGCTTGCTTCTTTCAGCTGGCCACACTTCAAAAGCACCAGCACTCGGGAGCAGTAGCTCTGGGAGTGGCACCATCAACCGTATTTGGCTCATCAATGACCTGGAGACCATGGCGCTGTACAGTAGTCCATCCATACAAATGTGCCTGTGATTGACCCACAAAATGCACTCCCTCAGTGAGGGCTGCTATTCAGCTGATTGAATGAGTTAAATGGCCAGAAGTCGTAATGTGTGTCTAGACATCTACACTCTATTTTTCTTTTTCAAAACTATGAACTCTACTTGTCAGAATAAAGAATTTTCTTTCCATTTGCAAGATTTCTCACTCTGATTTCCCCATGTCTCTTTTCTGGTACATTAGCCTTGGATGAGCTGTAAATGGGATAATACGGAACAGAGGGGCATGTGATATGCAAGAGAGAAAGCAGGAAGGCTGATCCCTTCCACAACCATCTTCTAATGACATGTGCACTCTTCCAGGTGGCCAGCCCAGTCATGAGTCCTGCCACTTAAGACACTGTACTCTTCCACCTGCTAGTTCCTCTGTCATTCTTACTGTTGCATGCAGTAACAGTGTGACAGGGCAGTGTTGACAGAATCTCTCTTACCTCAGCAGTAAAAGCAAGCAAAACAGTTACATGATGAATGGATCAGAGCCACGTCTTATCTCTCCTTGAAAAGAAATGCCATCTTGCCCCTTTTTCTTCAGACAAATGAGGGTGAAATAAGGCAGACCTGACATCGTGGGAGAGAGATGAATCAAAGGATTTTCTTTTGTTTCAATCAATACGAAGTGCTGCTTTGACATATGTTATCCACTGGGAGAGCAGTGCTCGAGTTGTCATAAAGTAATTAGAGCCTGGTTCGGGGAACATTGTACATGCCCTTCAACCAGATACCACAGGTAGTTAAGCCTCTTTTGTATGCCTTTGTGGCAGGGACCTTAATTCCTCGTGGTGGTGATGGAGATGTGCCCACAGATGTTTTTGCAGCTGCCTCCCAGCAGGGGCCCTTCTTACTATCTGCTTCCGCTTGCTGCCTGTCTCCTTTCTTAGTTATCCTTGTCATCTGATCTGGTTCCCCCAGTGAACTTTTCTGTTGCTCTTTTGTCCCTCACACCTGCCTTGGAGGTCCCTTGGCTCAGAATTAAAATTATTCCCTCTTCCTCTTTGGACCTGCAATCTGGCAAAAGTACTACCTTCTCCTATAGAGATTTTTTTTTTGTTTAAAACTCTCTTTTGAGGAATATTTTAAATGTCTTACCACAGTAAGTATATATTTGAAGATTAACAGTTTGTTAATTAAAGGAATCAACAAGAAAGAATATACAAAAAATAGAGGTTCTGTCTCTACGTTAATTTATCTATTATATGATAACAACATGCTTCACCTAATGCAGCTGTTTATTTAGTTAATACTTACTGACAGAAATAATGTGCTAATCTTGATTTTGGAATGATTTTTATTATCTTTCTTGAAACAATTAAGAATGTGACAGAATACAGCATTAAAGTAAAATTTGGCCACTCAGTACTGGAACTGTGTTTTGGATTTGGGGCAGGAGAAGTAATTGTCCTGTAGACACAATGATACTATAATGTATACATGTAGAATTCTATTTTATTCTCTTCTTCTATTCTATTACTTTATTCTGTTCTCTGTATATGGTACTTGTCACATGGGATGAAAATGTTTGCTTCAAAAGTCTTGGACTGTTATAACAATCCAAGTGGCAGTTATGGGAAAACTCAGGTTGTTGTTCATAGAAAATAAGTCTTTCAAAACAATATTGGCCATTGACATTGATTGCCTCCCAGAATTTGAATGTAAGACTATTTTGCTACAGAAAAAGCATAATTCGGACACAGAACTCGGCAGGATTGAGCTAGAACTGGTACAAAACCTCCTCCCTGAGAACTGGCCCTCATATAACAGGAGGTGTTATGAAGGTTGGCCAAGGTAGAGAAAAATCAGTCCAGTCAAGTTGTAAATTCTTCAAACCATAATAATTACTGAACGACATGCTTTTGCATAGTTTAGTAGTGACACCTTCAACTCAGGGTAAGCAAGATTTGCCTAATTGCACTTAAGGCCCACTCAATAAGTGAGAATTCATTCCTGATACCGGAAACCTAGTCAATTACCCATGGCTGGAGTGGTGGTAGATCTGAAAGGGGAACCTATTGCCATTTTAGTAAGACATTATAATCCTTAATAACTCTAAATTTACCTATATGAATACAGGTAAATGTAACTCTTATCCCTCATCAAAGAGGTCTGACTTTTACAGTACATAAAACCTATTTCAGAGACTCACAACTGGCTAAAATATAGAGAATAAGGGGCTGTGGGGAGCCTATTTCCAACTGATGTAGTTTTATTTGAATACCTATGCCTTAGATGTAGACACCATCACAGAAGAGATGGTAGACAGATTTTTAAGAACTTGAGGCCTGGGATATCAGTGGCTAGGTAGTGTCCCCTAGGAGATACAGGATAAATGCACCCACAAAATTTCAAAAATATTGTTTCCTGAACAAATCTGGCAAAAATGACAATATAAGTTAGCATGCCAACATGGACACAGGAAATTTCACAAGGTCCCATCTCCTGATCAGTAACTCTCAACTGTGAGTCATGACCCCTTTGGCAAACTTCTAGCTCCAAAACCATGTATATTACAATTCACAACTGTAGCAAAATTACAATTATGAAGTAGCAACAAGAAAATTTTATAGTTGGAGTCATCACAACATGAGGTGTCTATATTAAAGGGTCAGAGCATTAGTAAGGTTGAGAAATGATACACTAGATCAAGAGCTACAAGTGGTCAAAGGATGCTGTCAGATACAGAAGTCTCTTCTTCCAGTGATGAACTTTCACATGGGATATCCAGTTCCAATTGGTTACCCCTGACACAGATACATATGAGCATAATCAAGTGGGCTCAGTAGGATGTGTTTGTGTGTATGTGTGTATATATGTATAGCTATATAATTATGGATAATTAAAGAAAAAACTATGAATTTAGGATGGGAGGATGAGGCATGGGAAAGTGCTGTGTGCAAAGTTCTCAAGGGAAAGAAAAGAAAAACATTCAAAGTGAAAATATCTACTAAATTTGGAGGTGTTGATTCTGTGGACATTTATTTTTGGATTAGTTTTTATCTTTTTGTCAGTATATTTTGTCTTGTTAACAATGATTTGGTTGATCTTTAAGTTGTAATTTAATGGGGGAGAAAGTCACAACTATGAATGAAGATCAGAATTTTCCAATAAATACTTCAAATTTTGGAGAGCATTTTTGATATTTATATTTTTATGTTCAAACATATTTGGCTAACATCTCTATTTGTGTCCACTATGGTTATCACATTTTCCTTGTTGTGACATTGAGCAATATAATACAGAAGATGTTTGTGAGCCAGTATGAATTATCCTATCTTTGTTTTTGATATTGAGGATGGAAGAGAATAAGAGATAATTATAATTATGTTTTTCACCCAGAAATCTTAATACAAACACACCTTTAACCACTTAATTGGGTGACTTTATTTGGGAAGGAGAAATTAGCACACTTTATCAATAAAGACCATTCCAAGCGCAGACAAAATTTAATGAAGATTCATTAAACTATTTTAAAGTAGTTGGGAAAGTGTTTATGTGAAAAGGTCCTTTAGAAGTACTTGGGTGGAAGTGTGCACGATTTCAGATAGGGGCCCCTCTTTGAAATCATTACGCAGACACTAAAGCACCATCAGAAGCACTCATCTATGGAGGGCATGAGTGACTTGAGTGGAATGAAGTGAGCAATGCTCTCTAAGCTAAATAATTTTTTTTCCTTTTACATCAGATTTCATCTAATTTATAAGGTTGTAAAGCAAAGTTTCAAAGTTTGTTTCTGCCCAGAGTTTTTTTTTTTATGAGTTTTTATCTCCTGTGCTATTTTTTTTTTTGAGTGGGCAGTCATGACAGTTTTGAACATTGATAATCTCATGAAATTACATTTACTAGTGAGCTCCTGGTTCTATGTAATCACAATCCATGATGTTTGCATAATGACAGCTGTGTTTAATAACAGTTCCCTCAGAATCTCCCTGTCAATATATAGCACATATTATATAAATATTCTCAATGCAGGAGCACAAGCCATCTCTCTCCAATGTGGTACTTACTGGAGTCCCACAACATTTTTTCTTTTCCCATAAATGAAGCTAGAGAACTTGTTCATTGTCTGTTTTTATTTTTTTGTTTGCCTGTTTTTTTTTTTGTTTTTTTTTTTTTTTCTTTTGAGACAGGGTTTCTCTGTAGCTTTGGAATCCGTCCTGGAACTAGCTCTTGTAGAATAGGCTGGCCTCAAACTCACAGATATCCACCATCTCTGCCTCCCAAGTGCTGGGATTAAAGGCATGCACCACCACCACCTGGCAGGAACTTGTTCATTGTCATTGCAAGGAAGCTACTTACTCTCTTCTGGCATTGCCTGTATGAGGCCCTTCATATATGAGTTATTCCAAGGATGTTCCTGTTGTGAAAAGATGTTCTGCACATATGCCATTAGAAATTGGGAGTTAAAACAAAACAATGGCATAGCACTGCACACCTGCGCATATGACACATATCTGAAACATTAGCGCCATCACATATGAGTATGTATGGAGATCAATAGGACCAGTCATTTATGGCTGATGGTATAGTTGCTTTGAAAGATCACTGGGCAATTTCTCCTAAAATTAAATCTACCCAGAAAATTTCATAGTCAGACATTTTCTTTTTCACCCAAATCAGTCAAATCTGCATATGCACATCAATATCTATAGTAGTTGCTTTCATAAAACTTGGGAGTAACAAAAGTGCTTTTCAGTAGGTGAAGGACAAATAATAAATCACAGCCCTTCTAGACAGTGGACTATTATTCAGTGTTAAAAGTAAATAAACTATTTCTAATTAAGAGCTTTTTTTCACCAATGTTTTGTTTTATTGTTATGCTAGACAATAATATAAGTCTTGATACTTAATTTGTCTTACTTGGGAAATACATTTGAATTTAAAAAGAGAAAAAATTCTTCATTTTTAATAAACTTGCTGAATTTTCCATTTTCCAACTTGATAAGTTGAGATTAATACCTCCGGTACATTCATCCCCTGGAGTTAACATCAATGTGTACATTTCATCCATACGTTCTTCAGCAATGTTTGAATGGGTTTATGATCCAGCCTCAGACCACTATGAGTTTTGTACATTGGACAAACTACAATCTTAGTTTTCATACCTTCATTTGTAAAATGGCCTTATGATTAGTGATACATTATGTGACCATGATGACTAAGTTGGAAAATCCTATGCATGCCGTTTAATATCAGTTGATGTCTCTTGTGATGTTGTCCTTGTCCAGCAATTTCAGATGAACTGATATATTATCTGCCAAAATACATTGTTTGCTGGTGTTCACATGAGGCCATCAATCTTTATCATATGATTAGCATGATATCGAAAAAGAGACCCCTCTTTGGAATTGAAGTTTTAAATCAATTACGCATTAAGCAATAGTTTTTATGCAACTTACTTTATGAGAATTTGCCATATTTCCTTGGGGTCAGACCAAATGGCTTAATTGATTTCTCTGTGCCCCATAAGGTCAGCTGGTTAATGACAGTAAACCACTTAATCATGGCGGAGTCATAGGTCATGTTTCCCAGCTCGCTTCTATTTGACTGAAGATTTGCCTTTTGTTTTCTCTTTTCAACCTTTGTTCTCTGCTGAGTCACGTCTCAAATGACTACTTCTTAGTCACTCTGACAACACTTGCCACATCTGCCCAGTTGTGTGTGTGGAAACTTTCTACATTTTTCTCATGACACATTGCTATAGCTGTTGACATTGCACATGACGAATGCATCAATAAGTAAATATTTGTGTTAAGAAGAAGATTCTAACAAGACTCAGAATTAATTCTCTATTGCAAACTCAACTAATAGTGAACACATTTAGTTCCTTGGCTTTTTAAGACTGAAAATCTTTGATGGATGTCTAGAAAAGTACATACTTAGATATTTAAGTTCACCATATCTTTTTTGACCTTTCTTCACACAAATATCATGGCGACTTCATGATAAACTTTGGAATCCTCTGTTTCGGGAAATGGAAGAAATATCAATCTAACTACGAAAGCTAAAGAAAATAGACACGACAGAAAATTTCATCAAGAAATTTTGCTTTAATCTACATAGATCATCCCACTTTATTACCTAAACTTGCGTTATCTCTTCAGTTTATTATTGTTCAGAGGTTCTACAATTTATCTTGTGCACATTATATTTTTTTCAGACATGATAAAAAGGAATGGGGATGTTAACAGCTTTCTCTATTGGTCATCTGTTATATAGCTTCAGTGGTAAATGCTCTTCAGAAATATCCATAGTTCTCAGAAGCATTTGGGTATCAAAGGTCCATGCTATATTCAGAGAGTTCCAAAATGAGGAGAGGAACACTGGCAAAAAAAGTTTAACAATTCCTTTCAGTACTTTTAACTATCTTTTGGATTTGACAGTCATCATTTAGCTGAAGGTTTGGTAGAAAAAAAATACCAGAAGTTGGCTTTTCAAATCCATTGTCACTAAAAACACAGATTAGAAACTGATATAACACCCAGGTCACATTAAACAAGTCATGCTAGCTCTGGCAAGAATTCTACATAGAATGTGACAGATCAAGTTAAAGAGATTTCTACATTCTTGATGCTTTGGTTAGTGCATATTGGGGAGAAATCTGCCCTTAGAGGACATCTAAGGAAATATAGCTGTGCTGAATTTCTACAATGATTTTGATTTGACCTGTTCTAGGTTTTGATTTTTACTTCATTGAGTTGTAATTAAAAAATAAGACTGTGATTGGATTTTGTGGCATCACTTAAACTTTCTGTTTATATTGTATTAATTATATAGATTTGATCATTCCAAAGTTAAAAATCTAAGAATAAAATTCTTAGTGACATTAATTTTGCCTTACATCAAAAATTTCCTGGGGCCGTTTCTGTGTGTTGCTCACAGCTCTGTTTCTAGATGTTTTATTCATTCACCATTGTGTCTGGACATCCAGCATCTAAAACAGGGCTTGGTACATGAGTAGCAACATATATATTAAATGAATATCTTTCCTAAAGTTTGAATGTCACTACTTCTCTATGTCACTTGACTTGCCATAAATACCTGAGATGCTTTATATTTTAAAATACATATATTTCTATGAGAATTAATCCTTTTGCTGCGTATAAAAACAAAGCCACGAACAGATGAATCTGCACCCTGATTCCTTTTCCACCACACATGACAACAGCCATCTGTGTTACAGTTTTAAGAAGTGAGCTGGTAATGTTAACCATTTTGTCTTTAAGGGATGTACACACTCTTTCAAAGTATTACTGAGTACTATGCTCTTCACAATAAGACTAGCACTATTTCTAGTACAGGCCTGCAAATATGATGTTCAGGTTGTTCAGGTATCGGGAAGTGGCTTTGATAAAGACCAAACCAGTATCTGTTTTGCGCTCTGGTCTATGGAAGTTGAATTCTATTTCTTAGTCACGTCTAAATCTTAAATGCAACTATTCAAATGTTTATATTTTTGCTCGTTTTTGTTTTCTTTTTATTGCAGCAACCACGTCACTGAATTTAATGAAAACATGCTAAACATATTTATATTATAGATTTGTTTTTACTAAATTGAGGCTTATAAAATCTAGTCAATAAAACTGTGCAATGATTTTACTGTTGATCAAAGCATAATATTTTTCTGTGATATGATTTTATTGTTGTCCTGTTTTCTATTTGTGGAACAATATTTTGATCACTGTTTAAGTTGAATTTTATTTTCTGAGTAATTCTTCTGAGAAGACAGAGTTCCCATCTGGCCCAGCGGTAACTTGTCTCTGTGTGAAGTAGATCATGTTTACAGGTGTCCTTTAGGGAGACTCTCTTGGGTCCTCGTGTCATGAGCAGCAGATACATTAGAAAGATCACATGAGACCCTAGCCATGGAAAGGCCCGCTATTCTGGTGCTTGAGAAAAATCCATCTTTCGAATATGTCCTTACATTTGCCCTGTAGTTGGTACATGGTTGCATGAGCGGTGCTTCTGTGGAAATGCTGTTGCTCTTAGTTCATTTACTGGCCAGATGCCCATGTCATGGAACCACCACTATCCCTACCACTTCTGGTTCTAATTAGCACCCCATTTGTCAGCTTCTGCCCTTTGTGAGGACTTGAGTGGTTATAAATACTGCAATACCTTCTAACCTGTGAAAGTGGTGCTTCCAAAGACAAAGAAGAAAACCCAGCAGGCAGGAAGCCTGCATTATTGCCACCTGAGCTGGCCTTTTCTCTGGACAACTTCGAGCCTTAACATCTGCTCAGAGCACCACAGTTATTAAACTAAATAACAAAATACATTCGTCTGGATATAATAGTCTTCCCCTGGGATATAAGATGGAATTTACTTCTTTTTGAAAGAAAGTGAAACAGAGTTGACAGAGTCGTGTGTCTGTTTAGTGTCAAGGAAAGTAACCTGGGAAATGAGAGAGGAACTTATCAGGAAAGTTGCCCCTTTTTGACCGTGGTATGACTGTTGCCGTGGATATGCTTGTGTGTACTCTCTTACAATTTTTAATTACTGGGTTTAATTGTTGGCAGGTGGGTAAGAGTTCTGTTACATGTAATGCTTAATTGTTTATCCTTTGCTCTTTGTTAGAAATTGAATACATTTTAGAATGCATTAGTTTGAAAATGAGACTCAAGAGGTCTGTTGTGGTAATGTGTCCTTTTCCCTGCTAGAGGACAAAATAAACTCATATTAAAGTTTTAATTCTTGCAAGGTCAAAAACTTTCCTTGCAGGCAGAAATCACATGACTTCCAATAAATATAGAGGTCATCTATTTAATAAGTTTAATAAATGCAAAAGATAGTAGGAAAGTGTAGCCATTTTAGGTGTATATGAAAAGTCCTTTCTGAAATCAACATAGAGAAAGGGCATTATTAAATATTGTAATTACTCCCTAACTTTTAAAATTCATAATTATGGCCTATAGCTATCTTCTTTTCCTCATTTTACTTCCAAAGTTTCTTAGTAATGTCACAATTTCATCTGTACGTTGAACATACCTTCTTCATTCTCAAGACTCTCATTCTTAAAACTCTAGGAGGACACAGAGCTCACAATTTTGACTTTCAGAGAATGGAAAGAATACCAAGAAGGTTTAAGAGGCTTTAATGAATTAAAATTAAGTTATGTATTGCTGTATCGGGACTGTCTCATCAAACATGGAATTCTGGGATTAGGAACTATACTGTTCAACGTAATGGAGGAGACAAAAGCTGGTGAAAACGTCTAGAGGGTCTTACAATGGGTATCAGGAACTGACACATGGGGTAAACACTAGAGAAACAATGTCATAAAGCCACTGGTGAATCTTTGGGGCAATGGAAAGATATTGAGCAAGTCTGAGTTCTATTGGTTTCTACCCTCATCGGTGGTCCAGGATTGTCACATGCCTCAGCAGACTTGCCACTTGTCAGTATGTATCTCATGTAACAGCATGTTTGTATAACATATGTGATTACTAGCTGACCTGTTCATGTTCTAAGGAATGAAAATAGCATGATCCTTTGCAAAAAATCTGTTCTTGCAAAATGCAACAAAAAATATTGAGCAATAGATTTTGTCATTTTTGAATCTGACAAAAATATCTTTTATTTGGCCAAGTTAAAGAGTAAAATGTGTCACTTGCTAAGAATATATAATTTTGAGTTTTACTAACCTAAAATGCATGCTACATTTGTTTGCAGTGAGGCATAAATTGATGATTTGGATTGCTAAGTTATTTTACAGTTCTTATGCCACCTGAATCTGTTTCTCTATTTTTTCATTAGTCACATTCTTCCATAGCTTGTTCTATTCAAAGTTCTCAGACCTATTCCTTTGATATCTATTCCTTTGTAATCTAAAATTCTGTTATTATGTAAGTGTAGATAAATATTAAGCATGATAAGTGAAATGCTATTCAGAATTAAACTGTTCAAATGCCTTTAGAAATCTGAGATACAATTACATGTAAGATGTGTAATATGATTTTATTTGACTTGTATATGTATGTGCTGTGTCATGACTGCCACACATTCCGAAGCCATTGCCATCCATCCTACAAGCTGTCATTTTATAACTGCAACTCTGTAACATTTAACTAATATTTCGCCATTATTCTAATCACCCAGCGCCTGTTATGCCATGTTCTGCTTTCTGTTTATACAAATTTGTATTTTTAAGAATCTACATATAAGCCGGGCGGTGGTGGCGCACGCCTTTAATCCCAGCACTCGGGAGGCAGAGGCAGGCGGATCTCTGTGGGTTCGAGGCCAGCCTGGTCTACAGAGCTAGTTCCAGGACAGGAACCAAAAAGCTACGGAGAAACCCTGTCTCGAAAAATCAAAAAAAAAAAAAAAAAAAAAAAGAATCTACATATAATTGAGATAATACAGACTTGGGTTATTTTAGTAGCATGTGCCCTTCAGTCTCATTTATATTCTTGCAAGTGGTAGAATTTCTTTCCCCAACGGCAAATATTATTGCATCATTTGTGTTTAAGTGTACATGCATACATGTCCTTGCATATGTATGTGCAATGGGTACAGGTATGTGCATGCATGTGCCCATTGTTTCTCAATGGATAATTTAGGTTCTATCTATTTCTTAGCCATTGCTAATAGTGTTACAGTGAATATGGAGATGAACTTACTTTCTCTGTACTTGGATTTCAGTTATTTTGTGTTTATGGTATACATGTTGTTTTTTCATTCTAAAGTAAAAGGAGAAAAGAACTAGGTGAGAATATTTAATATTCAGTGAACAGTACTCTATCTCAAAGGACTTGGAATTTAGGATTGAAAAGAAATATTCCTGGTCATTTTGAAGGTATTGTCCTACTAAAATTGCCTCTCATTTACTTATAGCTTATGAAACTACTTGGATTTTTAAATTTTTATTTATATTGTTTTCTACTGCCTATAAATCCAGGAATCCTCCTACTCTCATGGGTTCTGAGCTTTCACTGTGGCTTGGTTCTTGTCACTAGGGATTAAGAGTCCCATTCAACTAAAATTTTATGCTCTTCAATTATGGAAAAATATATATATTTCTTAATTTTTTCAAAACATGGTATCTCTTTGTAAGAGCCATGGCTGTCCAGGAACTTACTCTGTAGACCAGTCTGGCCTTGAGCTCACAAAGATCCACCTGTCTCTGCCTCCTATCTATCATCTATCTATCTACATCATCTGTCTACAGATCTATCTACATCTATCTATCCATCTAACACCTATTTGTCTGTCTATCTATCTTTCTTTGTATGTATCTATCTAACATCTATCTATATAATTTGTATTCACTACAAAGAATTACTAACATGTGGAGCCTAAAATAATTTATTTCTTATTTTCTTTTATAGAAGTTAAGAATGGATTCATGGTGATTAGACACAAGAAATAGAGGGACCAGGGATGTCATTCAATAGGTTCTAAATTACAGTTAGGAGCAAAAAGTTAAAGAGTTCATTTGAACATCAGAGCATAATTAATGTATTTTAAATTGAAACAATTAAAATAATTTTGAAGGAACAAATATTGAAAGTGATAAATACTTTACCTGCTTTGAATATCATACCAATGCATACATTCAGGAACCGTTTTATGGTAATTTACTGATATGTACAGTTTTTATATATTAGGTAAATATTAATTTAGAGAAGGGTGTCAGTACAGATGGCACCATTCCTCAGGATAGTGATTCTGGTTAGCAGAAAATTTAAGAAAGACATGAGCTGGTGAGTGAGCCAGCAGGTGGCATTTGTCTCTAGTTACTGCCCTCGCTTTCTCTCAGTAATGGACTTTTATCTGGAAGTATGCGCTAAGTAGTCCTTTTCTTTACCTGACTCTCCAACAGGAAAACAAATAATCCTGGTTTATTTCAAGACACCTCTGAGAAAACTATGAAATCTGGTTGCTTAATTTAATATAATCATGCTTGCTTCTGATAACTGACCTGACAGTTTCCAATAACTCACAAGTAAATAAGTTAGATCAGCAGCATCTGGCATTAAATTGTCCACAGTACATAACAACTGGAAAAACACATTATTTCTGAAATGAGATTTTATTGAATGTGTGTCAACAAGAGCTTACTCTCTATATTCCACTGGAAAAAATCCATGTAAATAATCTTTTTATTTTTCTTACCTTATGGTACTAAGAATTCTCACCCTTATGACTTCTGCTAATGTTATAAGCTATGACACATACAAATTAGAATTATACCTGGTAATTAAAAGGGGAAGAAAATGAATAAATACCCAGAAAATATCAAATTGCTTAAATAGGAAGTCTTCATATTCAGTGTATATAGGACTTTATAAGATGACAAAGCACAGAATAATAGAAATGGGTTAATTTAAGATGTAAGAGTTAGCTAATAAAAAGCATAAGCTAATAGGCCAAGCAGTATTGTAATTAATACAGTTTCTATGTGATTATTTTGTATCTAGACGTCTGAGAAATGAATGAGCAGCCTCTGTCTACCAAGGTGTGAGCTTGAAAAAAAATTCTAGACATTCAAAAAGAAAACAGAGTTCAGTGCAGCTTCTTGGTAGCCATTTGTTTTGTCAGATGGACTCTGTTTGCTGGTGGTAAACAAGGACACCATGGCTCTTTTCAAATGTTTTCTGACTCAGCTTTAGTGGCAAAAACTGCACTGCTCTTTAAAAAATGTTGTCTTCCTGGTTCATGTTGTCAGAATGACCCTTGGCTCTTTTGGGAGGTCCTGCACTTAAATGGGGTCTGTGAGCAGCATGTTATAAGCTGCAAAATGGCAACATAGACCCGCTATATCGCTGGAGTTGGGGCGGTGGTATGTACAGCTCACAGAGAGAGTGAACATGCCTCCACCATATTGAACTGGGCAGAGACAAAAGGCAAAGCAGCCTTAATCCTAGCCATGCCTGCTTAGCATTTTTTTAAAGGCACTCCTGGTCAAAAATAATTACAGATACACAATAAAGACAGACTCAGATGAAAGAGACCTCTAAATGGGTCATGGTGTTGGATAAATGTGCGTAGGCTTGGGAGAGAGGACAAAGAGTTATAAAAATCAGTAAAAGGTTTAAAAAATGAAAAGTCATACAGTCATAGATTAAATGAGTAAAAATATAACAAGACATATGAAGTTGGAATATACACAGAGAGTCTGGATTATTTGTATTATTGTGTTTTCTTTGAATTTATGACTGTAAATGAGCTGAGTACAGAGACACATTTCATTGTATGGACTGCTAAGCTAACCAACATATATATTTTAAAGGTATCTTGACATCAAAATTTGGGTCTAAGGAAATATTGCTTTGGAAAAGAGGTTCTTCTTTTGTTTCAACTGAGAATGAGAACAAGTGTATTCCTTTCAGAATAACGTAACTTGATAGTCCAAAACGTCCTGAAAGGTCTTTGTGAACACCCAAAATATTTCATCCAACAAAAAAGCAGAAATCAGTTTGGAAAAAACCATGCCCAAATTCCTAAATATTGTTTATAAATGTCTGTTTTTACTTAAGAGGGTTATGATATAGAAATGAATACTTTGCATTTATATGCATCTTGGTTTATTGAAACGAATTTAGGTCAATTTTGTTATAACTATACTTCTGTTCTTGATTACAGTATTTTGTTTATGCAGCTTACTTAAAAATGTAATATATAATTAAAAATAGAGGTTAATAGTCATCTATAATATTCAAGCTTATTGTCATGTTAGTTAGATTTCCTAGATGTAAGATATATTTCAGATGGATAGGTATTTTTCAAATCTTTCAAAGACTAACAGAATATGGAACTTAAAATGTTTTAAGAACGTAGGACTTTTCATGACAATGAGACACATCTGCTCCTGGCAGCATCAATCTACTTCAAGAGGTTGATGGGCATTGAGGATGTTCCTTATGGAGTTGATTAGTCATTTGGGCAAGAAACTGCTTTTGCCTGGACTGCTTGATGGTATGCTGTATAAACTGGTCATACCTAAGTTCATTCTTTAGTTGCCTTGAGAAGGTAAGATGGTCCTTCCAGGTTCCTGCTTTACGAGAGACCTGCCAGATATTTTTCAGGACACAGAAGAGAGCAAATGATGAACTTTGTCAGTACAAGGCATAAGAGACCTTCAAATTTTCTGTTTCATGGAAATGTATGCCACATACTATGAGCCTGTAGGTTGAAGGTAGATGCAGCAATGTTACAGAAGAAATTTGGGTGACTGTCCAGGTAGAAAGATGTTTCTGCCACTTCTAGAGTTTTGGAAGTTTCTTACAATGCCCTTCCTGTTTACTTAAGTAATATTATATCCTTCTGGAGACTTTGATGGAGTTGAAGAAAGACATTTTTAGATTTATAAAAGATATATTAGATATAAAATTTAAACACACTAAGATAAAATAGATGATAGAGTATTTTCCTTAAGTTGTGAAATATAAATGGACTAAATATTGTAACTGTAATTCTTGCTCAATAACTGTTTTATTTTATGTAATCATGCTACATTAAAACTAAAACCTTCCTTTTTCTTTAAACAGAAAAGGTGAGGTGATGTGAAATTCACCCTTGCATGCTGTGAATATGTTTTATTACCATTGATTAATAAAGAAACTGCTTTAGGCCTATAGCAGCTCAGAACAGAGCAAGGCAGGCATTACAAGCTGAGATAGAGGAGAAACAAAAGTGGATTCAGAGAGAAGATGTGTAGTTGCAAAAAAAAAACCAAAAAACAAAAAACAAAAAAAACAAAACAGACACTGGTGACAAAACACAGAATAATAGAAATAGTTAATTTATGATGTAAGAGTTAGCTAATAAAAAGCTTAAGCTATTAGCCCAAGCAGTGTTGTAATTAATACAGTTTCTGTGTGATTATTTGGCTCTGGGAGACTGGGAAATGAATAGTTTCTGTCTACCATGTGGTGCAAGTTTGTGTAGCACTCACTATGTAGGGAAAACTGATCTTGATTTCATCATCCTTTCGCCTCTACTTTCGAAATGCTAGTACTATAGACATGTCCTATCTTACTGAGCACCTTTATTTACTAAGGAAGTACAATAAAATATTAACATTGATGACATGGATGGATCAGTTCCAATAGTATAGTATAATACATGTTATTTAGAATGTATGAATTACTTATTTTTAAAAACTCAATTTGGTATTTTTAGATTGCAATTGTCTATGAACCCCTGAAACATTAAAAAGAAAACTTAGGTATTTGAGGATACCCTTGGATTCTCTATTGTCCTGATTCTTTCATAAAAACCTTTCCTGAATCTCCCCTTTTTCTGATAACTTCCTGTTTTTTCTTTTTTTGTGGAGTGTCGGAGACCAGCTTTAACAAGGATACCACTTACCAGGTTAGGTTCATGCGGAATAGAAAAATAAGTAAAGATAATGAAGATGCAAGTGAAAATAATAAATAGACACGTAGTATTGCATTAGGAGGGAGTTCCAGCGAATATTGAAAATTGCCCTTGTTTAATTTTCATTTGCTTAAATACCCTGACCCCAAAAGGGAGGAGTATAATAAAAACTGCCAGACGAACTGAAGGATTATGAGCTACCTTCTTAGTTAAACATTCTGTTGCCAAAGCAAGACAAGTAACTCTCGCATCCTAGACCAAAACATTCTGTAGGCAAATCACTCCCTGGGTGGAATCTATAGTTACCTCCCTAAGAGAGTAGAAAGCTAGTTGGATCCTTAGAATTTTGTTTGAGATAGAAACAGATATACATGAAATATCAGGTCTGGATATTAGCCATATCTGTTATTTGAACTGTTGATGATATCCTTAAAGGAACAGAAGTAAGTTCCAACTCTCTGACCATTAGGCAAGGTAGAACGAACCCATACCTATGGGCCTTGTCAGTGAACCAGTGTTAAGACACCTTTGGATGTTCTATATATAAACTCTTGTCATGAAGACATGTTTCACATCAAGACATGTTTTATCATCAAAGTATTAACAGTGATATTCAAGCACTTAGCCAGCATCAAAAAGTATTTGCTGAATAAACCCACCTTAGCCAACACACTCTATAAACCTTGTCTAATCTAAAGGCATTTTAAGGTTCAGGAAATTAATAATTTCCATTAATCCTGATTTATATAATAAAGTAGATTAGGTAAGGAAGGGAAGTGAACTGATTAGTCTTTCCTTATAAGCATAGTTAATTTTGATGATGGCTGTTTAATCACTTGCTACTGTTTTGACAGTGATATCAGATATGTCTCTACCTTCATGACTTTAGGCCCTCCTACAAATGTTCTAAAAGTTAACAATGAGATAACATCATGGTAGACATTTGTTTATCTTTTAATACAATCCCCTTATAATTTCACCAAATTTTAATGTGTATAAAACTTGGATAAGCTTATACTTAAGAAAGTTGGCCACACCTTGACATTGCCATACTGTTGTCTTCTATATTTCAGATGGTCCCCCATGTCAGATGGTCCCATGCTCACTGCAGATTCTGCTCTCATAGAGACCTCTAACAGTCCAGGTCCTTTCTACTTTCCCTTCTTCTCCCATTGATTGTGCTTACATCCTTGCTTTTCTGGACTTTCTTTCACTAACCTTCATGTAATTCTAACAATGTGATGGATTTGAATTTCAACCTAACGCTGTGGTTCATATGTACTTCATAATCGTGTACTCTGATATTAAGTCATGCTTGTGGTAGCATCATTTTGAGTCTCCCGAAATTATCTTTTCAAACTTGTAGACAAAAACTATTTGTCAAATCCTACCCACATTTTCTCTTTGTGTCTACTCTGACTATCCACTTTGGCATCCTGTTGTCAGCATTCTCTATTCCTTTTTGACACCACTCAAATGCTGTTTCTTTTTTTTTTTTTTTGCTGTTATTTTGTTTTATGTTTTATTGGCAGACTCTCTTTACAAGGAGGATGTTGTCATCTTATATTTTCTTGATAACATTATAACCTCCATGAGAGTTAAAGATAAAAACATTGTTTCAGGATGTCCCTGTAATGCTTAAGCCAGTCAAACCTCTGACCGTCACAGCTGGGCACTCAAGACAGCAACCCCAATTTCACCTGCTTTTGTTGATCTACCAGACCTTCTACTCTGTAGAAACTAGTCTCTTCATCTTATTAAAATAGAAATTATAGTTGTATGCATTAAAAATATCTTCTTTGACTTTACATCATCTGAAATGGCTAGGAAGTTACTTTGGGGAGCTACTATGAAGTTTCTGCCATAAATGCACAAACTATCAATCCCAGCCTTGCTTTCATTCAAAGTTCTTCTTCCATTAATAGTTAAAACCAATGTCATTAATGTTCACATAAAGTAATCCTGGCACATTGGTGATAGATAAAGCAGACATGGCAGAACTATCATCGGCCTAGGTGCTACCAAAAGGTAAAGGAAGTTTGTGCACAGAAGGTCCTTATGTTGATGCACACATTCAGATGTTACTCTCAACTCCAGCTTGTAGACCAAAGGTTCAACTAATTTGAATACAAGAAGAGTTTGTCACAGTTAATTAGGATACTTTTGCTTAAAGGTAGTAAGTAAACATGTTGTTAGTATTCTTCAAATTATGCCAAATTCACCTACCTGATTTGGGGGGTTAACTTGACATGCCCAAGAAGAGAGAAACTCATTTGGGGATACATCTCCATTAGACTGTATTTTGTGGTATCTGGTTGGAAATTTTAATTTCAACAAAATTTTTGTGAAGAAGAAGACAAAATTTCTATGTAGAACCACAGTGATTAGTCCTTGGAAGAAATTGCCTACATGAAAAATTATTACATTTCCTTAGACTTTCCATCTTTTAAATTATCTGACAAATTATTTTTCTGAATAACATAATACTTGCTTATTGCAATGCTTTCTTCAAGTGTTTATCCTCAAATGCTTGTTTTAACTCAGAAACTAAAATTTCCACAGTAAGCACTGGAAATCTTTTTGGTCAGGTGAAGTTCCTTACTCTATACCAGTGGTTCTCAACTTTCCTAATGCTGAAGTCTTTTAATATAGTCCCCCATGTGTGGTCACCTCAAACCAAACAATTACTTCAGTTGCTTATTCATAACTGTAATTTTGCTACTGTTGTGAATTGCAATATATATTGCCAATAAAACACACACACACACACACACACACACACACACACACACACGCACACAGATATATGGAGATAGAGGTTTGCCAAAGGCATCTTAATCTATAGTTTGTGAACTGTTGATGTAGATGCTTCTAAAGGGAATATCATTCCTCACACCAGAGACTTCATGTCTTTAATTGAACTACTTGGGATTCTATCAGCCTAGCACCTACCTAATTCATCTAGTCTTTCCATAGAAATCCTGAAGTAACCCAGTTCACATATTCACCCAGTTTTTACCGTCACCCAGCAGGGAACTCCCTTCATGTTACTGAAGTCCTTTTGCGCTATCCTCACATTCCCAGAGTTTAAAAAAGCGAAATATTGTTCCTCTTAGAATCTTAGCTCTTTGATGGGAACTCAGAGTATGTGCCTATTGCTTTTACATATTGCATGCTTCCAAATACTTGATATTTAATAAATACACTCAGAATGACATAACAAAGAGATCACATTTGTTTTCTCACTGGGACTTCCAGCAACCAGAATTTTCAAAGTAGAGAACACTTGGGCATTAGTGAATTCCTTTTCATCATACTTTAAACTACTTTCCTTTTTCTCTGAATACTTTTAAATTTACTGTCTCTTTCCCCATATATCTCCTTAATCTTAAATGTGTGATAGTTCTGTTTCAGAATTTTTAAATTTGTGGGAGGTTGTTAGGAAGATGGCAAATTGCTAGAGAAAGGGAATTCTAGCAGGACCCCCATCTCTTTAGTGCCATGATTGTTTGGCAGGAACTCATAAGCTAATGTTTGACTTGTCTCCTTCCATCTACTTCCCCACAACACACATCCAAGAGAGATGGACAATTTGTCCTGGAAAGTATCCAGGATTGAGGGAAAAAAGGTAAAATAAGATAAAATTTATTTAAAAAGATAAAAGTTTCTGTGTGTGTGTGCCTGTGTGTGTGTGCGTGTGTGTGTGTGTATGTGTGTGGAAGTGTGCATGCATTTGTGTACATGTGTGTTTCCTATTCCACACACAAAATCTACTTTGAAGAGACAGAGTACAAAGTTACATGGCCAAGTGTGTTCAGACAGTCTGGGTGAAGATGGTCCAACTCATCTCCCCATGTTAACAGGTGAGTAGGGAAGCTGGCAACAGCAGATTTCCCTCAGGATAAAGAGTTCTCTGGGACTAAATGGATACAAGGGCAGTAAGGTCTCAGAGACTCAAGTTGAATGTCAGCTTTTCTCATGAGTCCTGTCACACACTCCGACAGCATAAGAGCTCTGGCTCTTGTCGTGATGAAGCTGTAATAAGACGACTATGATGACAGAAATTCCCTAGGTCTCAGTACCTGCAATAACAAATATTCAATGCCATGACACTGTTTTTACTGTTTTGTTAGGTCTGACTAATGAGTGACCATTTTATTTCCTTGTTGGTTATTTCCTAAATAATATGTAATTTTATTTCTTACCACAAGTAGTTAAAGATTTATGTTTTGTTTTCTCTGTGATCACGTGTGGCTGAAAATTTTTTCCTGTTCAACTTAGATATTTGGTTTAAATTTTCAGCCAAAAAAGTAACAAATTAGCCACATTATTTTCTCTTCTACCTTTTATTTAAGTCATAAAGTCCATTTGCTAAAGGTCTTGAAAATTTATTTAGTAGGACTGAAAAATGATCATTTTGATATCAGATTTCAAGGAATTTTATTATTGTTTTTGTATGTGTTTATGAGAGGGAATATTTAAAATAATAGGAATAAAATAGGTAGCATATCATACATGTAGAAGGTCAAATGAGACAGAGAGTAGACACAATTAAATGCTTCCAAAAGATTAATTTAAATCTCATTTGAGAGTGCTTGAGTTGGAAGCATTCACATCCTTTACAAAATCAGTTTTTGTAAAATAAGCGTAAACTTCCCTAGTAGCAGTGCCAAGGATACACTGTTAGTTGTGACTAAGTTTATGCCCTTGAACAGAAAGCAAAGCATTCTGCTATGGGAAATTAATTGAAGTGATTTACGTGTATGATTTTATTCATCCAAAATAAGTCACATAGAAGACAAAAATGAATGTATTTTCAGAACAAAATGACCCCTTGGCCCCCTGAAAGCAGGGAGCAAAATAATTCTGGGATAGAAAGGGATTTAAGTTAGTGCTGGGAAACTTTTCCAGTTATACAATGAAGTTGTGGCCTGAGGGGACTGCATCTTGCTGTGGGCAATTCTACCACTTCAAGTATTCTGAAGCCCTAAACAATTTAATCAGTTCTCTTCCCAATTTATATGCATAGATGATAATTCAGGGAGCTGGGGATCACCAGGTGCCCTATTATTAATATCCGGCATGTAATATTTCATTCAGAAAGGAATGACTATGGTTTTGGGGACCCACAGCCAGAAACTAAAAGAAATGTGGCTACACTTTATTATAAGTGACAAATCTCTTTGCTCCCTTTGGTATTCATTGTGGTATCATTAATCAGTTTTGAACTCCTGATAATAAATCTTTGATGTTCCAAAATATGTGAAAATGCATTATTTTTCTGTTGTCCAGTATTCTACATGCCACAGTCTTTCTTTAAAAACAACCAAAAGGTTCTAAAACCAAAAAAAAAAAATCTTTAGTTTAAATTCAGCTATTCAACTCTTTCACTTTTGAGACCATCATGACTACCTTGGGATCTCATTAAGAACTGTGAAGATTGCTTTGTCATTTCTATATTGTCCCTGGAAGGAAAATAAAACTGTCCTTTTGATTTTGAACATGTAGTCTAGAAATATTGTCGATCTCTACAGTATGAATATGTATATTTGCCTGTTCTTACATCCAGTGCAGATGATGAGTGTAGAAAGGGAGGAGAGGGGGAAA
Source organism: Microtus oregoni (assembly GCF_018167655.1). NCBI lineage: Eukaryota > Metazoa > Chordata > Mammalia > Rodentia > Cricetidae > Microtus > Microtus oregoni. Next base: position 17,860,809 of record NW_024543097.1, on the reverse strand, counting down.
AAAGATGTCCATTTGGTCCACGTCCTGATGAGAACATTATCCATCTGTTCTTAATAGACTGTAATCAGCCCTATTTATTTTTGATTTTATTTTCTAAAAGAAATTGACAAAGACAAAAAAAAAAGATGCTTTTAGGAGTTGGGAAAAATAACTTCCTCATCACGAATCCCCACTGATCACATTTTAATCATGTCTCAGACCCCAGCAGTAAGCAATATCAATAGATTAAAATAAAGCCCTTACAATCTGCAATCAAATAGGAACAATGGAATTTAATGTCTGACATTCACATTTTCAAGATGTATTTTTAATTTTTTATCTCAGCCATGCTAATATCTACTTATTTAAGACAAAGCCTGGATGGTAACATTTTTTTTATGGCCTACATCCAAGTCTTGCTTCCTAGAGGAATATCACTATGTTTCTTTTCAGTGATTCAGCTGAATATTTTATTATTATTTTGATTGAGCGCTACATTTTTCTCTGCTCCTCTTCCTGATGAATTTTTCTTTTAAACCTGAAAGTATCTGTGGCAGCCTTTTGGCTTTGCTCTATATTCCAATCTGTGCATTGATACAAACTTGGTGGTGTATGGCTGTCTGTCCCACCCACACTAACCTGGTTGTACAATACAGGTCCTCTGGTGCCTTGTGCACACTATGCTCTTGTTTCAAATGGCATGAGTTGTTTTCCATGTCTGAAGCACAATGTTGTCTTGAGTCTTTACTTTAAAATTTTATATTCTGCGGGAGGGCAAGGGGAGGGCGGTAGCTCCTTTGTCCCCATAGCCTGCCTGCAGCAAGCAGAGTGGGCCCTTTGTTTGCGAGCTAACCAAGCAGCATGGAGTTTCCATCTGGGCACCGAGTGAAACACCATTGTTTTGAGTGAGTGCTGCCGCAGCTGGGAACATACCTCAGCCCGCCTACACTTCCTGGCCATCCTACAGGGGCTATACTCCCCTATACCTCCTCTCTCTTCCTATCCCATCCAGATTACATCCAGATCCCCCCACCCCCTGTCTCCCTCCCTCCCTCCCTCCCTCCCTCCCTCCCTCCCTCCCCTCTTTGGCGGCATAGTACCTCCCTGCTCAGCCTGCTTGGGCTCTGGGACCGAACCCGAATCGGGAGGGCAAAGGGGAGGGAGGCAGCTCCTTTGTCCCCATAGCCTGTCTGCAGCAAGCAGGGTGGACCCTTTGTTTGCGAGCTAACCAAGCAGCAAGGAGAACCAATCTGGACACCAGGAGAAGCATCACTGGGGAGTGACATCACTGGGAAGGTACATCAGTGGGCAAGAAGACCTGATCCTGTAAAAGAAGATCCATAGGGGAGTATTGGGAGGAAGAGATGGGCAGATGCCAATGCAAGAATTCACCCAACAATCTGAAAAACCACACGAAACCACCAGAAGCCAGCGACCTCACAACAGGAGGACATGAACACCTTAATCAAGAAGAAGTAGAAAAAACTGACTTCATGAAAGTGATTGACACCCTTAAACAGCATGTAAAAAATGCCCTTATAGAAATGGATGAGAAGTATAACAGAAAGTTCGAGGAATTAAGTAAATCAGTGAATGATACCCTAGGAAACCATGGAAAAACAATCAAGCAGATAATGGAAACAGTTCATGACTTGAAAACTGAAATGGAGACAAAGAAGAAAACACAAACAGAGGGCCTGCTGGACATGGAAAATCTAGGTAAAGGAATAGAGACTACAGAAACAAGCATAACCAGCAGAATACAAGAGATAGAAGAAAGAATCTCAGATTCTGAGGATAACATAGAGAAAATAAATGCACTGATCAAAGAAAACAGCAAGTCCAAAAAACTCTCATCACAAAACATTCAGGAAATATGGGACACAATAAAAAGACCAACCTAAGAATAATTGGAGTAGAAGAAGGAGAAGAAGTGCAGCTCAACGGTACAGAAAATATACTTAATAAAATTATAGAAGAAAACTTTCCCAACCTGAAGAAAGAGGTACCTATGAAGGTTCAAGAAGCATACAGAACACCAAATAGGCTGGATCAAAAAAAAAACATCCCCTTGCCATATAATAATCAAAACACAAAATATACAGAATAAAGAAAGAATATTAAGAGCCGCAAAGGAAAAAGGCCAAGTTACTTATAAAGGTAAACCTATCAGACTTACACCTGACTTCTCTATGGAAACCATGAAAGCCAGAAGGTCCTGGATAGATGTACTCCAAAAACTAAGAGACCATGGATGCAAACCCAGACTACTATATCCAGCCAAGCTTTCGTTCACTATAAATGGAAAAAACAAAATTTTCCAGGATAAAAAAAATTTAAACAATACGTAGCCACAAATCCAGCCTTACAGAAAATAATAGAAGGAAAATCACTAACCAAGGAGTCCAACAATGACCACAATAACTCAGACATCTAGAGACCTTTCACCAGCACAACTCAAAGAAGGGAAACACACAAACCCTACTACTAAAAAAAGTGACCGGAGTTAACAACCACTGGTCATTAATATCACTTAACGTCAATGGGCTCAACTCACCTATAAAATGGCACAGGCTAAGAGATTGGATACGAAAACAGGATCCAATATTATGCTGTCTACAAGAAACACACCTCAACCACAAAGACAGGCACCTACTCAGAGTAAAGGGCTGGGAAAAGGCTTATCAAGCAAATGGACCTAAGAAACAAGCAGGCGTGGCCATACTAATTTCTAACAAAGTTGACTTCAAACTTAAATCAATCAGAAGAGATGGAGAGGGACATTTTATACTCATAACAGGAACAATTCATCAGGAAGAAGTCTCAATCCTGAATATCTATGCCCCTAATATAAAAGCACCCACGTACGTAAAAGAAACATGACTAAAACTCAAGGCAGCCATCAAACCGCACACACTAACAGTAGGAGACATCAACACTCCTCTCTCACCAATGGACAGGTCAATCAGAAAGAAACCTAACAGAGAAATAAGAGAATTAATGGAGGTAATGTAGCAAATGGACTTAACAGACATCTATAGACTCCACCAGGAAAGAGAATTACAGGCCAATCTCACTCATGAACATCGACGGAAAATCCTCAACAAAATACTGGCAAAACGAATCCAAGAACACATCCGAAAAATTATCCATTATGAACAAGTAGGCTTCATCCCAGAGATGCAGGGCTGGTTCAACATATGAAAATCTATCAATGTAATCCATCATATAAATAAACTGAAAGAAAAAAAAAACATATGATCATTTCATTAGATGCTGAATAAGCATTTGACAAAATTCAACATCCCTTTATGATAAAAGTATTGGAGCGATTAAGGATACAAGGGTCATACCTAAATATAATAATAGCTATATACAGCAAGCCGACAGCTAACATCAAATTAAACGGAGAGAAAATCAAAGCCATCCCACTAAACTCAGGAACACGACAAGGCTGTCCACTCTCGCCATACCTCTTCAATATAGTGCTTGAAGTTCTAGCAATAGCAATAAGACAACATAAGGGAATCAAGGAGATTCGAATTGGAAAGGAAGAAGTGAAACTTTCATTATTTGCAGATGATATGATAGTGTACATAAGCGACCCCCAAAACTCCTCCAAAGAACTTTTACAGCTGATAAACAGCTTTAGTAATGTGGCAGGATACAAGATCAACTCCAAAAAATCAGTCCCCCTCTTATACACAAAGGATATGGAAGCAGAGAGGGAAATCAGAGAAGCTTCACCATTCACGATAGCCACAAACAGCATAACATATCTGGGGGTAAAGCTAACCAAGGAAGTGAAAGATCTATTTGATAAGAACTTTAAGGCATTGAAGAAAGAAATTGAAGAGAATACCAAAAAATGGATGGACCTCCCTTGCTCTTGGATTGGGAGGATCAACATAGTAAAAATGGCAATTCTACCAAAGGCAATTTATAGATTCAATGCAATCCCCATCAAGATCCCATCAAAATTCTTCACAGATCTGGAGAGGACAATAATCAACTTTATATGGAAAAACAAAAAACCCAGGATAGCCAAAACAATCCTATACAATAAAGGATCTTCTGGAGGCATTACCATCCCTGACTTCAAACTCTATTGCAGAGCTACAGTAATGATAACAGTGTGGTACTGGCATAAAAACAGAGAAGTCGACCAATGGAATCCTATAGAAGACCCGGATTTTATCCCACAAACCTATGAACACCTCATTTTCGATAAAGGAGCTAAAAGTATGCAATGGAAGAAAGAAAGCATCTTCAACAAATGGTGCTGGCACAACTGGATGTCAACTTGTAGAAGAATGAAAATAGACCCATAGCTCTCACCGTGCACAAAACTCAAGTCCAAATGGATTAAAGACCTCAATATCAGCCTGAACACACTGAACCTGATAGAAGAGAAAGTGGGAAAACCCTACAACAGGAGATCACTTCCTATGTGTAACCCCATCAGCACAGACATTAAGGGTAACATTGAATAAATGGGACCTACTTAAACTGAGAAGCTTCTGTAAATCAAAGGACACTGTCACTAAGACACAAAGGCAACCTACTGACTGGGAGAAGATCTTCACCAACCCTGAAACACACAAAGGTCTGATCTCCAAAATATATAGAGAACTCAAGAAACTAGACTTTAAAATGCTAACTAACCCAATTAAAAAATGGGGCACTGAACTGAACAGAGAATTCTCAACAGAAGAAGTTCAAATGGCCAAAGACACTTAAGGTTGTGCTCAACTTCCTTAGCAATCAGGGAAATGCAAATCAAAACAACTTTGAGATATCATCTTACACCTGTCAGAATGACTAAAGTCAAAAACACCAAGGATAGCCTTTGCTGGAGAGGCTGTGGAGGAAGGGATACCCTCATCCATTGCTGGTGGGAATGCAATCTTGTGCAACCACTGTGGAAGTCAGTGTTTCGGTTTCTCAGGAAATTCGGGATCAACCTACCCCTCGACCCAGCAATTCCACTCCTGGGAATATACCCAAGAGATGCTCTATCATATGACAAAAGCATTTGTTCAACTATGTTCATAGCAGTATTATTTGTAATAGCCAGAACCTGGAAACAACCTAGATGCCCTTCAATGGAAGAATGGATGAAGAAAGTATGGAATATATACACACTAGAGTACTACGCTGTGGTAAAAAACAATGACTTCTCGAATTTTGCATGCAAATGGATGGAAATAGAAAACACTATCCTGAGTGAGGTATCCCAGACCCAAAAAGATGAACATGGGATATACTCACTCATAATTGGTTTCTAGCCATAAACAAGGGTCACAGAGTCTACAATAGGTGAACCTAAAGAAGCTAAGTAAGAAGGTGAACCCAAGGAAAAACATATAGTTATCCTCTTGGCTAAGGGAAGTAGACAAAATTGCCGGGGAGAAAATTGGGATCTTGGGGGTGGGGTGGGATGGGTGTAAGGGGAGATGGGGAGAGAAAAGGTAGAAAGGAAGGAGGGGGGGGACTTGGGGAAACAGGAGTATTGGGATAAAGGAAGGGTGGATAAGGAAGCAGGGAACCACAATTCTTATTTAAGGGAGCCACTTTAGGGTGGGCAAGAGACTTGACCCTAGAGGGGCTCCCAGGTGCCCAAGCTGAGGTTCCCAGTTAGTTCCTTGGGCAGCTGAGGATAGGGAACCTGAAATGACCCTATCCTAGAGCAATACTGACGAATATCTTGCATATCATCATAGAACCTTCATCTGGTGATGGATGGAGACAGAGACAGAGACCCACTCTTGAGCACTGAACTGAGCTCCCAAGGTCCCAATGAGGAGCAGAAGGAGGGAGAACATGAGCAAGGAAGTCAGGACCACGAGGGGTGCACCCACCCACTGAAACAGTGGAGCTGATCTATTGGGAGCTCACCAAGGCCAGCTGGACTGTGACCGAAAAAGCATGGGATAAAACCGGACTCTCTGATCATGTGAAACAATGAGGGTTGATGAGACGCCAAGGACAATGGCACGGGTTTTGATCCTACTTAATGTGCTGGCTTTGTGGGAGCCTAGCCAGTTTGGATGTTCACCTTCCTAGATATGGACGGAGGGGGGAGGACCTAGGACTTATCACAGGGCAGGGAACCCGTATTGCTCTTTGGACTGGAGAGGGAGGGAGAGAAGAGTGGGGGGGAGGGGGAGAAGGGTGGGAGGAGGGGGAGGGAAATGGGAGGCTGGGAGGAGGTGGAAACTTGTTTTTTTTTCTCCTTTTCTCAATAAAAAAAAATCATTCTTCAAAAAAAAATCTTAAAAACAAAACAAAAAAAATTTTATATTCCTTTCTTCTCCCTTTGTGGTCTGTTTTCTGTTTTCCATATTTCATTCTTTCTCTTTCTTCATTTTACCTCATTTCACTCTCTTTTCTAGTAGATTATGCAAAACCATATAAAGATGCCAAGCTTGCTTAACCATACTTTTATTGTCTTTTTATACTTTTTTACACAGTTTAGGTAGTTATGAATAATAGTTTGAATGTTTAGTATATTCCCCAGAATTTTCATTTTTTGCTTTTGTTTGGAGATAAAATCTTACTATTTAGTCCTGTCTTGCCTGAAATTTGCCATATAGAACAGACTGACGTTGGGCTCTTAGAGATTTTTCTACTTCTGTCACCCAAGTCCTGGATTTAAAGGCACATCCCACCTCACCTGGTATTTGTTAGAATTTTAAACCATATTCCCAAACTATGTTTGGTAGTCTCTGTCATGTTGTAGATTATCCATTTTGCAAACATATTCTTATTTTTGCTAACATATATTCCTGTATTCAACATAACCCATACATTCATAGCCCTTTTCAATGCAGTGAATGAAAGAAAAATGTCCCTTGTAGGATTACGTCTATGGTCATTTGACCTCCAGTTAGTGGTACTGCATGGGGAGGCTATGGAACCTTTATGAAGGAGAGCCTTGCTGGAGGTCCCTTGCCACTTGGGACAGGCTTTGAGAATTTATAGACTTATCCTACTTCCTGTTCTAACTCTCCCTTCCGGTGTGTAGATGAAGATGTGACCAGCTGGCCCCTACTCCCACCTCCCATCATTTATTCCCTTCTGTAAAGCCTTCCCCACAATGACAATTTCCACCCATCCTTCTGTAAACAGAAGGTAAAGCAAATCCATTCTTCCTTAAGTTGTTTTGGTCATGGTATTTACTCACTAAATAGGGGTAAAGCCATTGAAGCACAGTAACCAAACATCAGTCATAGGAACTATTTTTTATAATTTTTCATACCAGAATCTTTTACGCTGTCCTTTAATTTCCTTATCCTTCCTTCCAATTTCCTCACACTCTTCACGTTTGAGAAAGTATTCTTTATAGCAGCCTGACTCAACAAAACCTTTTAAACTTTTAATTAAAATTCACATTTATTTATTCTATGTAAACATTTTACAGGTTATTTCTGTTATTAAGACAGTAATAAGAATGTCTTATTTTAAAAATGAAATAGCTACTTTTACTTCTCAAGAAACCTAACATGTTTTTCTTTTTAAAAGTAGACATGGAGATGTGGACAGGAATATTTTTTGTTATTAGAACCTTTTAGTTCTAATCAGATTTTAGATTAAGTATATGTATGTATGTATTTTATTGCCTTTCAGTATACCTCCTTCTGCCAAATTCTTCCTATCTCTTTTCGTTCTTACATTGCTGGGCATCCACAAATCTTTGTTCATGGAAGTCCTTAAAATGTAGAAGTATGGATTTAGAAATTAGTTGAAAACTATGAGGATGTTTGCATCTAGTTAAGTACAGGGCTCATACCTATCTTATTTTCTTTTATCTTTGACCATTTTCTTCTGAGATTATTTGCTCTTCTACTAGGTATCCGCTGCTGGCACAGTAACAGTCAAACTGAGAGAGAAGTCCAGGAATGTTGTTTTCTAATTGAATCTCAACTTTATCTTTCTTGATGGTCTTCTATTCACATGCCACTTGCCCTGTTCTCTCCTTCTCCCCCTCCTCCTCCTTCTCCTTCTCCTTGTTATCCTCCTCCTCCTCCTCCTCCTTTTTCTTTGATTTTTTCCATATCTATTGAGCTCTACATTTTTCTCTTCTCCCCTCCCTACCTCTCCCCCTCCAAGGTCCCTATGCTCCCAATTTACTCAGGAGATCTTGTCTTTTTCTACTTTCTACTTCCCATGTAGTTTATATCTACGTAAGACTCTCTTAGTGTCCTCCTTGTTGTGTAAGTTCTCTGGGATTGTGGTTTGTAGGCTGGCTTTCTTTGCTTTATGTTTAAAATCCACCTATGAGTGAGTACATGTGATAATTGTGTTTCTGTGTCTGGGTTACCTCACTCAAAATAATGTTTTTTAGTTCCATCCATTTTTCTGTAAAGTTCAAGTTGTCATTATTTTTTCTTCTGTATAGTTCTCCATTGTGTAAATGTACCACTTTTTTTTATCCATTCTTCGATCAAGGGGCATTTAGGTTGTTTCCCCATTCTGGCTATGACAAACAAAGCTGCTATGAACATAGTTGAGCACATGCCCTTGTGGCACAGGGCTTCTCTGTGTACGAGCCCTAGCTGTCCTGAAACTAGCTTTAGTAGACCAGGCTGACCTTGAACTCACAGAGATTCGCACTCCTCTGCCTCCGGAGTGCTGGGATTAAAGGCCCGGGCCACCACTGCTTGACTTTGCCCTGTTTTCTATGTAGGGTTAGGTTTTGCAGAAGAAGCAGTCATCCTGCAGTCTGAGGTAAGAATTCAAGTGTTAAGAGTGTTCACTGGTGGTCGAGTCATGAACCATACTTCTGGCTTCACACAACTATTCAGCAAATTCTTTGAGCTGTGTAAAGGGCATCCTCATGATTTGATGATGCCTCACTGTGAAACCAGCACTTTTGTTATCTTTCAACAGTGCAGTGTGGTACAGTGTACTCATCTCTTTTATGCACTAACATAGTTGATATCTGTTATCAATTCTTATGTCCTTGTTTTTGCTTTATTTTCCTTCAAAGGTGTATCCTGTCTTTCTCATTTTGAAGGATGTTCAGAAGCAAGAAACATGAATAGATGTAGAAAAATTTGCCACTTTTAATGGGAATTTTCTGAAGGAATTTTATTTATCAAATAAATTGCCCTATTGTAAACATATATGCTTATATATTTGTGAATACTATTTCTCTGTTTTTGAATCCTTTAGAAGATAAGAATTAGTTTGCAGGTAGTGATTTCTTATTAATAAAGATACTGCCTAGACCCATTTGATAGGCCAACCCTTAGGCAGGCGGAGTAAACAGAACAGAATGCTGGGAGAAAGAAGCTGAGTCAAGGAGTGGCCATGATTCTCCCACTCCAGACAGACGCAGGTTAAGATCTTTCCTGGTAAGCCAGCTCATGGGCTACACAGATTAATAGAAATGGGTTAGATCGATGTAAGAGCTAGCCAATAAGAAATTGAAACTAATGGGTCAAGCAGTGTTTAAAAAGAATACAGTTTCCGTGTAATTATTTCGGGGTATAAGCTAGAGCTAGCCATGTGGGCGGCCAGGTGCCGGGGACGCAGCCCAGCCGCTCTTATTTCAACAAGGTAGGAAAGTGTTTGTTTGCCTTGGAAACTATGTTTTGTGTAAAAGATCATAGGCAAGGAGTGGTGGGTGTACGTATTTTAAAAAATCCAGAATTTTGAGAACTAAACTATTTAACAAAAGTTTTACAAGCTAAAGTATCTCTAAAAGTTGGTTAGTGTTACCAAGCAATTAGTATCCCTTTCAGTGATGTTCGACAATATGATGTAGAAATGTTTGTTTTGAAGCAAAACATTTGGCTGATGAGCTATCTAGAAGCAGCCCAAACTACAAGTATTTTAATGAAGTAATTAAGATATCGTAGGAAAAATTCCATCTATTATAATTAAAGGTAGCTCAAGTAGAGAAAACCATATTGAAGTATATTGTGCAAAAAACTACTTCCTCTACCCCAGGACTCAAGTTGTTTTTGTCAAAAGTCTAAGTCTCCCAAATCAGCTCCCTCTCATTCCTTGTATCCAGTTCACTCCCAAGAACCACTGGTTCTACCTAAAATATTTATCGATCACTCAATTGATCTTGGCTGCCATGCAATGAAGCCTAATGGTTATTTTATTATTTCCTGTCTTGAATCCTTTTCTCCTAATTCATTCTCTAAGTAGCTATCAGAGAACTCATAAAGACATAGACGAGATCGTGTTACTGTGTTTCTTTAAATTTTCAATTCCAGTGACTCTTGTGACCTTTAAATAATGTCTGAGTCAATATTAAGATAGAAGGTATTCAGGAGTAAGATGTTTAACAATATTTATTGATGAAGAAGCAAACAGATTTGTCAGGAGAAAAAGTCTAAATTTGATACATCCTGAGATCATATCTATTTTATTTTTTATTTCCTTGGACTACTGAATCCTAGATAATTTTTATAAAATCTACTTTTCTTGTTTTTACTGAGCTGTACATATCTCTCTATTTCCCATCCTTCTTTGCCCTTTCCCCATCTCTCATGTATCCCACATTCCCAATTTACTCAGGAGTTCTTGTCTTTTTCTCCTTCCTATATAGATCCATGTATTTCTTTCCAAGGCTTCTCTTTGTTGTCTAGATTCTTTGGGCTTGTGGACTATAGGGTGGTTTTTCTTTTCATTATGTCTAAAAGTTACTTAAGAGTGAGTGCATATTATATTTGTCTTTCTAGATCTTGGTTACATTTATTCTGTATATTTTTTTTAGATCCACCCATTTGCTTGCAAATTTCAAGATGCAGTTATTTTTAACAACTTAGTAGTATTCCAATGTTTAAATGCACTACATATTTTTATTCCTTCTGAGATTCTATCTTACACCTGTCAGAATGGCCATGATCAAAAGCACTGAGGACAGCTTATGCTGGAGAGGATGTGGGATAAGGGAGACACTCCTCCACTCTGGCGGGAATGCAAACTTGTACAGTCATTTTGGGTATCAGTATGTTGGTTTCTCAGAAAATTAGGAAACAATCTACCTCAAGATCTAGCAATACTACTTTTGAGTATATACCCAAAGGGTACTGAATCAGATCACAGGGACATGCGCTCAACTATGCTCATAGCAGCATTATTATTAATAGCCAGATCCTGGAAAGAACATAAATGTGCCCCAACTGAAGAGCTATTTTTCAAAATGAGTTTTATTTTATTTTTCCACTTAAAACCTTTATTTACTAATGCCATTATCAAGTCTATCTATTAGTAATGAATAAGCACTTATGAACAACTTCTAAACAAAACCATCTAAAATGAATTTTAGGTCAAGTGTTGTTTTCTCAGAAAGACTGTAAATAGTACTCTTCATAAGACATATCTTTCAACACTCAACTGCTCTGCATCACTATTTTTTATATTCAATTAATTTACTTATCATGGAGTTTTAATCTATTCAGGTGACATTAACAAAACCCTGTGTACTGGATAACTTGTATACAAACATCTGTTTTTCAGTGTTTCAGAAGTTGGCAGCTCAAGGATCAAGGTTGCAGGTGCCAGCAGTTTTAATGTCTATCAAGGGTCTGCATGGAGCCTCACATGTAGAACCTTCTTATGTGTTTATATGGCATGAGCGAAATCTAATACTCTTGTCCTTCTTTAATGACTATTATTTCCATGAGAGCAGTCTTCATAGTATAATCTCCTTAAAATATTTATATTCTAATACTGTCATCATGCGGTTTATTATTTCAACACATGATTTTTTTGTATGGGGGTTCACAACAGTCATTCTATTGCATAACAAGTCTCCTACGTCTCCTACGATAGAATGTGACCCTTGTGGTAATAGAGTACTTTCGTATCTTTTGTTCCTAGTATCTACAATATCTGATTCCACATCAAGAGCTCTAGAGAGATAACTTATTCAGCCAAAGACTTGCTTTGCCAGCAGGAGGACTTAAATTTAAATCCCCAGCATTCAGATAAAAGCCTTGTATATGCATTTTTTTTTGTATCACTGGAACACTAGCATTAGAGGGCGGACGTGGGTAGGACCCGGGTGCTCTCTGGCCAGCGATTCTAGCAGGAACCATGAACTGACAGCTCAGTGAGACATACTGCCACAATGGAATAAGATAGAAAGCAATAGGTAAAGTCAACAATGTTCTCTGGCCTCCACATAACCACCCATGTGTGTGTGTGCACTCCAATATAAAGACATACTCTACACGTCAGTCCACTTATAAAAGGTCTAAGAGAAAATAGGCTATGAAGATAATGTAGACCCCAGTGTTCTGTACACACACATACACTCACAGACACACATACACACCTAAACATATACATACACACCACATGGTCAGATAATACATATTAAACATATGAATGAAAATGGCATAACAAAACTGTTATTTTATGCAATTAGCATAACACAATTTGTTGTGTATATAATGAGTAATATTTTGTTAAATATGTACTGCGCATGTTCTAGAATGCTTGCATTGTACATGGGACACAGACACTGAGGATAAAGACAGGCATGGGAGTGAGTTGGGAATATAGTTATTTATCCAACACAACAAATATTCTTTCTTGGAGAGTACAGTTATCCTACTGACTTCCAAGATATCTTCGGTGTACTCCCACAAACTCCTCGGTAAGGACCTCAAAGTTTCAATACTCTGTAAATAATTTAGAGCAGAAAGCTGGGCTTTGATCCTGTTTGTGCATATTTAAAATTGTTGAAATGAAGCTTATTCTTCATGCTTTGAAGAGTGGTGTCATTATTAAAGAACAGTATTAGCACATGTTTAGTACTTATACATGTTTTAGTAGCTTGCTCTGTTCAGTAATTATACCTGCAGCTTGATATGAAGAAATGTTATCTAGGAGATGACTTTCCCAAGGCAATTACACTTTGGATACTTTTCTTCTAAGTTTTATGTTCCCTACATTAACAAAGAAATCAAGTCTAGAAAGCCTGCTGATTACTTCAACCTTAATGAATAATGCCCAATGGGCCAGTAGATATGAGAAATCATTTATATTATTTACATTCCATATTTATTTTCTGTAATTTTGAAACAAACAAAGTAGAAAAATTCTGTTTCTTTGCCTGAGGGAAGGAAGAAATAAAAGGTTACCTGCCAAATGCCTCATTTTCTAAAAATTAAACCCATTTATCAGATTATAGTAGGTTTTCTGAAGAGAAAGAAGGTGACTTAAAAATATGTATTAAATGGAAAATGTGTAATTTTCTACAGTTTATAAAGAGGTTCTTGCAGTTGGAGAAAAGAAGGTATGTATGAGCTTGCCCTTATGTCTCTCCCTCCCTGGCTAAGGAGTGCTTTAAAGGAAATTGGCTGAATGACTCTCTGTCCACCAACTCTCCTCTATCCCTTGTCAGGAAACTGAAGTAGTGCTGTTAAAGCTGAATGGATCAAATTAATGAAATGGGGACCAAATTAGCGTGTGAAGCGACATCTAGTGCTTTGACACATGGCATCAGTGAACCATCGTTTTGGAAGGGATATAAGGGAGAATAAGATGATAGAGGTTTAAATCCTTGTCTATCTAGATAACAGACCAACACACTGTCATAATTGGTGTGAGCTAAAGGGCATGAAGATATTAAGCAATTTATACACATGTGATGGTGTCACTGAATCACAGCTGTAACCAATTAGGAGGCAGTTATTGGCTTTAAACAACAAAATGTGTTGTTTTGTTTTCTGAATGTCAGAAGTCCTAAGACTGAAATCATGTCGAGGCTTTATTTTTTTTTCCTGAAGACTTCAGAGAAGAATCTATTTCTCATCCTTACAAGTGTCCAGAGCTGGCAGCCCACATTTCCATTTTTAATCATTAGAATGGCAGTGTCTCTCTCTCCATTCCCTCACAATCATATTTCTTCTAACTACTCTCTTACCCCTCCCGCTTTATAAGTCTGATTGTACTGGAAGAAGCTGGAACATCTGTAAGAGCTTTGCCTTTCAAAATGTGTAAATCACATCTTTAAACTTCCTGTCATAATGCAAAGTAAGCTACTCACAGCTTTGTAATATATCAGGGTCATCTTTAGCAAATGAGGTCACTGATAGCCTTACAATATGGACTAAAATATTAACATGAATATCATATGGAACAAAACATAATTTTATTTATGAAAGAAAAGATAAGAAACAATCAAACAAATTAATAAAAGGTTATGACTTGTATGTACAATGCTTTGGTGTTTTTATTATAAAACAACTTCATGTTCATTATTATTAACTCAATATATCATAAATGTAGATATATTTGGGAACATAAGGATGGATTACTAGTCGAGTCCCCATGGAAAATCATTTTCTAAGCTTAAAGTTCTAAATCCTTGTATTTAGAAAAGGAATATTACTCCATAAATGAATATAATGAATTCTTATGTATGCTACAATAATATTAATAAACAATGTATTTCTAAATGAAGGCACAGAAAAACTTGTTGAATCTAGTGATTATCTATATGTATATGTACTCATATATTTAGACATACATGTACATGTATTTGTAAAATAAATAATTAATTGTTTCCTATTTTATTGGATAACTTTGGATTAGCTGACAATTTTAGTACCTTTGCTTGTTAGGCATTTGTGTTTGGGACAAACTGGTGTCTCTATTATTATTTGAATTAATAAACTTCTTGATATTTGGAAATTTATTAGTCTAACATAAGCCTTACATCAAGTTTTATTCTACAAAAATCTCCTATTGGAATTTGAGTTGCATTAAATGGTATAAAATTACTTGAAGGAATTATCAGTTATCAACTTAAGTCACATATATCTGATGTAAATCTAGGGTCGTTCTCTGGCTGACATTTTCAAGATTTAATAAAATAGAATTCAATCAACCAAGTTTTCAAAACGAGATAACCAAAGTATATACATTGAAAGTCAAAGCAGTAGGAACAGTTGTAGCAGGGAAAAAAAGAGAATGAAATTAAAAAATAAAATATCTGTTTAATACTAGATATGCAGTTGTAAACTGAGTACTGCAAATGTGGAGGCAGGAGGATGATAATTTATAGGTTGTTTCCAACTACAGAGTAAAAGGCCTGTCTATGACACATAAAACCCTATCTTAAAACAAACAAACATGTAAACAAACAAATATACATGTCCCTTTTGCTCCTACCTTATTGAATATTGAATCCTGTGTCTCATGCACACTACCAATGATATATGTATGTGTGTAAGTATGTTTTGTGACAAGAGCTTTTTCCATTGCTCTGCTTGGATTCCAATTTATTATGTAGGAGATGTTTGTCTTCAACTTTTTTTTTTACCTTCATCTCTGGAGTAATTAGTGCTACAAACATGAGGCTTCAAATTCTGATTGGAAGTATATTTTAAATAAGCATATTTTAAATAAAGTATATTGCATATAAGTAAATATGACTATTTTATTAATAAACACAGTAAATTTTGGGGGAATCAAATAGTAAGAATTTAAAAAAAATTTTACATATCATGAAAGGCACCCATATATATTAATTTACAAATAAAATCATTCACTTGTAAAATTAGCATCTTTAAGTTTAATATTGAGTATAATATTGATTATAGTACTTGAAGTTCTAGCTAGAGCGATAAGGCAATAAAAGAAAATAAAGGGGATACAAATTAGAAAGGAAGAAGTCAAAGTATTACTATTTGCAGATGATATGATAGTAAACATAAGTGACTCCAAAAATTCTACTAAGAAACTCCTACAGCTGATAAACACCTTCAACAATGTGGTTGCAAGCAAGATTAACTCAAAAAATCACTAGCCCTCCTATAAACAAATATAAATCAGAAAGAAATGAGCGGGAAAAACACTGACAATAGCTTATGTTGGACAGGATGTGAATGAAGGGGGAAGACTCTTCCCGTTCTGGTGGGAGTGCACACTTGTATAGCTACTTTGAAAATCAATATGGTAGTTTCTCAGAAAATTGGGGACCCAGCTATACATTCTTGAGGGTTAGGTAGAAACTTCAACAAATCTACAAGGATGATCCCAGCTAAGATCCAACTAGTAATTGTGGGTAGGTATTCTGAACTGGTCATCTCCTTTAATTAGATTGGTAAATACCCCGATTGTGGTCAGATGTTCTTTATCAAGTAACTGATGGAAACAGGTTAAGAGATCCATAGCCAAAGGCTGTGCTGAATTGAGCCAGGGGAATCCTCTCAAGGAGAGAGAGGAAGGAATGTAAGAGCCTGGGGTGAAGGGTGGTGGGGAGTGAGGGGTGGGGATGTGAAGGGTGAGGAAGTGAGGGGTAGAGAGTGTGGGGAGGGGGATGAGATGGGGGATTTGGTCAGGGTCATCACAAGGAAACCCACAGAAGTAATTGACTTGTTCATAGCCTCTACAGACCATGGACAACAGAAAATGACCTCAGTGGATTTTTTGGAGATTTATTTCCTCTCTTCATGCTTCATCTGGACATTTTTAAAAGTACTATGGGCCTTTTGATTATATATCATGGTTTCTGATTTTATGTTTTTAATGGAACATTTCTGTGTGAATGTGTGATTCTGTGTTGTGTTGTGTGCTTTTTCTTTGGGGCTCCTTTTTTCTGTTTGGTTTGTCTTATTCTGATTTGTCTGTCTTTTTTCTTATTATCATTTTAGATGTCTGTTTTCTAATGAGAGAGAAAGAGGGAGTATGGATTTGGGTGAATAGAGAGGTGGGAAGTATCTGGGAGTAATGAGTAAGGAAAATCAGACTACATAGCATGAAAAAGAAACTTTTCAATAGGAAAAAGAGAATGCAATGTAAGTATTCTGCAACAGTGGTTCCTGATTCTTTCCTCTTGTGTTGAACTTGTTTCTTAAAAGCCCTCACCTCTGCCCATATCACAATGAGAATTATGTGGAGGATCGTAGGCTCTAGAATTGCAAAGGGAGATAATGCGAAGGAAGAAGAGCCTGGAAGAGTCTATCACATGCTCAGTCCTAATGTCTGTCACTTTATGAAAGTGGAGTAACAGCAGTACAGTACTGTAGAGAAGAGAATCATTAGAAATATGAGAAATGAGACATAAAGCTATGCCTTAATAGTTTTTCAGTGTAGCTGGGACACAATAGTTATTTCTACATTTTAAATCATTCAATGATAATATAGCATATGAAATCATCCCAAGTAATTGTGCCCTTAGGAACTAAAAGAGACAAAAGTAATTTTTTTTTGTACATAATATAATCGCTGGATAGAACCTGAAAAAAAATGAGTATTTGAAGCATTCAGAGTCCGAGAATTGCTGGATGTATTATCAACTTTTAAATATAGAAGGAAATTATAAGTAAGTCATAGAATAAAATGTGAACAAAAGGAGAAATGTCATTTGTTTATTGAGAAGAGTATAAACTTTATGACAATTTTCTGCAAATCACTTTACATCTTCAATGCAGTCCCAGTTACAATCCAAAAGATTTTATTTTCTGCATAAATTTGCAAACTGACTTAAAAGTCATAGAGAAGCAATGTTTCACTAATAATTTAGCAAAGAAATACAGTGATAAATATAAGAAGGTTGGATGATAAAAGAAAGATTCAAAGATATATTTTTACCTAAGTAGAAATGCTATATTTGATAAACAAATAGATGGTATAAGAAGGATATCTAATACATCATATTCACACAATTGACTTTAATGTGAAAAATCACTATGAAATACACAAGAATAAATTATGTAACTTACAAGACTGATCTAAAACAAAATTCAAAGTCAATCTGAGATTGTGGGTGAATATTTTATAATTTGTGATAAAAAATAGTTCTTAAAAGAGACACTGAAGAACTACAAGTATTTTCATGTACTGCGTAACAAGGTTTTGACTAACAGTGAATTGCATATGTAATAGGCATACTACATAATCTTAGTAGACGAGATAAATTCTGGCTCCCTAGTATTTTTGCTGTATATATCATAATCAGTACATTAACAGGCTTAAAGACTGGTAACAATAAGATGTAACATAAAAAGTATGTATGTAATAAGATCTATCACAAGGTTTATTTGAATACACGAAGGTACCTTTCTCCGAATATATGGCAGACATTAGTGATACATGGTTAACATTTCTGTTGTTTTATTATCTGTTATTTTCAAAGATTATAATATACTTACATAATTTTCCCTTTTCTTTTGATCTCTCTACATACTTGCATATATCCACCCTTGCTCTCTTTCAAATTCATGGGCTTTTTTTTCATTAATTTTTGTTACACACACACCCCTCCATACACACATGTCTCTCGGCATATATATATGTGTGTATGTGTGTGTGTGTGTGTGTGTGTGTGTGTGTGTATACACCTATATATAATATATATATATATATTTAACTACACTCTAAAGCATATTATAAAGTATTTTCCAATTATTTCATATTAATTTCATATTTTATTTTATATCAGTTTTATAAATTACTTAACTTATTCTTGTATATGCTGTGGTAATTTTTACATTAAAGCAAATTATGCAATTGTATTTTATTTAGTAGCTTTCTTTTACTCCTTGTAGTCCATCAAACATACCAAGTTTTTATTTATGTGTAACTCTCTACTTGAATTTTTCATATATTTATATAGATTTCTAAATACATAACTACAAACTGTTCAGTCTGCATAATGAATCAGAGCCAACGAAAACACGGAAGTATGGATACAGTCACAACTAATACACCTACAATACAGCGCTTGCACCCAAGGCTTAAGGAATATTGTAGAGGTGGGGGGGGGTGTTGGTTCTAGGCCATAGAGAAACAAAGACTTTGCTGTGAGATCATTTCCATCATGAACCTCAGAATGTAAACCCAGCAAATCTCAACATCACGACTATCTAAACACAAGTTGAATAAGGACAATAACAATAGACATACTAATCTTGATGGGCAAAAGCCATGAGATCACAACCCTACACAAAGAACTATAGGCAACTAAAAAATGGTGACAATGGCAGATTCTTTCAAAGGGAACACTACACTAATTGCTATTCAATAGCAAATTTGTCAGTCCTGAAAATATGTACATAAAAGTGAGCCTGTATTTTTAAAAATGAAACTTTAAAGTATTACAACCAGAATTTATTTGGGACCCTGAGTCTCTTGGAAGGTTTGTGTAATTGTAAATTGTGTGGACATGCATTTATGCAGCATTCTATAAGTCTTTGGAGTGAATACATGGTCTTCAAAATTAATGACCTGAAGCACTATCCTAGGTAATCTATTGTAAAACTGCAATCATCCTCCTTTGGACAGCAAGCGAAGAACCTGCATTTGATGTATTCCTGAAGTCCTTAATCTTTGCACATGTCTTACAGTTTTCACTGGCCTTTGACTTCAGGCTGCCTGTGTTTATATTCTTCTCTTCATGCAAATTTCAATTAGTTTCTAAAGGGCTATCTCTTGTTATCTTCTGAAAGGGAGTTATGATTCCCATGGGTTTGTGTTTGCATTATGATGAGCCTTAAAGCTCTGGTATCCCAGCAGTCTTTGCAGAAGTTTATTCCCATAGTGGTGTATCCAATTCCAGCTTTCTCAGATTCAACAAGTAAGCATATCACATTTTTAGTTAAATTGAAACTTTTAGATGAAAGTCACAAACCACGCATACTTTTTACTGTGTTTTTACTGAAAACGTATTGTTCATCTTAAACACAGAGGCCACTGGACTCCTGCAGCTTATTTGACTGTGTTATTCTTGTTTGGTGTAGTGGTTACTGTGCCTAAAATTATGTGTTAAGACAGAAGTATCCTTTATAGAAACAATATTTTGTTTCATTTTCACATTTTAAGGAACTCAGATATTATGCTCTTTTTATGAGCTCTGTCAGAGAACTGAACTGATTAGTCTATACTTTAAAAGTGATGGAGATCTATTGGAATCTAAAAGCTCCTAAATGCTATATTCATCTCAATAGTGTAAGAGCTAAAGTGAGATACACATGTATTTCAGGCAATTTTTAGAGAAAGAAATGAAACTTTACTCATGGTGTGTAGATTTAAAAAGCTAAAAGGACAACAGTGGCTTTATAAAAGTTCTCTTGTATTGTTTAGAAATTTATGATCTAGGAGACATTTTTAAAGGGAAATTTTGCAAACTCCCTAGTATGTGGGTATAGAGTGATATATTTCACTTGGAAAGAAAGTTGTGGCCTTTCTTGCTTCATGCTAATCTTGGCATTTTGTTATACACTTAAACAGAGATTCTGATATTAATTCAAGTTGTGACCTTAACTTATGTTGATTATACTTTGGCTACTGATAAAAACATGAGTCATGAACATGACCCTAGATGTAAGATTCCTTTAGAAGAAATCAATGTATGATCTAATAAATTCACAGGAGAAGATGTAGTGTTAAAATAAAATTTCATGTTTTTATCCTTAAATATGATTATGACTTCCAAATGGAATAAAATTTATAGAGATTTTATTTTGTAGGCTATTTTTAAAAAAATTCTGACTTTTTCATTTTGTTTTATTCTAGCTAAAATATTTTGAAACAATTAATAACCATGAGCAGAATGCTATTTATCTATCCTCCTACTTGATTATTTACTTCATCTCATACTTGAGAGTAATCCTCTTAGAAACTAGAGATATGTCTTTCCATCTAATTATTCCACAGAGAACTCGTTGGACCAACATCAAGTGATAAATCTATAAACATCATAGTCAGATAGACTATGCTTTTAGCAACTATTAGTTAAGAAAATGTTAACATTTAGAATAAAAAAGGAGATAATTGAAAGCTAAAAAAAAATAACTGTTACAATTTTCTTCCCTAGAAGGTGCAGTTCTTACTTGAGACTCAACGGAGGGCTCATGCTAGACTAGACCTACTTCTTTTAAATATTCCATAACTAAATGCTGTGGTGGATTGAATGAGAATGTCCCCAATAGGCTCAGGATTTAAACTTGCTGCCAAGTGGTAATATTATTTAGGAAAGTGGTATAGCCTTGCTGGGGAGCATATGTCACTGGGTTAGGTTTTGAGATTTCAGTCTGCTACCCTCTCTCTCAGCTGTGATAGACTTGTATCTCTCTGGAGCCTTAAGCACAAATAAACTCCTCCTTCTATGAACTTCCTTGGTGATGACATTTTATCTCAGCAACAGAAAGGAACTAATACAGCAGTAATATTTGATCATTGTGTCAAGTGCTCATGTAGTATTTTTGTTCAGGTAAGCTTTTTTTCTTTTTTGTCTTTTTTATTGATTTTATTAAGCTATTAATTTTTTTCTGCTTCATTTCCTTCCTCTCCCCTTCAGCCATCTCCCATAGTTCCCATACTCCCAATTTACTCAGAAAATCTTGTTTTTTTCTACTTCCCTTGTAGATTACATTCATGTATGTCTTTCTTAGTGAGCTCATTGTTGCTATGTTCTCTGGGGTTGTGAATCATAGGCTGGTTTTCTTTGCTTTATGTCTAAAAGCCACTTATGAGTGAGTACATATGATATTTGTCTTTCTGGGTCTGGGTCCTGCATTGCTGGTGGGAGTGCAAACTGATACAGCCCCTTTTGATATTAGTATTGTGGTTTCTAAGAAAATTAGGAAACAACCTTCCTCAAGACCCAACAATACCACTTTGAGTATATACCCAAAACATGCTCAATCATACCACAAGGACATGTGCTCAGTTATGTTTATAGCAGCATTGTTTGTCATACCCAAAACCTGGAAGCAACCTAAATGCCCCTTGAACAAAGAAGGGATAAGAAAAATGTGGTGTATCTACACAATGGAGTACTACACAGCAGAAAGAAATGACATCTTGAAATTTGCAGGCAAATGGATTGATCTAGAAAACCTCAAAATTGAGTGAGGTAACCCAGATCAAACAAGTTTTAAGAAAATGTGGTTTTTCTTTGGTTTTTATTCTTTAAATTCGGAGACGATGTTGTATGTATTTACCTCAAGCTACTTGGTGCTTTGAAGTTTCATCTCTATTATGACATGATTTTTCAGTTGTGAAGCTTAATGCATTTCTTTCGTTGCTCATGAGAGAGTTGTTTCACCTCCGGGAGGATCTGGAATCATAACCTGGAGAACTCATGACATCTCTCCTTTCTCCTACCATTTAATTGTTTATATTCTACTATGTTTGCTTAATTCCTTCAGAAACATCAAGCTTGCATCATTGCAAAACCAATTTTCGGGAGGTAGATAACCAACCCATGTGCTAATTTTGAGCTGTGTGGCCATAATTGGTCTAATGTGGATGATGTGCTCTTTCTGAACTAACCCTATGGCTCAGCAGTGCAAGATTTCTCTTGGCTACATATATAATATACAGTTCATACCTGATGTGGTGGTTGGACTCAGAATGTACCCCCGTAGGATCATATGTTTGAACCCTTTGGTCCCCAGTTAGTAGAACAACTTGGGAAGGATTATGAGATAGGGCCTTGGAGAAGACTCGAAAGAGATGTATTACTGGGTGTGGGCTTTGCGGTTTTAGAAGCCCATAACTGTTCCAGCTTCACACTCTGTTGCCTAAGGATCATGATGTAAAGTTTTTGGCTAATGTTCTAGTCTTGTGCCTGTTGCAGGCTTATCATAGATTAATCTTTTATAACTATATACATGCCCTGCAATGAAATGATTTATATGTTGCCTTGGTCATAGTGTTGTTTTGCAGCATTAGAACAATAATTAAAATACCTGGTGCTTTTTTTTTTTTTTTTTTTTTTTTTGGTTTTTCGAGACAGGGTTTCTCTGTGGTTTTTGGAGCCTGTCCTGGAACTAGCTCTTGTAGACCAGGCTGGTCTCGAACTCACAGAGATCCGCCTGCCTCTGCCTCCCGAGTGCTGGGATTAAAGGCGTGCGCCACCACCGCCCGGCTACCTGGTGCTTTTATATGCAGAGACCTCTAGTTTGACTTTTGGAGCCACAGAAACCCATTGATGTGACAATATGGTGTGCTGAGAACTCTGCTAGATAACAGAAAAATGGCACAGGATAAGGCATTCCTGTGAAATCCAGTTCCCCGAAAGCCACTGTTTGAGGATTGATGTGACAATATGGTGTGCTGAGAACTCTGCTAGATAACAGAAAAATGGCACAGGATAAAGCATTCCTGTGAAATCCAGTTCCCCGAAAGCCACTGTTTGAGGCTCCCTGAATGAATTAAAGCCTGGTGAGTTATAAAAGCAAGAAAATCATTAGCATAGACAGTAGAGATGCTAGGCTGCTGTGCTTTTATATGCCAATTTAATGTTTGTGATTATGCTGCACAGATTCCGTCCTTCATATAAGCCCATTTCTATGGTAACAAGAGAATGTTGAAAGCCCTTAGTGTAGAAGGAAGACTTTAGAAAATTTTGACTAGTCTAAAGAATACATTATCTTCTTTTAATGCACAAATTTGAGAAATTGAAAATTACTGAATAACACATGAAGTAGAAGATCCGACATCTTATAGATGAGCTTGCTGAAAGCCTCATTTGATAGCTTATTAAATGCAGCTGGTGTACCTAAAAGTAAGACTAAAGGGGGAGAGAAAAGAGTTGAGTCTGTGAAATGCTTTACTCTAAATAAGTCTTCAGCTCTCTGGTGATAGAAGGAAATGCATGCAATCTTCCTGCTAGAATCTGCTTTTAGGATCTCTTACAGTTTCTGAATGGGATACTGTGAGATGCCGCACAGATTTCAGAACAACATAAACAAAGGAAAGATCACGCCTGGAAACTTTTAATAATCTGGTTGCCTTGTTAAAGCTCTCTTCAGAAATTAACTCTGGGGACTTTGGCATTTATTTTCTCATAACAAGGGTGAATCGATTGTTGAATGGTTGAAAGCACACAAGGCATATTGATCTGTTCGTGCATAGCCACTTTCTCCCAGCAGGCACTTTGCTGCTTGCAACATATTTTTAAATAGGATTACTACGCATTAAATTACAATGACCTGGAGCAAAGGTCAACAGAAGTAAAATTGCCTTGGTTCATCATAGTTAGAAGCACTGCCTTGAGTGGTTGTTTGTTCTTGGTGGAAGTTGACCTGAGGATATATTTGGATGCTTGCTTCAATGTCCAGAATTGAACAAGGCAAATTCCTAAAAATATTCACATAACTGAAATGTCAGCATGGCCAAATATTCATACCATAATGTCAAAGTTTTAAGGATTGTTTAAAAACAATATATTTTCATCAAAGTAGCTCAAATTTTGTAAAACCATCTACAGAGTACTGCCCCAAAATTTTAGACTAATTTTATTCAGTGTCAAAATGCAGATATAGTTGGAAACCCGTCTTCTTGCAATGGACACAGAGTACATTGTATATGTGATAGAAGATGATCTTTTGGAAATCAGAAAATATAAATTGACTGTTTCTTCTGGTTTTAGGAGCTAGCATGATTTTGTTTTCTATTTTATTTATTTCCTGTTTGTTTGCTTTAAGGTTGAAAAGACAATAGGTAAAACACTCTGTTTTTGCACTCTGGGTTTTGTTGTTTTATTTCATGAGATTTCACCCTGTATCCCTGGTTGGCCCGAAACTTGCTGTGTGGACTAATGTGGCCTCCTCCTGCCTTTTGAGTGCTAAGACTAAAGCCATGCATGACTTCACCATGTCACATAGTATTTCGACCAGAAGAAATGTTGTAAAGGCTTTGTTACTCTTTTTATATTGATCCATTATTGTTCCATCAGTTTAAATGGTTATTTCACAACCTCTCAAAATGTCTTCTCTGTAAATCAATTTAGGGAAACATCCTTACTTACTAACATAGTAAACTTTTCTCTGAGAATCCCATAGACTGAAATGATAAAACTTTGTGAGAGCTAAAGTTCTTATTCGGATAGCTTGCACATGGAGTTTTCTCCTTTGCCATGTTCTTTTATTGTGTTTTCATTATTAGAAGAAAGATATTTCATTTAGTGTTTCTGAAAACTTGGCATTAAGTCACTGAAGTTCCTGTGATTGTTAGGGTTAGAAGGTAAATGGCAAATTTTAAAATTGCTCTTGAATATCATACGTTAGGTTTTATTCTTACTGCAGAATCACACTTAATCAGATGTGTTTAGATTTGAGTTCTTATTCTTTCCTTCTTTTCACAGAGATTTCTTTTTCTTCTTTCTTTCTTTCTTACTTTCTTTCTTTCTTTCTTTCTTTCTTTCTTGATTTTGTTTTTGGCTTGTCAAGGCAGGATATCTCTGTACTTTTGGATCGTCTCCTGGAACTAGCTCTTGTAGACCAGGCTGGCCTCAAGCTCACAGAGATCTGCTTTCCTTTGCCCTCCTGAGTGCTGGGATTAAAGGCAAACACCACCACCACCTGGCTTCACAGACAGTTTTTTTACCTCTCACTAAACTCGTGTGCAATGGATTTACGTACCTCTTTTCTTAGCTTTCTCCTTCCTGCTGCACCTTTATTTACTTGCTTATTTCTTTTTATTTGTTAATATTTGGTTTTTAGAAATAAAGCCTATGTGGTCTCAGAGTGCAGATACTGTAGGTTCAGTACACCAGGGTCTGCAGTTACTGGTGTGAGTCACAGCACCTAGCAGGTTGTGTTGAAATGACATTGTTGACTTTTCTAGCAGCACTACCAGTAATGCTTCTATTCTGTCTTTGCTATATAGGTTTTCCCAGGCTCCAGGTAAATTTCACATTCTCCTGGAGTGGTCACAGTAGGAACTTCAGCAAACCCCAATAGTGCATACCAAGTTAGTTTCTTTCTATTTCTCCCCCAAAATTATTTTATTTGACTAGTTAGACACTTAACAGTACATTTACTTGTTGGCTTCCCTCAACTGGAATACAAATTTCTTTAGGGAAGGTGATTAATTTATTGATATTTCTCCTTATCTGGGACATCATTGGATATAGTGCTAATGAGAAACCAGTCTGACTCCATTTTGCAATCAGGAGCTGTTTAAAACATATTCTATTTTAGTTAGATTTATGTTTACTGTAAAACTTAAATTTCTGCTTCTCAGAATTGGGTTGTATTTCACCCCATGAGCACAGAACGGTTATGTAACAGTTATTCCTGGGAGGTTTCTTTAAATCCTAATTTTGAGTCTATAGCCATGTTTCTAATAAAATCCTCTAGACCCTAGTTTTGCTCTAAAGAAACTGACTCAGGACTGCTCTCTTAAAAACCTACTTGCGGGGAGACAGCTGCCAGACAGGGTTTGATGCTCACAGAATAAAGGTTGCTTTGATTTGATCATAATTTGTGTTCAGTGGTCTTTCTCCTCATGTCTGTGGGACCAACACTAATAAACAGTAGTTGAGAAACTAAAAGTAAAGTGGAGTTTTAAGGATGAGAACCCTCACTGTGATGTCATCTGCAGAAGACTAAAATGGTTATTGACAATAAGAGTTCTTTAGCTGCAATTCATGACCTTTCAAGGAAGATGTAAAAGTGAGAGACCAAGCTTATTCCTTTACATTTATAAAATTTTAAACCTCAACATTTTATTTTAACCTCAACATTTTCACATTTTTATTCATTGGACCTTTAAGATAATTTATTTTTAAATAGACATTGCCTGTTTTCTGGGAAAAGAAGAAAATCCTAAACTGAAAACTAGGGACAGGGGAAATGATTCTGTCGGAAATGTGCCTGGCATACAAGCATGAGTCTGACCTTGGACCTCAGCTCCCAAATAAAAAAATGGGTGTGGTAATTCGTACTTGCAATCCCTGCTCAGGGGAAATGGAGACAGAAGGCTCTCTGGAATGGACTAGCCAGTTAATCATACACAGTGGATGAGCAATAGATTGAGAGACTCTATCTCAAAATCGAAGAGAGCAATAGAGGAGTAACTGAATGTTGACCTATGGACTGCGTGTGAATTTGGCCACACATAGGGGCTCACAGACAAGAGAATGTCCACATGATTATGTAAAACATGCACACAAGTGCACAGAGTGGAGGTATAATCCTTTAGAGAGTCATGAATTCTACTATTCATGAATTTGACTTCACGTATGGGCTTGGACAGACGGATCAGAGATTGAGAGTGGGTATTGCTTTTACAGACAATCTCTGTTTAGTTCACAGAATCCATGTCAGCTCATCACAATCACCTGTAACTCCAGCTGCAAGGAGCCAGACGTCCTCTTCTGGCCGCTGTGGTTACAATACTCACTTTCACCACAGCCCCACACACATATTCACACAATCTAAAAATAAAATAATTTATGCAATAATATTGCTTTTTTTCCTCAAATGGAAGAAGGTTATTCAGTTCTACTGCTCAAAGGCACATCTATTGTTTGAATACAAAATATTAATATAGCATTTAGAAAACCTAGAAGATCATTTATTATATTTTGGACTAAAATCTAGCTCCATATAGTGAGTCCTAACCAGTCTATTGAAACTGGAAATCACAGGGACACTGAGGAGAAAATTTTATACCACCAGAACGATTACTGCTCAATTAAGGTGACCAAGGACAATAATTTAAAATGTAAGACATAATACCAGGAATTATGAAATAATTGGTGAAATATTTCCATTCAGTTCCCTTGAATTATTATAGCATATTAGACATGAATTTATTCAAAAAATTAAGTATTGCAGACCCCAGTTTGGCATAAAATCCAATAAATAAAAAAATGAGGAAGACATATTAGTTAATGAATAAAATCGTAATGTTCCAGAAAACCACTGAAATGATGGGTTTTCTGTACTATTTCCATTCCCTTCTAGAAAAGCATTGGCTTCTGTCCCTGAGAATTTTATGCCACGGTTTTCCATCTAAATCTTACTCACCCAGACAGGGTTTTTTTTTCCCCTGGGAAATCCTTTATGAAAGAATGTATGTTGAAAAAGAAAAGTTTCCAGTAATCTTGCACTCACTACCATGTACTAATTATCTACCAGTGAGTTGCCTGGTTCATCAGCAGAAGAAAGGATCCTTTTTTTTTTTTATCAGAGAATAGGAAAGGATAGGGGGGATCATTATTATCACCACTCCTTTTCTCTTCTGCTTCTTGGCTTCATTTATCTACCAACCCAGTGAAAAGATAGGCTTCTGTTTTAAGTATTGAGTATAGTTATGGCAAGAGGCAGAATGCTTGAAAGGTAAGGAAATGGGTAGATTTGACTTTTAATTTGTGTGTGTGTGTGTGTGAGAGAGAGAGAGAGAGAGAGAGAGAGAGAGAGAGAGAGAGAGAGAACATGTCCCAAGATCAAACAAGATAAATCTCTCTCTCTCTCTCTCTCTCTCTCTCTCTCTCTCTCTCTCTCTGTGGTTTTTTTTAGAGTTTAGCATTTTAAGTACTGCAAAAATTAACTTTGACACCCTGCAAAATCTGTTGCACATTTATCTGCTCTACTACTATAGCCTATCTTTACTTCCCACCTTGATTATATTCACTTTTTATTGGGTCACGAAAATTCATATGGAGATCCTCTGTGATACTCCTAGCTGATTTGTGTGGTGCTCCTTAGAGGAGAGGGAAGGTAGAAGAGGAAGGGAAGCGTTCAGTCTAGCTATTGTTTTCTTTGTATTTTTTATTGAACTCTACATTTTTCTCTGCTCTCCTCCCTTTCTCTCCCCTCCCACTCAACCCTCCCCCAAGGTCCCCATGCTCCCAATTTACTCAGAAGATCTTGTCTTTTTCTACTTCCCATGTTGAATATATCTATGTAAATCTCTCTTAGTGTCCTCATTGTTGTCCAAGTTCTTTGGGCTTGTGATTCGTAGGCTATTTTTCTTTGCTTCATGTTTAAAAACCACTTATGAGTGAATACATGTGATAATTGCCTTTCTTTGTCTGTATTTTCAATAGTCACAACGGTCCTTTTGAAAATCATGCTGCATTTTCTATTTTCTTTCTCCTTTTGGTATGTCTTTTTTTATGCTTCCTTTTGACATATTCTCTATTTCCATAGCTAAAATCTAATTTATAAACTTTGATACATTGGCTTATGAGTAGACATATGCATAAAAGCACAATTCAGTTTCAGAACAACACTGATGAAGAATGAGACTGCACATAATAAACAATTTGACTAAGAAAAATAATTTTTAATTCTAAAATGAAATTGCACCTGCTGGATCCATTGTATTTTGAAAGTTTTATTAAGTCGGAAATATAATCAATATATCCAACCTACTGAACAAAGGTACATCATAGAGGGCTGATTGTTTACACTCCTACTGGTATAGCTGACTGGAAGCTTGGCCTTACTTTTGTTTCCCGGCATCACAGTACAGGAGCATAGTATACATCTCTAACCCAGAAATAATTATGAACCATTGTAAAACCAAGTAATCATAAGTGGAGTTATTGTATGTTGAGGACTACTCTTATATTTTCCTCCAAAAAAGAGGACAATAAGTTGAAACTACCATCATGCACTACATAAAATATTTTAGGCAAAGATGTATTGTTCGTGGTAGTAGTAGCACAATGAAGTTGAAAATAGTTATTTTCTGGTGATTCCACAGAATGTCATTATAACATCCTTGTGCAATACTCTTAGCACATTTGCAGTGATATAAACACATCCAACATATTTCCAATCATATAGAACAGTAGTACATACACTTAACAATAGTACATAATGCTTGATAGTGATATTAAAATAGCATTACTCATTTATGTATGTGCTGTACATTGTGTTATCATTTTGCTCATTTATTACTTTTGTTTTTATATTCTTCTTCTGTAAATCCCCTGGATCTTGGAGGAGAACATGCCACTTTACTAAAACAGCAGAGTTCTTAACACATTGTAAGAAAATATTTATTTTTATACCAACAGATAAATATAGTTCTTACCCTTCAACAAAGAAATGTCTCTTTGTATCATGAAACCATTACAGAAATCTGTGAATAAACCAAAAGCAGAGGTTTGGAGCCCAGTCCCAAGGATCCTTGTACAATGCATCTCCTACTACTAATGCTGTCATGTTCAGGGATCATTTCAATAGAGGGACACGAAAGGCTATCAGAGCCAGAGGATCAAGGCATTTTCAGTGAGTTTGTGTCCCTTAGAAATATCAGAGAGCCAATAACAGTTAAACTAGTATTATTTTTTTGGATCTTGTTTTTTTGGAGCCCATTCCCTACAGAAGAATACCTTGCCCAGCCTAGGTATGGGGAGGAGGGTCTTGGTTCTGCCTCAAGCGATGTGACATATTTTGTTGACTTCTCATTGGAGGAATCACTCTCTCTGAGGAGTGGATGGAGCCTTGGAGTGGGGAGAAAGCATGGGGGAGTGGGAGGACAGGAGGGAGACTGAATTGGAAATGGTATATAAAATAAGATTGTTTTAAAAATAAGATAAACCAACACATAAATGAATAAATGAATGAATGAATGAATAAATAAATAAATAAATATAAATATCAGAGAGGCCACATTCATGATGTTCCCAAAACAAGGCGGCCTAAACAAGACCTGAGCAAGGATGACTATACCAATGGACTTCCTAAAATTGAAGGGGGAAGCTCATGGGTCCTCAGCAAGGACAAAGAACTATAAGTGGGACATACTGAGGATAGTAGAAGAAATGATCTTCTTCAGGAAGAGCCAATCAATTGGTATCTATTACCAAGTGGTCATACATACAGATAACGTTATATGAACTGAGCAGATTGTACTTATATATTTAGGAAAAGGTGCATATATATAAAACAAAAATTAAAGAAAAGTAGGTACTAATTTGAGAGAAAATAGTATATGGGAAGGGTTTAAGAGGAAGGGATAAGAGGCAAATATAATTATGTTATATTATCAGACAATAAAAATTATTACAAAAATTAGAAATGAGACAAAATAAAACACGTTGCCTACTTTGAAAACCATGATTTACAATAGAACAGAATGCCATAATATGATGGTACCAGCTCCATACATCTTACAATTATAGTTTTCCTGGATTGTATTAAAAACCCATGTTGAAAGATTAACCACACCATGATGGTACAACTCTAAGATAATGAAATATAGATCAAGTCATATAATGCTGCATTTCTCATTGGATCTATCAGAATCTGACTGTGCTTAGGCATGTTTTATTACTATTTCAAAATTTTATCTTATTCAACTGGTTCAACTTGACATTACATTCCAGTATTTTTCCACTGATGATTTATACTTTTGATAAAATATAATATTACATCAAATTTTCCTAAACTCAATCTAATTTGTTTCCCACCCATATTTCATTTTACTAGCTTCATTTGTCTAGCTTCTGTTCCCTTACTGAAATGTGAAATACCATCCAATTTAACATAAACTGAAACTTCATCTTTACTTTAAACCATTACTAATGATAAATGAGTCAGATTCATTTTTAGCCATTTAATTACTTCTTCTGGAAGGTTTTTATTTCTATTTTTTTCTTTTGTGTGTAGACTCCAAAATAGCTTTCATTCTACATTGCTACATTGCCTCAAAGAAATTTTAAATTAGTATTATTTGAGACTATAATATGTTTCTAGAATCATAATGCTTTACATCTGTATTGTTTAATGTTTGAAAAGCTCATAATTTTCTCTTATGATGAACTAAAGTTGTTTTGTTTTTCAATTTTTGGGTGTGCATTCTTCCTTCCTTTCTTTCTTTCTTTCTTTCTTTCTTTCTTTGTGTTTGTTTGTTTCAAGACAAAATTTCTCTGTTAGCACTTCCTGAAACTCATTCTGTAGATCAGTCTGGACTTGAACTCAGAGATCTGCCTGCTCTACCCCCAAGCACTGGGAAAAAAATTGCCACCACACCCAGCATTTGTGCATTCTTTTCAGTGCTTATTTACTTTACATTTGTCTGTTTCAAAATTGAAAAAAGAAGTCTGTAAAAGTTGGCATGTTTGGTTGCTTTTACACAATCTTAGGCAACAAAATACAATAATAATTTTCTTCAGGAAATTTTATTTTATTTATATTTTTACTTTTATGTTTAATTAGATGAAAGCAAAATCTTCACTTTTGGGATGCAAACACTTTCGGCAGTAGTACATCTAAGCTTTCCACATGCCAATAAAATTCTAGTTTTAATTATTGATCTTATGGTCTGATTTTTCTCAGGCCATTTTATTTATTTATTTATTGATATTATTTATTTTCAAAATACCCAAGGGCCATGTTTATTGCAAAGGCATCTTCTCAGCCTTAAATTTTTAGTTGCATCTCTAAACCATCCTCCTTGATTTAGCAAAATATTTAATAATCTTGCATAAAGCAAGTCCTTTCTTGGTTTATAATTGATACTTCCAGTTTTGAGCTTGTGTGTTTTTTAGGTCAATTATTTGTTTCCATGTTTACTTGAGATTTAAAAATTCATGAAGTTCACCATTAAGACAACTAAAAGTTTTTTTTAACTAAAAGTTTTTAATGTGACAGAAAATATAGCATTGTACTGAACTATCAATAGATACCGTGCTTGCAATCTCCTGCTTCTACTGTTGTAATCTTACTGATCAACTTTGACTTGCTATTTTCATAAAAAACATTTTTTGCCAGAACCTGTATTTCTCTTTCACACCTGTATACTGTTGCATAATTTATACTAAAATATTTTTGTATCTATCTCCTATTCCCAACAAACTCTAATTGGGAGAGGAACTAGATAGAATTAGATAAAAATAAATATAGAAAATAAACTTAGTTTTACTATATGAGTATATTTGTCATATTAATTGCTCTGTGTTTGTTGCTTTACCCTGAACATAGTGGCTTATTTTTATCTCAACCTAAAGAACTTTATTAAGATTTAAATAATTTTACATTATTGGAGTCTTGAATAATAATACCAGCCATTAGATTATAGATTTTCCCAAATTTCCTAAGTTTTTATACACATAAGTAACTGTCGACTGTCTGTGTTTACTAAGCCCAGTGCTTAGAAATAATATAATTGATTGTATGAAAGTGAGCTATTGTTCTTGAAGCCTCCTTACCTTTCTAGGTAATTCCTTTTCCATGTTCAATAACTCAGTGGTTAGCTTTGAAATTGTGTTTTAATTACATTTTCCCTGATCTTTCTTGTAGCTGGAGACACATTTTCATTTTCTGATCACCTAAACCCGAATAATCATACAAAAACTGCATTAATTACAACACTGTTTGTCCAACAGCTCAGGCATATTCCTAGCTAGCTCTTACATTTTAAATCAACCCATTTCTATTATTTTGTATTTGACCATGCGGTTTGTGGTTCTTTACTTTATATCTTGGTTCTTGGGTGGCTACATGTAGTCTCTTTGACTCCACCTACTCTTGCTTTGTATCTATGTTAAGAATTCCCACCTGGCTTTACTCTGCTAAGACAATAGTCAAAACAGCTTTATTCATCAACCCATAAAAATAACATGTATACAGAAGGGCATCCCACTTCACTTTCTTCCTGTCTATCCTCACATATACCCTTCCCTTCTTTTCTCCCTGTTGATGGAAGAAAGAAAAGTCATGGTTTGAATATGTACTTTTTTTAGAGACAATGGTGTTTTAATAGGTTTTCTATCTTTAGTTCCTTAATCTATCCAGAATTGGCTGGATTAGATTATATAAACTAATATTTTAATTTATAAACTAGCCAATAGCTTGTAGAATTCTGCATGAAATAAAATTTCTGTGCTTTACTCAATGGAGAAAATTTCAGAAAATACCAATTAAAAAAAGATAGAATACATTCGTTATTATCAACACGTGCATCTTTGTCATGTCATGTCATATCTTATTTGACCTACTTTCTCCAAAATAATATCAGTTTTGTTGAGTAAACTTCACCGGTAGCAGCTCATTTGGGCTAACAGAATATGATCATGTTTATCTCATGAAGTTTTAATTGGCCTTACAAAGTATGATGCATTGTACATTTAGCTCTAAATCAATGATTAATAATGGGATATAACACAGATATTTGTAAAACTTTAACAAACTAGCAATATAATTGCTACTTCTAAAAAGTAAGATTTAATATAGTATTTAATGGATAATCATTTGCATGGCTTATAAATAGAACAAATAAATAAATGAACAAATAAAATCTTTAAATTGTAGGCTGTAGCATTTTTCCTTAAAGCACTCTTTTTAATTCATTTGATTCTCCTCCAAAGAGGAAGCCAAAGCTGACCCTTTATTAAAAAATTCACATAGTTATTGCATAAATACATGTTTCTAAATATATATGCCTTTTATAATTTCAATTTGATAGTATAATACTGTAGTAACGCATATACAAAACCTATCTCATGTTAATTAACTGGAGATATAGTTAGATTACTTAGATACCACAAATGGTTAATTGGTTTCAATCTCTAGTACCATTAAAAAATGTCAGCTTTACTTATGCCTTTATTATAGCATGATATATAGCTGTACTATATTTTTTAAAAGACTTCTCCCTTCTAAATAAATATTTAGCTGGTTCCAAATTCAAACAAATGGTAAACAATGCTGCATTGAATCTTTTATCTTTCTTCTATTGATGGGCATCTTGGCTGGCTCTTGAGAACATATTGTTTGTATAATCTGAATTGAAGTCAGTGACTACCAAATGCAACTATTCATGCTGATTTAGTTATTTGTTGCCTCATCTTTTAATTCAGATTAAAATATTTTTAGATTAGTACATTTTTTCTTCTGCTAAGTCAATTTCTCAAGCATTTCCAATTAAATAACATTTTGAACTAGTTGACGTAGCACATAAATATAATTATAGCACTAGAAAGTCAGCAGCAAGAGATTGGGCTTACATCTTGGATCTTGGGTGGCTACATGGTGTCCCATTATGCATGAGATTCGGCTTCATAGAGAGTACAGGGCCAAACAGTGCTACAGAGTGAGAACCTGTATCAACGGCAATAAAAATCTAACCAACCAGCTAAACAGCTAAACACACATTACATTTTCTTACTGTTGACAATAAAACATGCAACATTTAGCAATTTATATATTGAAGAGTAAAATGACAAATAACTAATTTACTTACTAAAAAGAAAAATCTCTTTATGTATTATTATTATTGCTATTATTATTACTATATAAATGACTCATCTAAGCTGAACTGAAACTTACCATATAATTGAGATGACCTTAAATTTCTAATACTTCTACTTTACTAGATACTGGAATTACTTGCATACACCCAACTACATTCTACTTTTTGTTTGTTATTGTTTTCTATTGTTTGGTTATTTTTGTTGTGTTTTTTTTGTTTTTGTTTTTGTTTTTGTTTTTTTTTTTTAGAACTAGATCTAAGTGTTGCTGTGATGAATTTATCTATGGTAAGGTTTTAGTTTCTTCACTTTCCAAGGCTAGATGTTGACTATGGGAAAGAGAGGCACCGGCACAGATCTTCAACCTCTCTAGCATTACATATTTCCTCTCTCCACTATACATTCCCATCTTAACAATTTTACTTGACTGAAAATAACACATCTCATAGCTTTAATAAGATGCCTGGAAACAGTTAAGTGTCCCTTTAGGCCATATTAAGCATCTCTTACAGAAGGTATGCAAACTAAATAAAAGGCTAGGATAGAAACTTTGACTAGAATTCAGTGTGAAAGTGCTTGGCATGAAAAGTACAGATCTGCACTCTGTAGGGGGGAGGTCCATGGTTACTATAGAAATATTCTTATTTCAGGTTATTTAAGATTTAGCAGCTATTGAAGAGAGAAAGCTTCAGAATAAAATTATGAATACTAACCCTGTGCTTTGCATGCCTTTCCGGGCTTACTCAGCTGAACAATGGGGTTGTGGTAGTGTATTCACTTGCCAAATGAGTTCAACATTATCTTTCTGTAACCTTCCCATGTCTAGCTTCCTTGAGAGTGTTCTGCAGATGTGTGGCTTTTCTATTGCAAGAATGGGATCTTTCCTATGAAGTTAATTTTGTGTTTTAGTTTTCTTTTTCTTTTTTTTTTAAATTTATTTATTTATTAAGGATTTCTGCCTCCTTCCCTCCACCGCCTCCCATTTCCCTCCCCCTCCCCCGATCAAGTCTCCCTCCCTCATCTGCTCTAAGAGCAATCAGGGTTCCCTGACCTGTGGGAAGCCCAAGGACAGCCCACCTCTATCCAGGTCTAGTAAGGTGAGCATCCAAACTGCCTAGGCTCCCCGAAAGCCAGTATGTGCAGTAGGATCAAAAACCTACTGCGATTGTTCTTGAGTTCTCAGTATTCCTCATTGTCCGCTATGTTCAGCTAGTCCGGATTTATCCCATGCTTTTTCAGACCCAGGCCAGCTGGCCTTCGTGAGTTCCCGATAGAACATCCCTGTAGTAATAGGGGCGGCAGGGATGCATTCTCAGCACCCCCGGCCACCTGCCCGGCTAGCTTATGCCCAAAATAATTACACAGACACTGTATTCTTTTAAGCACTGCTTGGCCCTTTAGCTCTAGCACTTACAGGCTAATTCTCACATCCCGATCAACCCATCTCTAATAATCTGTGAGAACCGGTCTTACCGGGAAGATTCTAGCCTAGTCCATCCTGGGTCGGAGCTTCATGCCTGGAGCGGGGCATGGTGTCTCTCTCTGAGGCGTCTGCTCCCGAGAGAGCAGAGCTGTGGAGTCTCTGACCTCACTTCCTCTTCCTCCCAGCGTTCTGTTCTGTTTACTCCTCCCACCTATCCTCTAACCAATAAAATGGGCCAGGGCAGTGCCTTTATTAGCCAATGACCTTCCTCCATCATTTCCCCTTTTTCGGTTTAAACAAAAAAAAGGCTTTAACATAGCAAAATTACATATAACAAAACAGTTATCAAGTAAAAGTTACAATAATCTTTATCATAACTAAGGAAAACTATAACTATAACTAACTATTCTTAACTCCATCAAAGACTCCAGAAAGATACAATACTATCTAAGCAAACAAGAAAAAAGCAACTTTTAAAACTCTAGAAATGACAGCGACATCTCGCTGCCTGGACAGTCACCCAAAGTTCCTCTGTACCGTTGGGGCATCCATCTTCAAGCCTTCAGGCCCATGGTATCCAGCAGACATTTCCATAAAGCAGGAAAATTCAAAGTCAGTTCAGTCACTATCTGTTGTGTCCTGCAGAATGTCTCGCAGACTCTTTCATGAATCAGGAACCCCGAAAGATCATCTCACCTTAGGCAAGTTCAGTAGTCCTCTCTCTGCGGGTTCTCTGTGTCCAGTTTATGCAATAGTCCAGGCAAGAGCAGTTTCTTGCCCAAATGGCTATCAAAACTCCATAACGAGCCTCTTCGATGCCCATCTTCCTCTTGAAGTAGATTGGTGCTGCCAGGAGCAGAGTGTCTCATTGACATGAAAAGTCCTCAGTTATTAAAACATTAAATGTCCTATTCTGTAATCTTTGAAAGACATGAAGAATGTCTATCTAAAATATATCTACGCACATCTAGAAAATATTAACTAACATGACTACAAGCTTTACTATTATCGATGATTATCCATTAACAACCTATAGTTCTTAATTATACAGTACATATTTAAATGAACTACACAATCACAATACCTTAATCAAAATCAGAAACACTTATATATATAACAAAATTGACCTTAAATCTCTATCAATAAAGCAAAATCTACACTAATGCAAATTATTCATACCTGTATCATATCCCCCTTTAAATGTAAAAGAAGATTTATAAACATTTTTTGGGAATATGGGCGCAGTTATTTCTCTCCAAACTGCTTCCTGCTGAATGGGGGCGTCGTTAATTAGGTCTTTCATGGTATAACCTGTGTGCTAGTTTCATCTCAGTTGGCAGTTGAGCGAAGCAATTTTCTGAAGATGTTCACTGCAACCCTTCAGGAGGGCGTGGTCCATCATACCAAATCAGAATAGAAGAAATGAACAGCATCTCATCCTCTGTGAAAACAAAATAAGAAACTCCTTTCCAAAGTATCATATCCTTAGATCCAAATTCATAATATCTATGTTGGATTAGTTCAGCAGTATTTATAAATAAATATCTTTTAGCAGTTGTTTGTCCTTCCTCAGCATTCAAACAATTCAAAGAGAGCATAATAGCATACAGTATCAAAATTCTCTGTTTATTTTCCATCTTATTACACCTTTGTTTTAACCTCTATTTCATTTATTTTTACTTTTAACTTTTTGCTTTTTGAGACAGGTTCTCTGTATCTTTGACCTGAAGTAACTCTGTAGACCAGGCTGTCTTTGAACTCTCAGAGATCCGCCTGTCTCTGCCTCTCAGGCATTTGGGATTAAAGGTGTACACTAGTACACCTTGAACTCACAGAGATCTGTTTGTCTCTGCCTTCTAGGCACTGGGATTAAAGGCGTGTGCTACCACACACAACAACTCTCTTCCCTTTTTTTTGTTTTTTTTTTTACTTTAAGAATTTTAACTTTTAGTCTGCATATATTTTTAACACACTTTAAACCATTCAGAAATTTTTTCTGTCTTTGAATCTCTCTTTATTGTATATCTCTCTTTTTCTG
This sequence comes from Microtus oregoni, assembly GCF_018167655.1. Lineage (NCBI taxonomy): Eukaryota > Metazoa > Chordata > Mammalia > Rodentia > Cricetidae > Microtus > Microtus oregoni. Next base: position 17,822,448 of record NW_024543097.1, on the reverse strand, counting down.
ACCACACGAGCCTTTAAATTACTGAGCAATATGGGTAGGATTAAAGGCGTGGCTTTGCCGGCTAGATCCATTCCATTCCTTAGCTTTCCAACCTCATGGCTGAGGTACTGGCTGTAGCCAGCAAGCGAGCTTCAGCAGCCTGTGCTTGCAAACCGCACAAAACGCCTGCGTAAAAGAGTCAGAGTTTGTCCTGGCAGGACAGCCCAGAAAGCCAGCATTTTTAAATGGCGCAGCTTTTTTCCTGCTATGGCTGAAAACCAAAAAGCATGCATTCAGCTTTTCGTCAACACCATTTAAGTGTTTCGTGGCAGGACCTCTTAATGAGCTGCAGGCTTTGCAGCTAAAGCTGAGTCAGGAAGCTTCTCTTAGAAGAAAGCGCATGCTTGCCTCTAACAAGCAGAGCAGACCCGAGAACACAGCGAGTCTAGTTGCCATCAAACAAATCGTAGCACTTTACTCCAAATGCTCTATTCAAAAGCTCTGTCTCCAGCAGGAGCCAGACAGAGATCGCAATGGCGGCACAGCCCCAGGAAGTCGCACTTTAAAATGACACAGCGTTTTTTCTGCTACTGTTGCCGAATCAGGAAATCTCTCTACAGCACTCCACCAACAAATAGCAAAAATCTGTGTTAAACTCTCTCTCCCTTATTTTTAAGCCTTCTCAGGTTTTTTAAGTGGGTTTAGTTGTTCACACGTCTGGGCGCCAAATGTAGTAATAGGGGCGGCAGGGATGCATTCTCAGCACCCCCGGCCACCTGCCCGGCTAGCTTATGCCCAAAATAATTACACAGACACTGTATTCTTTTAAGCACTGCTTGGCCCTTTAGCTCTAGCACTTACAGGCTAATTCTCACATCCCGATCAACCCATCTCTAATAATCTGTGAGAACCGGTCTTACCGGGAAGATTCTAGCCTAGTCCATCCTGGGTCGGAGCTTCATGCCTGGAGCGGGGCATGGTGTCTCTCTCTGAGGCGTCTGCTCCCGAGAGAGCAGAGCTGTGGAGTCTCTGACCTCACTTCCTCTTCCTCCCAGCGTTCTGTTCTGTTTACTCCTCCCACCTATCCTCTAACCAATAAAATGGGCCAGGGCAGTGCCTTTATTAGCCAATGACCTTCCTCCATCACATCCCCATTGTCTCAGTGTGTGGGTGCACCCCTTGCGGTCCTGAGTTCCTTGCTCGTGCTCCCTCTCCTTCTGCTCCTGATTTGGACCTTGAGATTTCTGTCCGGTGCTCCAATGTGGGTCTCTGTCTTTGTCTCCTTTCATCGCCTGATGAAGGTTAATATTCAGAAGGATGGTTATGTGTTTGTCTTTGGATTCATCTTTTCTTATTTAGCTTCTCTAGGAACATGAATGGAACCAGGAAACAGAGTGTTTTAGTTTTCTCAATTTTTTTTCTTTCTCAACCCTTTTCTTTGTCTTACTAAATAGATGTTCTCCAGCTTCTTAGGTGTTTCTATTTCAATGCTAGATGCTGTTATATATCAAAAGTACAGAGACTGGGAATTTAGAGATTACCTTAAAATCAAGCTAACCCTATATTGATGTATTTAGCTGAACTATACCTTATGAAGTAAGCGGAAAACCATGTTGAAGTTTATGATTGTAGAGCCATCAGAAACCATGAAGTCTATGCTCTGGGTGCTACGGGCAGGGAAGCTTCTTCTGCAGTTATAGTAAGACTGCAGACTCACAACAGAGTGAGAGACATTGATGGCTTCTGTGACAACTTTTCCCCACTCACAAACCCAACCAAAACAAAGCAAAGCAAACCAAACAAAAGAAAACAGCAGTCCCTACAGGAAGCTATTGAAAAAAGTCCTTAAAAACTAGCATAAAGTTGGTGAAGTGTAGCTTTTCAGAGCTGATAGTGTCTGTTAGCTGGGGATGAGGAAGAATTGTTTTCTATAAGGGACTGGCTACTGGGAGTTTCATAAGCTCCAGTGAATATATGGGCAACACAAATTGGACTTGATTTGTAGATTAAGACTATGCTTTCATTTCCCAGCCACCCAGACCCGAATAATAACACAAAACTACATTATTTACAACACTGTTTGGCCAATGGTTTAGGCATATTTCTAGCTAGCGATTACAACTTAAATTAACCCAGAATTCTTAACTATGTTTTGTCATGAACTTGGTACTTTTCTCAGTAGAGCATTCTCGTCTTGCTTCCTTTGCATCTTTGTTGTGACTGTAGACTTAGCCTTTCCTCTTCCCAGAATTCTCCAAGTCTGGTTGTTCCACCTATACTTCTTGCCTGGTTTCTGGCCAATCAGTGTTTTATTAAACAAAATAGAGTGACAAATCTTTACAGGGTACAAGAGAATTGATGTTTTCTATTTTTTTTGTTTTGTTTTTTTGTAGGAGTGGTTGGAGGAGGGGGAATGAAAGGGTGGCAGGCTGGACCTGGGAGGAATGGAAAGTGAACTGGGTGCATTGTATGAAATTCCCAAATAATTAACAAAAAACATGTCGGAAAAACCATTAAAAAACAAGTTTACTTTAGCAGGTTTAAGGGAAATGTATCATTTAGTGCATTCAAATTTTTAAATGAGCAACTAAACAGAAAGATTTCAGGAATATAAATGAAGTAAATATTGCCATCTGTCAGTAAAAACCTAGACAACACTTGTTAAACATTACATTCATTAATAGCAGAATGCACATTGTTTCAAGCACTCCAAGGATATGGACAAAGACAACCTTTCTGAGCTAAAAACAAACATCAAAGTTTAAAAATATTTAAACCACCCATATTTTTATCTCAACTACCAAGAAATTAAATTATAAAATGAAATGATTATCTGAAGTGTTTTGTCTTATAATGCTTTCCCCTGTTCACACCACACTGGTATGTGTCAGAATCATTATAATATCCACTATATCCATTATAAATCCATCATAATATCATGGATTTCACAGGATAACTTCCATAGAATGGTACAGAGTACCATTCAGCTGCACCTCCTCAAAATGCATTTGTCAACATCGATACTGTAAGCAGTGTACTTCCAAATAGTTTATGAATCTACATGGGAATCTCAAAAGGAATTTTAAAAGTTACATTGAGTAAAAGTTAAAGTAAAGCAAACCAAAGTTTCATTTACTGGCCAATATACTTTCAAGTGAAAAATGTATAACTTTAAGTGCTTATGTTGAATAAGAAACATTAAATCTCAAGCCAATAGTCGAGGGTCTAGTATCAAGAATCCAGCATGTAGAGACTAAATTTAATCCAAACCAAGAATCCCATATTACTATAGATAAAATATTAGTACACAAAATTTGGAAACTCTTCAAAGGAGCATAATTAAGAAGGAGCTATCCCAAAGGTGAAGCTTGACTCAATGTCAGAAAAAAAAATCAGTTAATATAACTCAGTGTATATGTATGGGCTAATGTAAGTTGTAGGAGAACTATCCAAAAGGCTGACATACCATATCATAAACATCAAAATAAATAAAAAAATCAAGTACATGGGATTGACATAGAATAATTAATTCTCCCAAAATATCCATAAAATGTTAATAAAATTTCCAGTATCTCATTTCTTTTAGAGATATAAACAAACCTGTATTAAAATGTATATGAAAAAGCAAAGCTACTGAAAACCAAATTTAAATTTAAAAGATTTTCATTTCTTTAAAACATGTGTTCCTGTGTGGATTTATGTGCATAATGGGTGTGTGTGTACCCATAGAGGTTAGATTTATCAAATCTTCTTGAAGCTGAAGTTATTGGTGGTGGTGAGATGTTAAAAATGGGTGCTTTGAGTCTAACTTGGGTCCTTTACAGGAGAGGTGTGTGCTCCTCGGTGCTGAGCCATCTGTCTATAACTGATTAGTTAAACTAGGAAAAGGAGGAGAAAGGGAGAAAGGGAAGGGGGAAGAGGAGGGAAAACCATAAGAATAAGGAGAAGAAGAAAAAAAGGAGTAGAAGAAGAAAACAGAGAGAAGGAGAAGAAGAAGAGGAAGAGGAGAAGGAGAAGGAAGAGGAGGAGGAGGAGGAGGAGGAGGAGGAGGAGGAGGAGGAAGAGGAGGAGGAGGAGGAGGAGGAGGAGGAGGAGGAAGAAGAAGAAGAAGAAGAAGAAGAAGAAGAAGAAGAAGAAGAAGAAGAAGAAGGACTGTGAGGAGGAGAAAAGGAGAAATTAAAGAATTTCAAACTAAAAATAAAGAAAAAAATAAAAGTTGGTCCATTTCAGTTTAATAATTTTATGTGACTATTTCATAGCCAAGCTTAGATGTATTGGTTAGACAATAAATTCACCAAAATAAAATTAAATGAAGTAATATCACTGATTTTTGATTATTAAATGTAAGTATATAGACTTCTAAACAAATGTTGTAGGGTAATTGGACTTTAAAATTAACCTCCCCATTATATCTCCCCATCTAATTCAAAACTTTATTTAAAATAAACTGTAAAATAAAATTTAAAACTAAAAATATAAAATGGCAAATATTACTGTATTTGTTACCATTGTTTATGTTTGAGGGACTTGATAACAAAGCATATATCTTACCACTGAGGTACATTTTCAAAATGAACTATATTTCATAAAACAAAACAATATTTTAGAAAAAATACGATAGAATATTCTAGATATAGAGCTAAGCCAATGATCACTAGATGTGACAGGAAAATCACAATGTATTAGAAAATGGGTTTCATCAAAATTAGAACATACTCTTAAAACAATAAAAAGATACATTACACTCTGAAAAGAAAAACTGTCATTTTGTGAGACAGAATTTTATTGTTTTATCAGGTGAATTCAAAATTGTGATCTTTTGACATTAGCATCCCTATTAGCTAGGTTATAAGCAGTCATTGTTATGCTTGTCTAGAAGACTTATTTTTTAAAAAAGCAGGATATTAAAATGATTATACACAGTGACCAACTTGTTTCAATCCAGGCACAAAAGAAAGCTTAAAAACATTCATATCAGGGGCTGGAGAGATGGCTCAGTGGTTAAGAGCATTGCCTGCTCTTCCAAAGGTCCTGAGTACAAGTCCTGGCAACCACATGTTGGCTCACAACCATCTGTAATGAGGTCTGGTGCCCTCTTCTAGCCTAAAGACATACACACAGACAAAATATTGTATACATAATAAATAAATAAATATTTTAAAAAATCTTCATATCAATACATGCAATATAGCACATAAACAAAATGAAGAAACGAGTCACAAAATTATTTCAGAAAAGACTGAAAAGGCATTTGATAAAATTCAACATTGTTACATGTTAAAAGCTCAGATAAAAAATCCAGAGAGATGGTTTAGCCTTTAAGGGCACTGACTGCTTTTCCAGAGGACCTGAGTCCAGTTCCCACACTGATATGATGGCTTAGAGACATTTAATGTCAGTCTCAAAGATCTGATACCCTCTTCTGTCCTCTGTGTGTACCAAGTACCCAAGACATAAAAGCAGGCAAAACACTCAAACACCTAAAAATGTTAAAAAATCTATTTGATAAATTATAAGTTATTTACAATTAGATCACAACTCAATACATAAAATATTATAATTTCCATATGCCAAAACCATGGTCAATATCAAAGTGAATAAAAAACTAAAAGAGTCTCCATTAAATCAGGAATAAGACTAAGATGTCTATTCTCTTTACTTCTACTCAACATAATGCTGTGGGATAATGCTCTTGTATTCTGTAAAGATTTGTCACTTGTATTAGTTTAATAAAATGGCCAGTTACCAGGCAGGAAGTATAGGTGGATACTATACTTCTAGAAGAATTCTGGAAAAAGGAAAGGATTAGTATGTGGTCACAAGCCAGAAGCAGAGAAAGAAAGGTGAGAATGTCTAACTGATAAAAGGTACCAAACCACATGGTTAGCATAGACAAAAATTATGGACTTATTTAAGTTGTAAGAGTTAGTTAATAATAAACCTGAGCTAATAGGTCAAATAATTTTATTACCATAATTTTCTATGGATTATATTAATTGAATAAGCTGAACGCTGTGAGACTGGGTGGGACAGAAACTCCTCCTACAAATGACACCAATGTGGGGCAATGATATCCACATAAAACCTGAGAGTGCTTGGGAAGGAATTCTAAACACAAAAGAACAGAGTTAAGCATGGCCTCTTGGTGGCAGCATTTTCTCGTGTGCGCTGTGTTTGCTGAGGGCAAACAAGCCTTATTTAAGAGAGGCTTTCTGACTCAGTTTTACCTGCAAAAACCTTGCAGCTCTTTTAGTGGCCACACCAACAAACACATAATTGATATCTATGGCATTAAGCTTTTTGGTGATGGCTTTTTGAAACTCTACAGAGTAGTAGCGATAAACATGGCTCCCAACAGTGACTCTGTCATGAAGCTAGATTTTTCAGAAAGCTGATGAATGAGATGGATCCTGCCACCAAAGCCATGGTTTTAATCCTAGCCATATTGCTTAGCAAATTAAAGAGTCGTGTGATCCAAAGAAGAGAGATACACAGTAAAGACAGACTTGGATGAAAAAACCCTCTAAATTGTTTATAGTGTGTTTAAAAATATGTGTAGGCTTGGAAGAAAAAAGAAAAAGGATAGAAAAGTCCTTAAAAAAGAGAGAGCATAGTTAGGTGTGGTAGCAAATGCGTTTAATTCCAACACAAGGGAGGCAGAGGCTGACAGATCTCTGTGAGTTCAAGGGCAGCATGGTCTACAAAGTGAGGTTCAGGACAGCCAAAGATACATAGAGAAACCCTGTCTCGAAAAAAACAAAAGGTATATAAAAATAAAAGGAATAGTGTAAAAAAATTAAGGCATGTAAAGATGGAAAATACAGAGAGAATCTGGATACTGTATGTTATTGTGTTGTCTTTGAGTTGTTTGACTACTGAGGAAGGAACAACAGCTGCTAAATGATATTTGATTATAAATGCTGCTGGATTAATACAACCTATATATTTTGAAAATGCTTTGAATTCAAACTTTAAGTCAAAAGACATGTTTCTTTTTTTTATGTTTTTGTGCAAGATTTTATTAAACGTCTGTACAGGACAACATCCAGCCTCCAGGTGTAGTTGCCAAGACCCTGTTAGGCTGTAGGCACTGGCTGGGGCATGGCAGGCGGCTCTGGCTTCCCACCCTTCTGCTCTGAGATGGGGGTGGTGGGTAAGATTTCGTCCTTTGGCTCCACAATGCTCACGTGATCCGGCAGAGGCTTCTTGGGGCCAATCTTACCACTTGGATCCCAGGGCAGCATGATCTTCACTTTGATGCCCAGCACACCCTGTCTGAGGAGCACATGGCACACGGCGGTGTCGACGTAGTAGTTGACAGGGTCTCCACTGTGGATCATCAGACCATCCACGAACTTCATGGACTTGGCCCTCTGTCCTCGGAGCTTCCCGGACACCACGACCTCGCAGCCCTTGGCCCCACTCTCCATGATGAACCGAAGCACGCCATAGCAGGCCCTTCACACAGCAAGTCCTCCGAGGAGTTTGTAATGTAGAGACTCAGCCTGAGCAATGACACACAGACCTCTTGTGGCCACCTTCTCTGCATAAAGCTCCACGCTGCCCTCAGGGAAGCTGAACCTCTCTGGACCACTGAGGTCAGCTCTCTGATCCGGCGACCCTTCTCACCAAGAACATTCTGTGTTCTGGTCGCTAAAATAATGATTTCTGTTCTGGTTGGTGTGACTCGGACTTCAACCCCAGAGTAGCCATCTTCAGCCAGCTCCCGAGTGAGAAACTCATTCAAGTTCGGCTTTGAAAATGCCATCGGCCACAAACTTCCTCTTCTTAGAAATCTGCACCGCCATCTTGCCGCCCCGCGCCCCCGAGAGGAAAGGAAAAAGATATGTTTCTTTAGAGAAGAAGTTTTGCTATTGTTTCCACAGAAATGAGAGGCTGTGGATTCATTCTGGGTTAAGAAAATTAGGTTTGATCAAGGAAGGATTCTTGAAAAATCTCTGATAAGAGTGGATGGCCCAGGTGATCCAAAGTTTCAGAGCAACTCCATTGCAGTTTTCTCTGAGTTCTACATCCAGAACAGCATCAAGACTCCCGGCTGAGATGATCCAGCCTCAGAAAACACTTCAGTCAGGACTTGATCATAATCCTAAATTTTCTTTAGTTCCCCATAGGATTATCAGTATTCCCAATCAGCAGGAAGTGTCCTAGAAAACTATGTCCATGTTCCCCCAAAATGGATTATGGATGTTTGCCTTTGTTTAGAGTGTTGGTAAAAAGTTGTTATGGATAACTGTCAAGAAAAAAAGCTAAACAAAGGAGATCAGATTCAGAGTACTTGTTTTGAAAATAAAAGAAGGAAACATTCTAGGGGATAATGCTCTTTTATCTTGTAAAGATTTGTCACTTGTATTGATTTAATAAAGCCCTGATTGGCCGCTAGTCATGCAGGAAGTAGAGGTGGGGTGACCAGACTAGTTGATTTCTGGAAGAGGAAAGGCTCAGTATGTGGTCACCTGTCAGAAGCAGAGTAAGCAAGATGAGAATGCCTCATTGGTAAAACATACCAAGCCACATGGCTAACCTTAGACAAGAATTATGGGTTTATTTACTTTGTAAGCATTAGTTAACAATAAGCCTGAGCTAATAGGCCAAAGAGTTTATAATTAATATAATCCTCTGTGTATCTTTGAGATTAAATGCGATGGGACTGTGTGTGACAGAAATTTTGATACTTTAGTTAGTACAGTCAAACTAGAGAAATAAACAAAATAAAGAGGAGAAAAGAAACCAAATTATAACTGTTAGCAGATAACATGATTATAAATATGTAAAAGGTCAAATGATCTACCAAAAGATTCTTATAATTGAAAATGAGTTCCTGGATTGCTAGGGCAATATAGAGAGACATCCCAAAACAATGCCTAAAAGTGAAACTAGTCAGGGGGATAAAAGACCTCTACAATAAAATGTATAATACTTAATACTAAGGAAAGGATCTGAAGATACTAGGAGATTCTAAAATCACTATGCTTTCAAAAGTGACATAAAGATTCAATGCAGTACCTAAAAAAATTTTAATGACCTTGTCATTGTTAGCCATTGTAAAATATAATCCAAGCCTATATCAACACTGCTTTGTGACCCTATCTCATCACAGTCAGAATAGCTACTGTAAGAAAAACTAATCATTGCTTTTGAGAATGTAAGGAAATGGATACCTAACACATGGCCAGAAATGAAATTTGTGTAGCCATTATGGAAAAAATGAAAATAGAACCAGCATATCATCAACATTCACCATTTCTGAGTACACAGCCAAAGTAAATGAAGTAAATATGTAAAGTGTATTTTGAGCATCTTGACCTCTCAGAATTTTCCAATTCTTGTTATATACAACCCTACTACCAACCCCCTCCTATCCTAGCTTCATCTCTTCTTTAGTGTGTGTGTGTGTGTGTATATATATATATATAAAAATATATATATATATATGATGCCATATTACACATACATACATCCCCCAGCAGCTTTTAACTGTCACTAACTCTTCAGATGTCAGGTAGATCTAGATTTATTAGACAAAGGTAAAAGATTGTAAACTCTTCCCATTTCTTCTAAATCCTACTGAGTGTCCATATATTTTTTTCCCACCAAAACAAATTTGTGCTGTAGAATACATGTTATTATTGGATTTCTGGTCTTGAGTTGGAGCATGGTCAACTTACCAGGAAATATACTTTTAGAGAAAACTGTCTATCCATCTTCCAGCAGCTGAAATTTCCAATTGTTCCATTGCTAGGGATTAGATTATTCGTTCAACTCTTCTTTCCATGTTGAAATTTTTTCTTGTTTCAGCTTGCACATGCTTTGTGAAAGCTTTTATAGTCACTGTGATTTCATATGTTGAGATGTTCTACTCTGCCTATAAGACACTCTTTCTTTGTAGTCATTTATCTTCTTTGGCTCTTGTACCCTTTCCATCCCTTCTTATGCACTCCTGAAATTTAGGAAGAGAGGGGGTGGCATATATGTACTATTTATAACTGAACATCCTGTAGTCTCTTTGTCTTAGACCTTTGGCCAATTATTGGTCTCTTCATTGATCACTATCTACAGAAAATAGAAACTTCTCAGATGAAAGGTATAAGTTGAACTGATTCATGGTTATAACAATATCATTAAAAGTCAGATTAATATAATATGTGCTTAGCAAAGCAACCATAATAGATTATCACATAGAGCCTATATCCTTCCTAACCATACGTTTTGGCTAGATAATGGTGTCAGATATGGGTTTCAACTTATAAAGGAACCTGTAATTCTAGTCAGAATGTGGTTGGTTCCTTCCTTCATGTTCATGCCATTATTGAGTCAGTGGTAATGACCAGTCATTATTGTTGCTCTAAATGTTAACATCTGGTAATAATTGGTGATTATTTTTTCCTCCATATTGTGCATAACACTTTACAGGATAATGAAAGCCAGTCAATAGGGATAAAACCTCTAAACCATTAACTGTTTGATTGCTCCATATTTTATATATCAAGTATGTGGTATTTTTAACAATGGGCGATTTTAGGTTCCAGAGGGTAACTAAGAGTCAGTGACCAGTGTGATTCAATGGACTTCCAAGCAATATAGCCTGAATCTCCTCAATCCTTTATTGATTGTGCTGTGAACTTCTGGTCAGGGCTCTGCTGCCAGCTTTCTTTCTGATCTGTTCTAGAACTCATTTTATAACACGGTCACAAATTTATCTTTTGCTATATTTCCAAGGACAAATCTTTAGTATGTGTCCTCTTTGCAATAGGCGACTGCTGAGAATCTGACAGTCGGTGTTGTATGTTTATTATTGTTTATACAAGGACGACCTGCCACAGTTTCTGCCACCTCACAGTTGTCTGTTTCTACTTTGAATCCCTCAGTAAACTGAACAGTTGATTTTGTCAGAACCCTCATGGTTTAGTGGATTCTGGAAACCCCCTTGCAGACACACCCAGAACTGTGCTCTATCTTCTGGGCCTTTCTCAGTTCAATCATGCTGACAATAAAGATTAGCTGTCACACTTGCATTATATTCTTGTGGCCATTAGAATAGTAGAAGCATAGAAAGAGAGTACTGGGAAATTGAGACAAACGGGTCTTCTTGTTCTTTGTTTATCCTGTCTAAACTCAGATTGTGAAAAGAAACTTTTAAGTTCAAACATTACACTTTAAAAAGCACTTTGTCATTTTCTATTTCTACATATGTTTAAGTTCATATTCTTACCTGGACTTACTCTAGACCCTGCTACTCATTCATATCCTAACACAAATAAAGACTTACATGAGTATTTAAAAAAATAGAGTTCCAGTTGTACAACAAATATTTATTAAATATAAATTGATAATTATTTGCTTTCAAAAGTTAGAAGATTCAATATTTTACTGCTTTTTCTATTGAGCCAGGTCTTGTTACCTAGGCCAGACTGTTTTGGACTTGTGGCTTGCCTGCCTTACACTCTAGTGCTGGGCTGGCAGGTGTGCAGCAACATACTCAGCTGAGTTTGAGACACTTGAATAGCTTAAATTCGAGCTGACAAGAAACAACATATTCAATACAGACAAGATAGTTCTTGAGAGCGTAAAAGGCCATGAACAAACACTCTGAGACCATAGAAGGAGATTTTAGGGAGGAGAGAAGTGATTTCCTGTGACGGGTCAGTTTGCCTCCTTGTTCACCCATGGGTAAAAGAGGCTTCATAAAAATGCTCTTGGGGAAGAGTATGCAGGTCTTCACAGCAATAATGAAAGTTTTAACTTGTTACTTGCTCATACATCTCAGCTTGTTTGAGTTAGTGTGGCTCTTTGTCTGGAGATGGGACCTGAGGAGCATCTGAAGAGAGAACAGTGACCAAAAGAACTCCAGTCCTATAGATTTTGAGTAATAAATATGTGACCTAATTTAAGTTTTTAAGAGATCATGTTTCCTGACTTCTGGAATATGGAAACTTTGGGATATTAAAAAAAAAGAATCATTCCTTCATAAACTGTTAGCTTGCTGTCATTTAGAAAAGAGATGATTATATCTTCTTCAGCCTCCTGAAATCAAATCTATTAGAAGTGTCTGTTAATAACGCAAGAGGTAGGGGTTGAACAAGCATTGCAAACTGTTAATTCATGAGAATGAGGGAACTAGGAATACAATTTTGGTATCTAAGTTATTTGAAAGCTAATAGCAGGAAATGCTAGAAAATAAGAAAGAAAGGGATGCTTATCTTTCATTAAATATTAGACCATTTTCAGAGTAGCATGATTGGGTTCCTCTAATTACAAAAGCTCAATAAGATTCCTCTTTCATTTTCTCTTCTTTGTCTCTCTCTCCTTTGCATATTATTGATATGATAATTTAATAAAATTTAATAAAATTTCTTGCTTTCATAGACATCTGAAAATTGCAGGTTAGAATTCAAGAGAAATTATAGGTTGACTATCAAATACATTACACAATCTGAATTCTATGGTACTCAGGGAAGTAGATCATTTCCTCAAACCTGAGAGGAGCTACACTGGATAGGGTCAACTAATGTGAGAAAGCAATTTATTTTAATCAATATCTACTGCTTTAAATATCAATCACACCTAAAAATATCCTTTACATCTACACTCATATATGTTTTTATTAATACCTTGTTATGGTGGCCTAAAGAATCCTACCCAGTTCCAGTAAATTATGTGTTTACAGACCTATTAAGAACATGTCAAGGCATAGAAATTGCAGTAATAGCAGAGATATAGATAACCCATGAACATAACAGCATGAGGCTTGAAGGTTACACAAGCTTTGTCTTAAGCCTCCTTTAAGGTAGGGTATTATAGAGGGATATCTGGGTAATGGAAATGGAAACGTGTGTTTATTAAGTATCTAGACAAAGCAATACTCCAATGAATTAAAGTGTCTAGGAAAAAGAAAACCTTCCATGACACAAGTAATTGGAAAATTTTCTGTAGATTTTTCTTCAGCATATCTTGAATATGCTGAAGAAAAACCTAGGCTAGGAATTTTCACTCCCGTACCTTTGCCTGGGATGTTTGATTTCTCAGTGGGATTGCTTTATTGCATTGCTATATATTTTAGAGCATAGTGGCCTCCATTGCCAAAAAAGTCTCCAGAAAAATTATGTTTAACTCCAATCTTCCTGTTTTGTGGAAGCTGATAGGACTGGGCACCCCTGTTAACCAGGTTGACTTTATCTTACTGTTTCTGGACACTACATTATGTTAATGGCAAAGACAATGTGATAAGTGGGAAGTATAAGGTCGTACTTTAAAAAGCAACAGTTTCAAGTTGTGGTTCTAATATTTCTACTGTATAATTTTGGATACGAGTTTCTTAGATATTCCAAGTTTTAGTTTTTTCAACTACAAAATGGAGACATTTCTCCCCAACAGAGCTGTTAAAGGAGATAAAGAAGGCAATAGTTTATTAGTTATTGATTTTTTTCTTCTTTCTAAATCTCACTGGATAATAGAAAATAATTACATTATTTGTAAAATATTTTGATTATTATAGGTTTCTTAAAATAATGGAGGGAAAAGGAACAAATAATCATTTTTGACTCTTTGGATATGGTTGTAAATATTAGAGCAATGCCAAATTTTACAGTGTTTAGAATCTTTTGGTAGATTTCTTTAACCTTTTTACATTACCTGGGTTTTCAGAAAAATTGATGCATAATGTTACCTTCTAAAATAAATGTTTGGCATATCTGTCTTCTATCTCTATGTGGCTTCATTAAGACTTATTATCCAACGGTGTCAAAATAGAAAACCCAGTGAAATACTGGGGATTTTTATTGACTTTACCTGTTTTGTTCAATCTTTGAGCCAGAAGATAGAAACTTCCTTCGATTTTCAAGTAAATTTATACAGATTAAAACTTGAATTTATGAGCATGCCTTGGGAGTGTCTCATATTCACATACTTAAAAAAAACATAATCAGGATGTTAAAAAGTGGCATATCTGTATGGGGACAATAAAAAAATCAGACATGAAGCCAAGTGGTTGTGCATATGCCTTTTGATCCAGCACTTCAAGACAGAGGCATGTGGATCTTTGAGTTTGAGGCCAGTCTGGTCTACAAAGAGAATTCCAGGACAGCCATGGATATTCAGAGAAACCCTGACTCGAAAAAGGCAATACCCCCAGCACCCCCAAATCCACAAACAACAAACAGAAAATAACAACAACAACCAAAAAACAAAATAAAAAAGAAATAAGATACAATATTAAATGAAAATAAGCCTCTAAATCAAATCCAAATTCAAATTATTACAAAACTGATCTTTTGCCTGATTTTCATGGATAACTCTTTCCCTACCCATGTAATTCCAAATGTACCTAAAGTAAGTAGACTCTTGACTAGTTCAGAACTGATAGATATTCCGAGCACAGAAATTTGGTGAATGGAGAAACCCATGTATCAAAGACAGTGAATCAATAAATATAAATTTGCTCAGAACAGATTTTCTTAATCATGTGATATCTTTAAAGGACTGATGACTCTTAAAAAATGCAACAAAATTAAAAGCTAAAATAACTACAGGAATTTAAAGCAGTGTCGTAATTTCCTGTTGATTTAATCTTGACATCAGATATCTAAAATTGGTCCCACCACGTGTCATACAGAGCCACATTTAGCCCAGGGAAGCTTAAGTAGATTTGGGGTGAAGGCAATGTCTGTACAGATATGGTTGGTGATGGTAGACAAGTAAGGGAAATAATCCATACTATTCAAACTTCAAAAATTTCTGTGAAAATTTGCTAGTGGATCTTCTGCAAAGAATGATCATATCCATATCGTCCTTCTCCTCACCAGCACCTATATGACTCTGAAGAGCAGTATCAAGATATAACAAATAGCATTTTAGATTCATCGAGTATCAGAACTGGAAGGCGACTGTCTGATGCAACTCATTCATTTCACTGAAGTAGACACTGAGATTCAGAAATGACAAGAACTGGAATGGTAAGAATTCTAACCATTGTAAAGGTTGTGCTAGTTAGGGAAGAAATTATTTTCATCAAATCTAGATAAACCTCAATTATAATGTAAATTGCCCCCAGATATACTGGACACTGAAATGACAAGGTGTGAGAGGAAATAAAAGCAGAGGAGACTATTGACTAACAAGGGTTAGTTAGATCCAAATGTATACTGGTAGAATTTCTGATTAGCTCAGTCAAAATAATCTACATCATTATTTAACCTATTGAAATTTATCACAAAAATTTACCATGTAAAAAAAGAAGGTAAGGAAGGCTTTACTCAAGACTACTGCAGTTCAGGGAGACTGAAAACAACTGTATGGAAATAAATCATAAAACTATTTTTAAGCTCTAAGGTGAGTTAGTATAAGAGTACTAGAAAATGATGGTTGATATGATTAATATATTTTGGTTTGCTAATTGTCACTTATTAAATTATCCCCTGCCACCTCCTTGGAGACAGAGATTTTATCATTCTCAGCAAGGGTTTTTTAAGGAGACAGATTCTAAGTCCCCAAAACCACAATTCTGTTGATGTAACATTGACAAAAGTCCAAGAGATGTGAAAATTTATACCTCAAAGGAAGAGAAAAAGAGTCTGTGTCTCAAATTGTCTGAAGACAATGTTCTAAGGAAAAGAGCCATCAGGATTAGCATAGAGATTTAAGTCTAAAGTTTACTCAAGCTGAGGAGAATTAGTAGTAGGCTGTTGGACTGGGTCATTTGACTTTTATACTTTTGTAAAATAATGAAGTAAATTATGAATAGCATTGCTACCATCTTGCAAGGAAGAATCAGAAACACAGGAAGATTGTGACTTACAGTCAGGATTTGAAGTAACTTTATTCTAAGTCATCTAATTACTGTAATTTGTTATTTTGTTCTTTAAGATAATGACCAGTCTTTGGGTCACTTTCCCATAAATTATTCAGTTTGTGTTTCACACCATGGTTGAGGACAAGTGACCATAATTATCTTCAATAAAAGAAAAACTAATTGAAATGCTGAGAAATTAAATGGTGTCCTAAATAATGAGATTGGAATCTAGGTTTCCCAAAGGTATTAACTAATGAGTTAAAGACATAGCTAGACAATTGCCCAATATTTATCAAGATTTATGTCCCAAACAAAAGATTCGAAAGAAGCAAAATTTCTACCTGCTTATTCCTTCCGAATGAGGAAGGGGAAGATGAAAGAGAAATATGAGAATGGAATAATGAGGAAGAACGATAAAGTAATTAGTGAGATACAACCTCTCAGGGTAAGTGCTTTTGCTATTTGGGACTCAAAGTTTGGTAAAGCCTGCCCCAGGCAGGAGACATTGTTTGTGAATTAGGAAGGAAAATAATATTTCCTAGAGAAGAGATTATGCAAGTGTGTATATGTTTATGTACAGATATGGGGCACAACTGATAAAATACTTAGTATATGTCACCTGCCGATATCTTTTGCTAGTCCTAATCACTTAATCTTTATAGAATCCTTGTGATGTAGCTTCTACTATTTTTCCCGTATTTCATACAAGATATTTGTAAGTCAAGCCTTGCCATCTCCTTTGTGAGAATCCTCTGAAGGAGTCTCATTATTTGCTGATTAGTATTCCGACATTCCAATCACCCATAAGCCCTATGTTTATTACTCCTGAGATCTGCTTTGATGGCAGCTTTGTCTATACTCTACTTTCTTCTCATGCTTTGACTAAGTCAGGCTTTCTTCTGCCTGTCTAGCAGTTCTAAGTATGCAGCACACTGCCAACACACTTGAAGTGTGTCCTTTGCTCTGTCACATCCTAGCTGAGTGATGAAGATGTATGCATTTTAACCCTTGGGTAAATTGTCTGTAGTGCCACAGTCACCATGGCTTTATGGCAGGCACAGTTATTCAAAGAATTGACAAGTCACCTCAAACATTTATGTTTCGCTGAGGACACAATGTTCATTATTGTAAACAAAAACAACATCCTGTATGAGAGATTCAAAAATTCTGCAATCTGTTCTTTGAGTACACAGACATTAGATTGATATTTGATGTATAGTTGGGAAAGAATTAAATGCACATATTCAAAGTAGGGGAAAATAAAAATGTGCATATGACCGATTGTTTAATTTCAAAATATCAAGAGTTAGACAGTTTTAGGAGTTTGCGTTGGAAATTTTATAACCTTTTAGCATCTTGAAAATGTAAATACTTTTACATAGACATAGTGACTTTCAAGGCCAACAAGTTGCTTAATGAAAAGAGTTACACAAATATGTTTCCTAATGGAAATGTCTGAGCCAAATAAAGACCCTTAAGATCAAACATTGAAAAGATTAAGCCAATTGACTTCCAATCAGCATGCTTTTCTGTAGGCAAGAGAGGGCTTTCAGCTGCGTTTGAGTTTGTTTTTGATGGTATTTGGGTGGGGAATTGATGAGGATACTATTACCATAAGGGAAGAGATACTGATAACACTTCTCTCCCTCATTGCCTGCAGCACTTCCGCAGTACAGTAGGTGGCCTTCTTACAAGCAGAAGGGCCCACTCAGGAGATCCAGTATGAGGCAAGGCACTTCCTACTTGTAAAGTCACATCTGGGAATGAGTGAAGATGAGTGTGTCAAGAGCCTAGAGCGTCCCAGAAAGAAGCTTGCTTGCTTGAGCAATGACATGAACACTTTTATTCTGCAAAGAAACATCGTCTCGATTTCCAGATTTTGGTCAAACAGCTTTCTATAAATATGAAGATGGACGTGTTTTTATTTCAGAAACTTAATTCTAGTTTGTCTATATAAACACTCTAGTGTCTAATAAACACTCAATTTGTAGCGTGTCGAACTTATGCAGGGCTTCTTGTTTAATTGTCACCTTATGTATGTGAAGTGTGTCCTCTGGAGTCTGATTGTGAGGACAGTTTTGGCAGAGTTTTCAGCAAGAAACAAGGTAATTCTATGCCAATTAAATTTATCAACATGCTAATTATTTTTGCTTCATTTTCTGATCAGATAAAATATCATCCTGTATCTCCTTTGTATAAATGTTAGGGTATCATTTTGCCCTGTGTATTCTTAGTACTATGGCATGTAATTTTGGCTAGTTTCTATTTATTGTGATTTCATGTTTATAACTTATTACTTCAGCTCTGTAATAATTCACAAATGAGATACCTTGTGTGTGTGTGTGAGTGTGTTTGTGTGTGTGTGTTTGTGTGTGTGTGTTGGGAGGTATAAATCCATTATTATTATTCACAGGAAAACATAATTATGCCAAAAACCCTGTCTCGTGTTTTTGGAATACTGTGAATAAAGAAACAAAATGTGATAGTGTTTTATGAATTCTCAAAGATTTTCAAGAACAAGTGTATTTTATTTCTTATTGATTTTTAACAATTTCAAATTCTTAAAGCATAGCCTTCACCTCTTGACTTTTTAATTAGATGTTATGAGCATATTCTAAGTGTTGATAGAACTTTCAAGAATTGTTTGAAACTCTATAAGAAACAGAAAGTAAAAAGTGCTTTATTTTGGTATTTGGAAGTCACATTCCTTACACAGAGGAGAGTAAATTCAAAGAAGGTTTTACTTCACATGCCTGAGGCCAGAGTTTGATACCTAACACAATAATAAATGAATAAATAAATAAATGCATATTCTAAGCCTTTTTATATTACTTAGTCTTGATGTCATTTTTCTTTCAATGTTATAGTGTGACATTTTTATCACCTAGTATTAAAGTTAGTGGCCATGTCTGTTATGTTTGTGAACTGATCACACTTGAGTTTATTAAGGTCTTTCCTATTGATACAGACATAGTAGCAGCATACTTAAAGACAGTTTCAGAGGAGGGAGCTATGTTGAGGGACATTATTACATTCATTATCAGTTTCTCTGCTTCTTGTATGTGTGCATGCTTTCTACTGTGATTATAAAATAAAATGTACTCAAACCTACTTGGGAAAAATAGTCATTTATGATTCGCACAGAGTATGTGATGTAGAAACATTTTTTGAAGGCATTGTGGGCCAGCTTATCTTTGATACACCATCTGTATGACCTCAGTTGGTAGACTTGCAATCCAGGACCTTAAATGGGTAAAATGGGTTACAGACTTTCCCAAGCACCCTACCTCCTAATCTCTCTCTCTCTCTCTCTCTCTCTCTCTCTCTCTCTCTCTCTCTCTGTGTGTGTGTGTGTGTGTGTGTGAACGAGGGAGAGGGAGACAGAAGGAAAGGGGAGAGAGAGAGCAAGGGGAAGAGGGACAGGGAGACAGGAAGAGGGAGATGTGTATATATATATATATATATATATATATATATATATATATATATATAGAGAGAGAGAGAGAGAGAGAGAGAGAGAGAGAGAGAGATCTTGACAGCTTTGTGATTTAAGGACAGATGAGTGTCTAATACAAGGCCTCTGGAGTTTGCTTCATTAGAAATGGTGTTACTGAATTTTATCTGGTTATAGAAGTTGAATTTTTGTATTTGTCAGGGTGGTCACAAATTTCTGCTCCAAGGGGTGAAATAGAAAAGCAATAGGAAGGATCACATGACACCAGAATTATCCCTAGGCTGCTTGTGAGCAATGCAATCAGTTACAGAGAGTATGTTGACATGTAATATTAGATCATATTTTAAGACTGAAATTTTAAAAATAAGTTGCAGTATTAAGACTTGCTTTGAGAGTTCATTACTTTAGCTTTATAGTCAATGGTTTGGAATAATTTAAAGTTTAAACCTTTTGTTTGGTAAGTTCCAGCTTTGCCCCTATGCTTAATAGCAACAAGCAACATTAAATGGAGATAATTAAATAAGTATGTGCTCTTGCTATACTTTCTACAGAAATAATGATCCACGTAGAAACAATTAGAATTTCAAATTAGACTAAAGTTGATTTCTTTTGGCTGACCTGATTCAGCAGATGCTAAGAAAGCTTAGGAGAACTATCTGAATTCAGCATGTGATCTCCAGGAAGGACACCATTGTGAAGGACTCTGTGGCCTTCAGAGATAAAATTAAGCCCTTTCTCACAAAGCCTTTTTATTGCTAAGATGGGTGCTCCTTCTAGCATATGGGGCTCATTAATACCTATCTCCTTTTCATGTTGTTTTGGATGGTCAAAACATCATTATTGAGAACCTACCTTGTGCAGCACACATGTTTTTCTTAATTGCTTTGCATAGAGATGAGTACTTTTTCAAGGCTGAAGGCTTCCGGGGAGATAAAGACTGCTATTGAGCTAATCAGAGACTGTGTGGGGATGGGAAAGGGTCAATGGGTTTCTCTGAACAGAATCGTGTCTCTTCTCTTTTTCTCTCTCCAAGTGAGGGTCTATTTTGCAACCCTTCGTATTTGTTTCTCATTGTTTGCTTTAGTCTCCATCAAATATCCATCTTTATCTTTTCAAGTAAGGCACTTTAAAGTACACAATTACATGTATGCTAGTTTTATCAAGGAATGAAATTGCTGTTTTCATTTAATGGACCTCACAGGAAACATTTGTTTTCTATCCTTACAAATATTGCAATAAATTTGTATGTTTTGCCAACCTCTAAATTTATATTTTATGGAATTTGTGGCAGAGAGTACTGCAGCATGTAATTTTATGCTTCTAGAATAATCATGTTTCTGATATATGGCAGAATCTGAACTATAAATAATAATACTAAATAATTTCTGTAGGTTATAATGCTGATGGCTTATATTATCTATATATTAAACATGCTTTATTATCTGCTACAATTATTTTAAGTACTTTTATTTAACTTACTGAACTTTTGCATAGAGATAATTCATGTGAAATGATGCCGTTCATGAAAGTAAGGAATGCGTGCCTATAGTTCCTAATGAATTTCTTTCCTTAATAATAAGTATTTAAATAGACTTCGTGTTGAAGTGTAAAATAGAATTGAAATCCTTGTTTTGATTATGGCATTCTGCTCTTTCCCAAGATATGAACAAGAGTACAACTGGTGAACTTACAACTAAGCAGCTCAAGACAGGTCATTTATGACACTCTTTTCTTACCCTCATTTCTTTTTCTATGGCCTAATGACATCAATAATATATCCTGGGTTGTTCCCTCAAGATTTAGCTAAAAGAATCTATACTTGTCATAATAAAAAGATAAGAGCAGAAAGAATACAAGAATGGAGAACGAACAAACAAAGCCAAACAAGATGCAGTATTCCAAGAAATCAGACACTGACGAAATTCCTACATTATTCAGTTGATAATCTGAATGTGTGAGGAGAGGAATTTCAGCCAAATGGAGGAGCCTGAACATATGGAGCATCATAAGTCAAAACTGTAAAGTCGTTAGAATTTAGCATTGTCGCAACGTTTTGATAGTTCTAATATCACTATGGAGTCATTTATATCTTTCAATCTTTTCAAATGTTTTGCTGATAAGGCTAAAACAAACCTATTCTTGCTTATTAAAAATGTGTGAAGAATAACGTTCTCCATTTGATTTTCACTGTAAATATGCTATTTCTAATCTTACTAATAATAATGGCTATGATTTACTGGATATTTCCTTTGTACTAGTATTGTTTCTTCATGCATTTATGCATGAAAGGAAATCACTCCTATCTTAGTTTCCATACTGTAAAATTGATGTTCCCACTTTATCCAAAGCCCTCCCATACTTTTTCTGTCTTCAAATCCCAAACCACATTTTAAGGGCACAGATATTCAGCAGGCGCTATCTACATGCCTCATGTTTTCTTCTGGTCCTATTGGAATTAGAACTGGCCTTTTCTAATTGTCACTCATTGCCCAACATCATACTGGATTTTGAACATAGCAAGCTTCCCCCAAATATATTTGCTTCCTTTCAAAATGAAACACAGCCCTCTCTTCTGATTTCCCATAACACTTTACTCATCTCACGCAGCCAAATCATATTCTTAATTATTAGTCATTTATAAAATTCTTTTCTATAAAAACAACCAGAATGTCATGCATAAACTAAAATCAGCTTACTGAATTATTCAAAGAATATATAAAAAGAAAAATACTGAGTCAATCAAAGTAACCACCAAAATGACTTTCCTAGCATTGGTACATATTCTTAATCCCATTTCTACTGTTCCTGAAATACCAAATAGTGGTGATGGACAAAACTATTCAAGCCAGTTTTCAAATGGATTTTGACACCAACAGAAGAATATTTCATTTTTAATTAAAAGGTTACAAATTAGCCATGTGATGGTTTGTTTCTGTGAGTTTTACAGCCGTAAGGCTGTAGCAGGAAGATCAGGGTTAGCTTTATCTGCATAGTGAGATCCAGGCCAGTCAAGTCTACATAGTGAGAACTTGTCTCTAAACACTAAGAAAAAAGAAAAAAAAACAGTATAAACAATCATCTATCTTGTCATCACTGAGGTAAACTCCATCTCTGGATAATTCTTTGTAGCAAATTAAAAGTTTACTATTATTTGTGAGTTACATATGAAGAAGAGTTGAATGTGAGAATGAGCTTTGGGAAAGAGAACCTTCAGTCTCAAAGACCTAGTGTCTCCCCATGTACATACATGCATTCACAGAGTTCTGTGTGGCACAGTCATGGTCCCAGCACTCAGCAAACCCTATTAAAGTTTCCATGTTAATGTCCCCCTACTCTATGAATGAAACAAATATGCAGTAGTCAGTGGATATTTTGTATTGGCTCAGTCTGCTAGGATTTACAACAGGTTCTCCATATGTTCAGCACAAAGCACCGTTGACCTTGCTTGTGTCTACAGCACACAGCTGAAGGGAGCCTATGACTGGTGGACATAGAACTTGTATGGCTTGAACCATTTCATCCACTAGGGTTCTTCTCTTTATTACAGTGTGGAGCTTTTTATTCTTTGAATCTTGCGTTGCAATATCATTATTTTTTTAATAGTCTTGCCCTTTAACTCGATTCTCATATTTCTGAGAAGACACGTGAGATTTCTTATGCCAACAGTTTATTTGCAATTTTGGCAGAGAAAATATCTTTAAAATTTAATGTAGGATATACAAAACTTAAGAAATAGAAACAGACCTTGATAGGTAACTGGAGATTTGCAGGATTGGGTCTTTGTTCTTTAGAAAGCTGACAGACTACTTATATATGTGAGACAGTCAATGTGTTAGGGTCCCGTGGTGCCCATTAAGGCTTTCTAAGTAACAGCTGAACTTCACCGGGCTCTGAGTATTTGGAGTAGATAGATGGTTGATGTTTAGATTCAAATGCTGCTCCTGCCTGAAGGTCTATTTTTTGAAATGCTGAAATAGCTTTTAAGTTTACTGAATGTAAGAGAGCAAAAGTGACTGCTCTTTACCAATTAAATCTTCTTCCACTGCAGTAATAAATCCTGTACTGTAGTCAGTGAGGGAGATCGAATGCCAAGAGAGCAACAGGATCTGTGGTGGCAGAAGGAAAACAATGAGAGTGTCCAGGCAGAAACACACCTGGCTAAAACAGACGGGGGAAATAGATTCAAGCTGGCACCAGGCGTTCATGTAATGTTATGTATCCTAAATTCTCCACATAAGCTCCAGACACTTAATAGACAACGCTGGCTGAGTTAAAAAAAAAAAAAAACTATTCATGTAACCTGGGAGTTTGCAGACATGTGGTGAAACATTCAGCTGGTCATGTCCCCAGGTTTGATAGGAAGGATTGGGTAAGTCTCTTTTGACTTGCAGTAACTATTATGGAAAATCTCTGAGATGTCTGTTGGGTGACATGTTGAGGTATGAGCTTGGTGATTGGGAGCATTATGCATAGTGAATTAGAATGAGAACATAGTGAACATAATGCAAAGTGAATTAGAATAAGAAATTCAAGAAAGTTATTGTAACTATGATTAAATTAGTAAAGGTTTGAGAGCAGTCATTAAGAAATAGCAGTACCCATAGCACTGTTAATTGGATTAATGTCGGTCAGACCTTTGATCAAAGTATCTACACTCAAATAACTACATTCCTAGACAATTATGTGTTTCTATGCACACGTATCAGTAATCAATGGTGGACAAGATTTCTGCCCCGGTCCTTCAGGAGGAAGGAAACAGATCAGTATAGCTGGACTATTGAGTTGACACTGGAATTTCCCATCCATACATATGTAGCCTTTCCCAGCTGATTCTTGCTTTATGAATACTATGATTTCTTTATCCCTGCTGTGGAACATGGTGTTTCCAAGTTCTCGATTGTATCTGAGGATTCTCTGATGGTCTTGTCATTCTTTCAGCCTGCTTACCTATAGGCTTTTGGGTCTTTCTGGGTCAGCAGTATCTTTATAAAAAAAGCAATCCTAGAAACTTCTCCTTTTAAAATGGTATTCTTAGGATAATCCAATGTTTTCAGTATTTTATATCAAAGGTTACTACAAGAATAGCTCACAGGTTTGCAGCCTTGAAGAAGCATGGGGTAGGAGCTTCAGAGGCCCCCAGCTTACTTTGTGTTCTTTTTTGTAGATCTCTGAATAAGCTATACACAGGGAAGCTCACAGTGGAAACTCTGGCTTAGTGATCACAATTTCCTACTTTGTATTGTCGAAAAGTTTCACTTCTCAAAGGGCCTAGATCAGTAGTTCCTTTAGATCAGACTTGAACAGAGTTTTTGAAACTTCATTCAGTCATAGAAATTTAGTGGCCTGTGATTTTGCACATAGTACCCACAAATAGTTTCCTATAGATACTGTGTTTCTACATGCCAATAACACACACACAAACACACACACTCACTTTAAGAGAATATTTATTGAACATATTTTTGTGTTATCATTTTCAGAGTGTACAATTGGAAGAACCATAATTAAATATTATTCTCTGAACTTGTGTAGGCCAAGTTGTTGTCTGTATTTTCCTTCAGAGGAAATGAGTTCATTATGTGAGATAAATTATAAGCAAGTTGTCTGGTGACTCAGTGGCAGGCTATGCACAATTGAGAATGACCAGTGAAACAGGCATGTGTCAGGCATGGTGCTTCTTTGACATCAGAGAAGTAAAGATGAACTGTGTAAACAGACATCTGCTGTTAAGGTGCTTGCCCACAGCCGATCTCTATCTTTAACATAGTTCCCCTTCACCGCAGTGGAAGTTGCGAGTTTTATTATTTACACAATCTCCATTGTCTTACTTTCTTCACTCAGTCTAAACAAAGAATCCTACACAAAGACATAGCTGTCTACAAGAGTGGTAACTGCCACGACTGTTGTTCCTCTTCATTCTGCTTATTCATTGCCTCTTGAAGCATTTTTATGTAAAGAGTTTATGTAGAAAACACACAAACTTAAACCATTGCCAGGTGAGTGATGCTGCTGAGTCCAGGGATCATAATCTTTTCATATAGGCCTCTTTTATGGTTTTTGAGAATAATAAAACAGTATCTTATTTATATTGTTGAATTTCTGCCCTACATTTGAAGCAAGAACTTGGTTTAATGTCTCTATATAGAATAAAAGTTCTTAATTATGATCAATTTTTATAGATTTTTATTTCATCTTTAATTTCTTTTTAATATTTTGACAAAGATTCAAACACCTTACCAAATTTACTTTTTAGCATTATAATGTCTTGTATATGGTTGAGAAGGAATAAGGCAATTTCAGAAATAAATAATATTTTCAGAGGCATTAAATCTATATATAAACATTGAAAGAACATTTGCTTGTACAGAAATCATTCTTCTGGTTTATGGCAGTTGAACAATTAATAGATTGTACAAGTGTTATTGTATTCTATGCTTTTATACGTCTTCTATGGAGGTTTGGCTTGCTCTACGTAGAAGCTTTAATACTATTTTGCAATGCCTTAGGTTCTTTTTCTGTGACTGTGGTCAAGTATAATGTGAATAGCAACGTAAGGAAGAAAGGGTTTATTTTGGCTTCAGATGATGCTCTTATTCACTATGGTAGTTGCAGAAGTCATGGTATCAGAAACTTGAGGCAGTTGGTCACATAGCATTAGTGTGCAGGAAGCTGACAGCGATGGATGTTTGTGCTCTGCAGCTCTCTCCTTTGTTTTAGCCTGTGCCACAGTTGTGAAGTGTTTGTCTTGCAGTTAACGTGGGGTTTCCTATATCAACAACCTAATCTCTATAAACCTAAGAGGCTCATCTTCTAGGTAATTCTAGATCCTATCAAGCTGACAAGTGGTATAACCACCACAGTGAATTTTAATTATATATTTTTATCATTAGTTTCTTCTTCTGAGAGACTCCTTCATGTAATTATGAATTAAAAGGTGCAGCATTAGATTTTGTGAGGTTTTTTCAATATAGAATTATGACAATGAAATTCTTTTTTTCCTTTCTGAGATCTATATCAGGATAAATGTATGTGTATCAATATATGTGTGTGTGCACACACATATATATGAAAAACACATAAAATTAAAATTGTAGAATATAAATATATATGATATATTATAATATAATACATAAAATGAATCATTTTTATGTAACAAAGCATTATTATGTAACTTTTGTTTTATGTGTTCTGAATTTTGACTGCATATATGTTTATGCATCTTTTGTATACCGGGTGCATGATGTTATCAAAACAGACGTTGCATCCTTTGCACTGTAGTTATAGACAGTTTTCAGCTGCCATATGGGTGCTGGGAATTGAATCCAATTCTAAGGAAGAATTTCAAGTTCTCTTTACTGCCAAGCCATTTCTCCACTTCTTGGTTGATAAGTTGCTATTTTTATTTTTCATCTGTATTGATTAGAATATTTAGAAAAAATAAATGATATATATAGTGTGATAATATGAAGCAGTAATGCTGCAATTATGTTTCATTCCTTAAAACTATTATTCCTGATAATAACTCTTTTTAGAAGCTGTAATGATGTGATGATGATGTCATTAATTTCTCAAATATTTATTATGAATAAGTGTTGCATATAATCCCATCATTCTTTATTCAAGATTTTCTAATGGGACAGATTATATATGTATATACAAATAGGACTCATTCAAGTACCTTATAGGCTGTGGTCTGAGTAGTTGAGCAATGGCTGTCTTCTAAGAGATGTGCCGAGGCTGTAGTAGTTGTTAACACCATGAGAGTAAATGTCTCAACAGTCCCCTTTGGGTGCTAGAGTTCCTAGGATTTCCTAGAAGATTACCAGTTATTATCGTATGCAAGAGTCCTGGAGAAATAGATTCTAGCACCAGTGAAGGTGAGACCTAGGGACAGGCAAATGAACTTCCAGTGAGAGTGAGGGCAAGCAGTCAAAAAGCACCCACATTTTTCTCAAAATATCACAAAATGGTCTCTAGCCAAGTTGCTATTTTTGTTCTCTGATACCAGTGGAGCTGGACTTCCATAATCCACATTACTCTCAGCACTACTGTTTTCCAAGATCTTACTAGAATTTCCTATTAAGCCTCTTAACAGTGAGTGTTCAACGACTTTCCAAGTCCCAATATCTCCCATTATCTTTCAAAAATCAACATGGTCAGGCTTCTAAAATCAATATCCCATTCCTGACACCATTTTACTTCTATTGCTACCACAAAGAGTATAATGAAGAAAATTCATAAAAGAAAGAATCTAATTGGAGATTTATGGTTCCATAGGGCAAAAGTCCATGACTACCATGGCAGGAAGTGTGGCAGCAAGCAGGCAGGCATGGCACTTGATCTGTAGCTAAGAGCCTACAAGAATGAGACATAGATGGAGCTAACTAGGAATGGCCAGGGAGTGGAATATGGTTTGAATAAGAATAATCCAAATAAGGCTGATGTGGAATTCCCTTCTGTATGCTATGAATAGGTTTTATTACCATTGGTTAATAAAGAAGTGGTTTTTATCTATTGAGGGCAGAATATAGCTATATAGGAAAATTAAACTGAACGCAGGAAGAAAACGGCAGTGTGAGACATATACCATGTAGAGTACCAAGAAGCAAGATGTGAGGTAGCAAAACAGGTAAAATATAAAATAATAGAAATGGGTTCATTTAAGATGTATTATTGTTTTTGGATTTTTGGACTGTTAAAAAAGATTTGATTCTGGGGGCTGTGAACCTAAGCCAACATATATACTTTAAAGGTATCCTGACTTCAAAATTTGAGTCTAAGGATATGTTACTTTGGAAAAAAGGTTCTTCTTTTGCTTCCACAGAAGATGAGAACCTGTGAATTTCATTCAGGCTACTGTGATTTGATCAACGAAGTACCACCCTGAAGGTACCCTGAGCCCTAAAAATATTTCACCCAACAAACAGCAAGAAGCAGTTTAGAAAAAAGCAATGTCCAAATTCCCAAAATTATTGTGTATACATGCTTGTTTTCATTTAAAGGGGTTTATAATAAATGGTCAATGGTCACATGATAGAGGAAGGTCATTGGTTAAATAAAGAAACTGCCTTGGCCCTGATAGGACAGAAAATTAGGTAGGCTGAGCAAACAGAACAGAATGCTGGGAGGAAGGGGAAGTGAGGCAGACATACACTCCTCTCCAGGGCAGACACGATGCAGCCAGCTGCCAGGTCAGACATGATGCTGAATCTTTCCCGGTAAGACTGGTGCTACACAGATTACTAAATATGGGTTAGGCAAGATTGTGAGAATTAGCCATTAAGAGGCTAGAACTAATGGGTCAAGCAGTGCTTAAAAGAATACAATTTGTGTGTTGTTATTTTGGGGCATAAGCTAGCCAGGTGGCAGGAATGCAGCCCACAGCTCCGTCAACAGTCACAGTCAATCTCTTTCTAAAGAAAGGGAGAGGATAACATAGAGAAATACTTTACATAGGTACAGACATTGATTTATTAATATTAATTTAAGGTCAATTTTGTTATATGTGTATTTCTACTCTTAGTTTATACAGCTAACTATGTATTAATAGTCATTTATAATAGTCAAAATTGTAATTTTAGGTTTTCTGAATATACAGAGATATATTAAAGTTAGATAATCTTCAACACTTTAAAGACCTACAAAATATGGCATTTAAAGTATTTTAGGAATTTAGACATAAATTGCCGGGTGGTGGTGGTGCACATCTTTAATCCCAGCACTTGGGAGGCAGAGGCAGGCAGATCTTTGTGAGTTTGAGGCCAGCCTGATCTATAAGAGCTAGTTCTAGGACAGGCTCCAAAGCTACAAAGAAACCCTGTCTGGAAAAGACGAAAACAAACAAACAAATGAAAAGAACTTAGACTTTTCTCAACCATGAGACACATCTGCTTGTAGCAGCACCAGTTAATTGAGAAAGATTGTTGGGCCTTGATGAAACTCGTTCTGGAATTTGCCTTCAATGTGACAAGGCTAGTCATTTGGACTAGAAACTGCTCTTACCTAAACTGCTTGATGATATGCTATATAAAATGGACATGAAGGACCCTCAGAAAAATAGTTGCTGAGCTTACTAAAAGAAATTGAAACAGTTTTTCAGGGTTCCTGCTTCATGAGAGTCTGCCAGAAATTCTAAAGAACACAGAAGAAAGTGACTGATAACTGTCAAAATAAGCAAAACATTTTTTCAAATTTCCTGCTTCATGTAAAAGTCTGCCAGATACTATGGGCTTTTCGGCTGAGAGGGATGCCCCAGCATTACAAAAGAACTTTGGGTGATTGTCCAGGGAGTGAGATGTTTCTGTCAATCCTAGAGTTTTAGAAGTTGCTTACTATCCACTTCCTGTTGGCTTAGGTATTATTTTATCCTTCTGGAGTCTTTGATAGAGCTGTGGACAGATAGTTATCATTATAGTTTTCCTTATTATAGTAAAAGATAAATTAGATATGAAACTCTAGACTTACAAAGATAAAATAGATGATAGAATATTTTCTTTAATTTTGCCAAATACAAATAGACTAAATATTGTAACTGTAATTCTTGATTATACCTGTTTTGTTTTATGTAATTATACTATGTTAAAACCTTACTTTTAATTTATACAGAAAAGGAGAGATGATGTGGGATTCCCCTATGTATGCTACAAAAATATTTTATTGCCATTGGTTAAAAAGAAACTATTTTGGCCTATGACTGACCTATATAGCTAGGAAGAAATACTAAACTGCATGCAGGAAGAAAGAAAGTAGAGTCAGGCAGATGCCATGTGGCCATGAAAGAATCAAGATGTAAAGTAACAAACCATAAACCACATGGTAAAATATAAAATAATAGAAATGGGTTAATTTAAGTTGTAAGAACTAGCTAAGGATATGCCTGGGCCATTGACCAAACAGTGTTGTAATTAATATAGTTTTTGTGTTTTCAGGTATAGGTGGTTGGGAAATGAAAATACACCCATTTACATAAGGCTCCTATATTGAATGTTTGGTCTTCAGTTGTTGAACTGCTTGAGAAATATTAGGTGATGTAGTCTTGTTGGAGGAGCTGTGTCTCTGATTTAGGCTTTGAGGTTTAAAAGCCCACGGGTCACATTTAGGTAAATAAAGATCTTTATATTATATTGAGAGAGCAAGAACAGAGACTACTGAAAAACGATGTATAAAACTTATCCTCCTTCAACTGTTTTTTCTATTATCTATCCAAAATAGGAGGAAATGGGGAACAATTATGGAAAATGCCAGGTTTTCTTTCTGCAAAAATCTTAGTGGCAAGATGTTCTTTTGTGACATATTTGAGTTAGAAGATCTGATTTGTATGTGGTATTGTGTATATTAGACCCCAGGTATTTTTATCCAGTATGATTCTTTCCTATATCTCTGATCTTATATGCATCATGTTAATTTATCTGCTCCTTACATTGTGAGATAATTTAACAAATTTTGCAATTCATTTCACAATTAAAATTTGTCTTCTGTGGCTTTTCATTTTTTTTTCAGGTTTCTACTTCTACTACAGTAAAATGTGGTGAACTAAGCACATCTCATTGATATTTGCAAATGTATTATTTTCCAGTGGTACATAAAAATTAAAATTAAAAAATAATTTTCTGTTCTTGCTTGCACAAGTCCTTTGATAATTAATCATTGATTTGATACATCATCTCAGTTGGTCCTTCTGAGAAGTTGTTTTTACTGTGACTGCTTTAGTTCTGTTTTGTTACAGATTTCTAATTAACAACAGTAGAATTCAGGTTTTTTAATGTGAAATTTACTGAGCTATACATTGGCCATCCTAATTGTGTCACTCGCTTCTCATTTGGATTTCAGAGTAAGGGTGCTGCATTGTAAATCTATTTTCTTCATTCATAGTTCTAACTTTGCCCTTGGCAGTGAGCTGTCTTTATTTTATGACACGCTGATCTATGAGCTATGTATCTTCTTTGTATGTTGTTGTAAACAAACCTGAGATGGCTGGGAATATCCCTCTAGTGAATCAGTAGTCTGCTTAGCATTCTGTAGTTTCAAGCAAGACAGTGTAAGAGACTCATAAATACCCAAGTTGTCCTGCCTCATCTCTGACTTTCAGGATATCACACTCAACTTACATTTCTTTACTATGGAATGAAAACTTGCATGTCTGAGTGATAGGTCTGAAAACAATTTCACTGAATGGTAGGGGAATTCTTTGAATTAGCCAGTTATGGAAAAGAAGTCTATCTGGTTGTTTTCTACTCTTTCTATCCCTGATTAGCTTTCATTGGATACAAAGTTTAATTCCTTTTGTCTCCCCACAGAATATGAGAGAGATGATTAGAAATCAGCGGTTCCAATCATTTGTGGAAAATGATAGGGTGCACGTATATTTTCAGGGCAGATTTTTTTTTTTTTTGGTGTAATGATTGATTGCCATAAGCAGCCTGTACTCCTCTGCCTGTTTTGTTTCATAGACAAAGGCATGGAATCTTCAAGTGGATAATTTAAATGTAGACATAGGGTAAAATGTTTCATCTTCCAGTTTTTACTTGGAGCCCCACTGATTGCTTTTATTGGTATCATTCTCAGCAATAGAAATGTGACCAGTCATAAGAGCTCTGGTTCAGACAAAATTGAAATAACCCTCTTCTCTTTTTCAAATTAAAGTTCTCTATGTAGAATAAATCACATATGTATAAACTTATCAATTATGCTTATGCTACTTAAATATAAGTAAACAAGAAGAAGGACTTACCTATTATTATTTCTATGTTACAGGTGAGAAAACTAAGACACAAACAAATTTAGCATCTTGCCCAAATTCTATAGCTAAGTACAAATGTTAACATATCAGGAGGCTGACTCCATCCTGGCCACTAACCCAACACTCCATTCTGGCCCCTTTCTATCAAAATAGCTTTCATTTGCTACAAAATCCAAAGAATACGTGACTGCCATGTACATATGTTTTCCCAAATATGTCATTTTACTTTGATTTATTTAGTTTTTTAGTTGGGGTATAAAATCATGTTTCAGGATAGCTTTTTATACCTCTGTATGAACCTTGCTTATATCTGGCTTCCTGGCCAGCTTCTGTTTTCCATTTGATATAATCAGTCTCGGGGCTCTTCTCATGTCTAAGTAAAACCATGTATCTAGATTTCACAAACAGAGAATCCAAAATTTTGTTTTCCTTTCACCATTTACTTTTTGTTTCCTTCCCTTTAGTCTTCTTCATCTTCCCATGTTGTTATCAAACATGCCTTGGTTTATGTCCCATATATCTAGATTCTGTAAATGAGAAAAAAAATAGGATTTTGGTTTTTTTTTTTTTTTGAGGCTGATTTAACTTTTCTCATCATTTTGGTCTTTGCTTCCATGAATTTTTTGTGTTGTCATTATAGAATTATTCTTTGCAGCTGGATAAAATTCTTATAAGCACATCATGTATTATTTATTCAACCGGTTATCTTTTGATGCGAATTTAAGTCATTTTCACTGGAATTTCCTGTGTGTTACCTCAAATTTAAAGGTCACATTTGAGTACATAATTATTTTCACAATACTAATTTTTTCAAATCATTAGAATGGGAGAATATTTTATATGGTAGTACCATCTTGAACTTCACTCTTCAGTGTTTAGGTTTTTTTTTTTTTGTGTGTGTGTGTGTGTAAATTTACACTCCTTGATTATGTTATTCCATGCTGTTTTTAAAATTTATTTAATCTTATTCTTGTAGAAAATATTGATCTCTTCTATTTTCCTTTCTTTTTTTGGTCCAGATTGAATGGACACATCTATC
This sequence comes from Microtus oregoni, assembly GCF_018167655.1. Lineage (NCBI taxonomy): Eukaryota > Metazoa > Chordata > Mammalia > Rodentia > Cricetidae > Microtus > Microtus oregoni. Next base: position 17,789,432 of record NW_024543097.1, on the reverse strand, counting down.
TGTCTATCTATCTATCTATCTATCTATCTATCTATCTATCTATCTATCTAATTATGTTATTTTAAATGGGATCCCTCCCCTTTTTGTTCTCAACAAGTTCATTGCCAATATATAAAAATATTGATCATTGTATGTAGCACTGAAAATATTTATAGTTAAGAGTTTTCTGGTAATATTTATAGATGTCTTAAGTACAGAATCATGCCACTTCCACTGAGTGAAAGTTTTGCTTCTTCATTTTCTTTATCTATCTATCTATCTATCTATCTATCTATCTATCTATCTATCTATCATCATTTGTGTGTGTGTATGTTCTCTTACCTGGTTTCGGCATCAGGATAATTCTGATATCAAGTGAAAATGAATGTGCTTATATTCTTTCTCATCTATTTTCTGTAACTGTTTGAATAACATGGATATAATTTTTTTTACAAGTTTGGTAGAATTTTATAGTGCCTCATTCTTGGTTATATTTACTTAGGATTTTAGTTACTTATGGATGTGCTTATGCTTTTACCTTATTGACTTTATTTTTATAGTTCCTATGTATCTAAAATTATAAGTATCATATATAAAAACCATACATATAAAAATGAAGATTTTTCACTTCTTTTTAATATGTTTTTGAATTATTCCTTAACAATTGTCAAGATTTTATGTTTCAATAATCCTAATTATAGAATCTAAAATTTTTTTAATTATGTTTTTTTTTTCCTTTGGTTGGTTTGGATAAGGACTTTCACATTGCTTTTTGTAATTTTTAGGTTTTTTTTGAGACAGGGTTTCTCGGTGTAATAGCCCTAGCTATCCTGTAACTGGCTATTGTAGACCAGCCTGGCCTTGAACTCACAGAGATCAGGTGACTACTGCCTCCCAAGTGCTGGGATTAAAGGTGTTTGCTACCACCGTCAGGCCGCATTGCTCGTTTTAACAATGGTTTAATTCTTTGTTTTGATATTTCAGTCTCTATTGCATTGATATTTGTCTTGATCATTAGTATTCTTTTTATATACTTATTTAAGGTAGGACTCATTCTTATTTTTCTAAGACAAATGAGGTACCTTTGAGGTCTCTAAATCTTTTATCCAGGTATTTTAGATGTTTCTTTGGACCTCTGAGAAGACTGTGGATTCTACAGCAGTTGGGTGCAGAGTCAGCAGGCATCAGTGACATCATTTCTTTTTTGACTCACCCTCTTGATCTCTGAATTTTCAGCTGCCTTATCAGATCCTTACAGGATGCTCTTCCCTTTTTTTGGGATAAAGTCTGCCCTTTATCATTCTGATTCTTCTCCTTCACCTCGTCACATAGTGGGAAATTCACTCTCTTCTCACCAGGAGTTAAGATAAATTTTAATGGGTGTTCAATAATATTAAAATAGCGATTCACATTTTGCAAAAAGTAAATTGTAACAATTAATTTTGTTTTCATGAGAGGAAAAATTATCACTGAGTTATGATATCATATATTATTACAATTATTATTATTATTATAAGGATTACATCCTACATTTGGAAGAGGTCCGAGGAAAATAATTTTAACACATGTATAATTTGGAATTTAGAATACTTTTGGATTTAGTATGCAGGTTGTTGGTTAGCCACTGAAATTAAACCAAAAGAAAGGAAGAAAATAAGATGTTGTATATGTTCATCTGTTTTTTGTATGATCGTCTGAATTTATATCTATGAATCTTTAATTAAAAAATTCAATACTTAGTTCATCTGATGAAGTAAAAATTCAGTACTTTTAATTTTTGAGCAAACCAAATATCAGTTAAAATGAAAATTCCATGTGTGCAAAGTTAAAATACTGTAAAAATAAAAAAACTATGAGTGAATTTCAGCATTTTTATGGTTTTTTTTGTCACTTATTTTTGGAGGGTGGGGTGTGATTATAATGGAAGAGTGGTCAATGTTTTCAAATCCCAAAATGGACAAAGTCTTGATTCTAAACACAGTACTTCTTGCCATAGGTCTAAACAATTTTAATTTTAAAAGATGAAACAAACTAGTGAAGAAATCGAAGATGAATGTCACACAAAACATTTAGTATAGATTTTCTTAAAAAAGAAACAAAACTAGTGTATGAAACAATTAGCCAACATAGTAATAGCAACAGGAAAGATCCCCTCTTAGATTAAACATGTTTACCTCACATTTTACTATCAACTGTATTGACATCACAGAGTGTCAAGAGAGCTGACATTCTTAGAAGACATAACATCACCTGTAACCTTTAAAGAAACTGCTTTGTGAAAATCCCCAAAGGCGAGGTGGTCAGACTGGCATTTGTACAGTGCAGTGGGAGACGCTAAAGCAGTAACACCTGGAATTCTGCAAGTCATTTGTACTCCTCAGACAGTGAAGGTTCAGGAGAGAAACCTACACTAGTGAATTGTCACCACTTATGCAAAGTGGAATAAATTCACGTATTTCTTTTTCCAGATCAGAAAGAGCCATATCCAAAGTAAATAATAAATCAAATTCAATTTTTTGTCTTGATACACACATCTCCAAGGATATTATTTTTAAAAACAACAATTTTTTTTACCATTTTCTGCAGAACTGAAGTCCAATTTTATAACTTTGTAAATTTTTTCAATCACTTTCTTTCATGCAACAATTACAAGTGCAACATATTTGTAATAAAACTGTCAGCCATGGTTCACTTCAAAATGTATCTAGGGAAGTCAGATTTTGGAGCTGGGAAAAGTCTGGAATGTTTCTCAGAGAGGCAGTGATGGTAAACTCACTGGTTACTATATGATCAGATACAAATTTCCCAAACTCCCTGCAAAGTGAAATGCAGGTCTTCTTAACTCCATATTAAAAATTGAGAATTTGAGAATTCTGTTATACTATTGTCTCTACTTTTTAGAAACAATGTTGCTGATCCTTTTCTTCAACAGTTTTTTTGTGTGTATGTGTGAGAGAGAGAGAGACAGAGAAAGAGACAGAGAGACAGAGACAGAGAGATAAAATTACTTCATATGAAGGATTAGAAGACATTCCAGCAGTATTTGGTGTATCAGCTATGCATTTACCACTAACAGGCTTTATTGTGACTCATGGCTATTTTGTATGTGTATTTATAAGATAAATCAATTGTCCTTCTTGCACTTACACAATTCATCCATACACTATACTGTGTTTTGCAAACTCTTTTAAATATTGAATATTTAATATTCAGTAGATTAGTTTATACATCAGTGATTTATATTAACTCCCCCAAATTCTATATTTGCTCATGTTTTAAGATTTTGATTATTCATAATTGAGTGAGTAATGACTGATGTGGAATTCCCCCTCGTATGATGTGAATACATTTTATTACCATTCATCAATAAAGAGGTTATTTCAGCCACTGGCTTAGCAGAGTAAAGCCAGGTATGAGATCTGAACAGACATACATAGAGAGAGTATGTAGAGCCAAGAAAACACCATATAGTCATCTCACGTTGGCATGCCATTTTGTAGGAGGTGATTACTTGTTCATTTCCCAATTTCTCAGACTCAAATAATCACACAGAAAACTATATTAATTACAATAGTGCTTGGCGAGTAGTTTGGGAATATTCCTGGCTAGCTCTTATATCTTAATTTAACCAATGTCTCTTAATCTGTGTATTGGCATAAGGCTGAATGGAGGCAGAGGAGGAATGGTTGGGGGTAGAAGGTAAAGTAGTTGGAGGAAGGGAATGAGAGGAGAGGAGGGAGGGAAAACCGTGGTTGGTACGTTAAACAAATGAGTAATAAATAAATAAATAAATAAATAAATAAAAGAACATTTATTTAGACATAGCTTTTACTTTAGTCTGAAATTCTTCATTTTAGGCAAATTTATTGTGAAAATATTTCATCCTGGAAGTTTTCCATATTTATCTCTAAAAAACTGAACTCTCTGTAGTCATCCCTCTAAGATGAAAAAGAAAGTTTCCTGGATGACAAGTGAAGATTATACTTATCTTTGAACAAATATTAATAGATTGTTCTTGGGTATTATGCTAGTTTAATTAATTAGTGATTGATGATTCTCCTCCAATAACTATGACTCTATTGAGTAGTTACCTGGGTTTCCAATGTCAAGCATTTTTCATCTTGTTGAGTGCGTCTTAAGTAGATTTAGAGAGCTACTAACTATTGCTAAGGCATATGTGCTACTATTTCACATTTAAGGTTATCTTTCCATGCTGGTCATTGATGTGATTATTAGGAATTATAGTTGGTTAAGATTGCTGGTTGCCTCCCTCCTTTGAAAGCTTGAATGGCCCCTTCTAGTACCATGGAAGCTAGCCCTCAAAGAGGGGACGTTCAGATCAGTTATAGCTCAGGAATCATTGGACCTTGTTTCTAAAGTACACTATGGCTTCAGCCGTAGGATCTTATCTTCCATAGCTGGGGTAAATCAAGGGCAACAGAAATAGGTTTCATGTTTCCTATGCCTCTTAGACAGCCCTGACAAACAGTTCAAAAAATACCTTCTCGTTCAAATGGCCATAAGACACTTAAGGTCATGCTCAACCTCCTTAGTGATCAGGGAAATGCAAATCAAACAACTTTGAGATACCATCTTACACCTGTCAGAACACCAATGATAGCCTATGCTGGAGAAGTTGTGGAGTAAGGGGAACACTCATCCATTGCTGGTGGGAATGCAAAATTGTACAACCACTTTGGAAATCGGTGTGATGATTTCTTAGGAAATTGGGGAACAACCTACCCCAGGATCCAGCAATACCACTCTTGGGAATATACCCAAGAGATGTCCTATCATACCACAAAAGCATTTGTTCAGCTATGTTCATAGCAGTATTATTTGTAATAGCCAGAACCTGGAAACAACCTAGATTCCCCTCAATAGAAGATTGGATTAAGAAGGTATGGCAATATACACTTTAGAGTGTTACTCAGTGGTAAAAAACAATGACATCTTGAATTTTGCATGCTAAAGTATGGAAATAGAAAACACTATCCTGAGTGAGGTAACCCAGACTCAATAAGATGAATATGGTTTGTACTTACTCATAAGTGGATTCTAGCCATAAATAAAGGACACTGAGCCTATAATTTGTGACCCTAGAGAAGCTAAATAAGAAGGTGGACCCAGCCGGGCGGTGGTGGTGCATGCCTTTAATCCCAGCACTCGGGAGGCAGAGGCAGGCGGATCTCTGTGAGTTCAAGGCCAGCCTGGTCTACAAGAGCTAGTTCCAGGACAGGAACCAAAAGCTACGGAGAAACCCTGTCTCGAAAAATAAAAAAAAATAAAAAATAAAAAAAAAAAGGTGAACTCAAGGAAAAACATATAGTTAACCTCCTGGATATTGGAAGTAGATAAGATTGCCAGGCAAAAATTTGGAACATGGGGGGTGAGGTGGAGTGGGGTGGGGGTAAGGGGATATGGGGAGAGAAAAGTGAGAAGGGGAGGATGGGCAGAGCTTGGGGGAATGGGAGGGTTGGGATGAAGGAAGGGTGGATATGGGAGCAGGGAAGTATATATCTTAATTAAGGGAGCCATTTTAGGGTTGGCAAGAGTCTTGACTCTAGAGGGGTTCCCAGGTGTCCATGGAGATGTCCCCAGCTAGTTCTGTAGGCAGCTGAGGTGATGGAGGAAGGTCATTGGTTAAAAAATAAAGAAACTGCCTTGGCCCATTTTATTGGTTAGAACATAGGTGGGTGGAGTAAACAGAACAGAATGCTGGGAGGAAGAGGAAGTGAGCTCAGAGACGCCATGCTCCCCTCTCCTGGGCAGACGAGATAGCTCTGCTTTCTGAAGTAGACGTGATGGAGCAAACCGCCAGGTCAGACATGCTGAATCTTTCCCGGTAAGAGCACCTAGTGGTGCTATGCAGATTATTAGAAATGGGTTAGGCAAAATATGAGAATTAGCCCATAAGAGGCTAGAGCTAGTGGGCCAAACAGTCTTTAAAAGAATACAGTTTCCGTGTAATTATTTCAGGGCATAAGCTAGCAGGTGGCCGGGGTGCTGGGGACGCAGCCCCGCCGCTCATATTACAACACTGAAGGAGCCTGAAATGGCCCTATCCTATAGCCATACTGATGAATATCTTACATAGAATCTTCATCTGGCGATGGATGGAGACAGAGACACAGACCCACATTGGAGCACTGGACTAAACTCCCAAGGTCCAAATGAGGAGCAGAAGTAGGGAGAACATGACCAAGGAAGTCAGGACCCCGAGGAGTGCACCAACCCACTGAGACGGTGGGGCTGATCTAATGGGAGCTCACCAAGGCCAGCTGAACTGGTACTGAAAAAGCATGGGATCAAACTGGACTCTCTGAACATGGCGGACAATGAGGGCTGACTGAGAAGCCAAAAACAGGGTCATTGGGTTTTGATCCTACTTCATGTACTGGCTTTGAGGGAGCCTAGTCTGTTTGCATGCTCACCTTCCTAGACCTGGATGAAGGGTGAAGGACCTTTGACTTCCCACAGAACAGGGAACTCTGACTGCTCTTTGGAGTGGAGAGGAAAGCGGAGGGGGAGGAGGGGTGGAGGAGGGAAATGGGAAGACTGGAGGAGGTGGAAATTTTTAATAATAATAATAAAGGAAAAATACCTTCTCAAGTCTGGTAATGGGGGTATTTGGTAGGTAGTTCTTGGCTCTTGGAGGAGCAGTGTCATTAAAACTGTATATTTATATCCAGAATTTTATGTATTATAGAAATTTTCCTTAGGTACATTGTTAATAGTATGATTCTTTGTTTCTTTTTCAGTCTTTCTCATTGCTATGTTATCTACTTCTCTCCTTCTGTATGTTCCTCATTTCTACCTCCAATCAATAAAAGTATCAATAGTGAAGCCCAGTTCCAATAGATACATCTACAAAATTCTCCAGTCCCTAAGGCTTAGAGAACATTGCAGAAGAGGGAAGAAAATGTAAGAGCCAGAGGATCAAGGATTTTGTTGTGTTATTCTGTCTCCTAGTATCATCAGAACCTAAACCCATAAAATCTCACCAGCCTGAATTCAATAAGACATCAACAATGGATGTGCCAACGTGGAAGGAGAAAAAGTCCATGATGCTACAATACTACCAAAGCATTATAGGCAACAGAGGAAAGCTGGAAATGGGAAAGGTGCTTTATCCCAGGAAAAAGAATAACAATCAGCTGTCCAGTGCCCAAGGGCCATCCCTGAAATCATACATATAAGTAATATTATAGGACTGAGCATGCTATATTTAGGAAGACCTATGTCTATACATACAAGTATGCAATAAAAATTCATGAAAAAGGGGTTATGAATTTGAATGCAAAATTTTGGCTACATTTATTTATATACTTAGGAGGATGTAAGGTGCACATACCAGAATGGTATGGAAAGTCCTTCTATATATGCGCTACTTTAATTGGTTAGTGAATAAAGTTGTTTTGTCCAGTGGCCTAGAAGAATAGAACAAGGTAGGAATTCCAAGCAAATAGAGGAGGAAAGACGGCAGATTCATAGAAAAGTCATGTTGCTTCCACAGAAGACAGATGCTGAACTCTGGACAGAAACTTACTGGTAGGCCACAACCATGTGGTGATACACGGATTAATAAAAATGGGTTAATTTAAGATGTAAGAGCTAGTTAAAAATACACATAAGCTATTGGCCAAAGAGTATTGCAAATAATATAGTTTCTGTGTGGTTATTTTGGGTCTGTGAAGCCGGTAATGAACGAACAGCCTCTGCCTACAACAGAATGAACATGTGCTGGTCAAGGAACAAGATGCAAGAATCAAGTCTCTCCTTATACATTGTGGGTTCTGGGGATGGAACTCAGGTTGGTAGATCTGATTTTGAGCAGGTGCTTTTACCCATGTTGCTGGCCCTTGGTCAACTTCAAATACTGGAATTATGAGCAGTATTAGCAAGGTGCAATTATACTAAAATTTAGGATGGAAATTCATTCACATTTTGTAGTACTTTAACTATATCTTTGAAAATTTTCTCATAAGAGGAAAACATTTAAGGCTCATGAATTATGTTCTCAATTAAAGTTTTAAAGTAAGTTCATGAATTAATTTTGACAGGGCATCCATTTTAGTAAAGGCAGAAAAACCTGTTAGAGATACTACATGTAGTTACAATTTCCACAGGTGACTTGTTTAGCATTGAAAAGAAAGAGCCACACGCTAGTAAATTCTTCATGCATTCTAGTAGGAATAATGTAAAAACCAATATTGTTCCAATATAATCATGATAGAAGTCTAATCTTTTAGATTTCTTGGCAGAATAGAAGTTAGTGCTGTGATTTATACAGTGATGGAGTTACTTTTCTAAGACTGTACAACAAACATTGGGTTTTACTTAAGATATTTTAATCACTGTATTCTATAGACATAATACATAATTTATTATACATTTTATACATCACAATGGATGTGTACAATACACACATTATAATACACACACATTTATTTATATATAAAACATCAAATACACACACACACACAGGGAGCTTTATATTTATACTGGCTGTATTACAAACCTTTATTTAACTTACCAAGTTCTTGTTTTGTCAAGTTCATTATAAATAGTCTCTGTGGAAGAAAAATAATTGGGGAAGTGTCTTTCTACAACTGACATTGAAACTATTTTGTCACCTTTTTCTATTTGGGAATTAAAATGAGATATATAATCCACAGAGAGGCAAGCAGCTAGATAAACTTTGATGTTTACTATGACCCATTTCAGTCTGTGAATCCTTTAGTGTGGTTGCAGAATGTGATAGATCCAGATGCACACTGCATGCAACCTTGTTTCTACTGTAATGCTTCTAAGGCTTATAAATAGCACTGATTTTCCTTGAAGAAAAGGATGAGGAGAGTTCAGTCAAAATCAACTGGTTAACACAAAATATTGATAGGAAGTTAATATTCCTGATTCTAAGTTTTCCTCAAGCCCCCTTTTGCCTTTTGCATTTCATGTTCTACTTATAACCGCTTAATATACTTTATTTTGTGCAATATTAAGTATGGTGTTACTGAAATGAAGTATATTGCTGAAATAAATGTTTTTGATTAGAGAATTAGTAGGAATATATATTGGGTATTTAGTAAAATAGTCTAAGGAATATGATTTGCATATGAACATGAAAATATGTTCAAGAGGACAATTTAAATAGACTTTCTGAAGTTTGAGGAACTGTGGATCTGATTTACTCTTTGGTTTATCTGTATTTCTTGATTCCTCTGGGGTGAGCTGCTTTGCCTTAGCCAAATAATTTGACTCAGGTTCCATTTGTCATGCCTCTAGAGAATGAGTGTGCAGGGGATGGCCCTTCCTAGATTTTTCCTAAAAGGTTAAAATGAGACATGAATCGCAGAACTATATATATGAAGAAAACTGAAAATAAGTTGCAATATCCAGTCATATTCAGTCTCATATAAGCATGCATGCACATTCACACACATGTACACAGATTTTCTTTTCTCAAAAGTTGCTACTGTCCGATATTTTATTCTGGTCACAGGTTAAACTGAAGGATACTTTGAGAAAAAGACTCAGCTAATAATGCTCAAATGCCCTATAAATATTCACAGTCGTCTGCAAGCTGGATGCTGATCCAATCTGATGGGAAGTTCATTCCCCTTGTGGCTCTTTTTTTCCTGCAAAGGAAAAGCTACTTGAGTGAGTAGACTGGATAGGGATGAACCAAGTCATCGTAGGGATGCATTAAAAAGTTTTATTGTTTTGAAAGCAAAATAGTACTTCATTTCAATTTAGAATTTTTTTAACGATTTGGTAATTTGGGACACTGTGGGTGCAAATTTGTAATAACTAGGTGCATATTTGGATATTTGGTGTTATATTTAAACAAAAACATTGCAGTTTCAAAACCTGCTGAGATTTTTTTTTACTGACTGGCACAAAACATTATGTGTATTTTACAAAAGTGAAATATATTTATGCAGGAGAGTCACACAACAGAGCGGACTCTTCTTGAGCATGTGGCATAATTTAAAATTATCACAAAACTGGAAAAATCCACGTAAATGGCAATTATATACTGAAAGCATTTGCATTCGACTCTAGCACATTGAAAATGTTTACAGCAGTTTCTCTCAAATGGTTATATATATATATATATATATATATATATATATAGATATAGATATATTTTCAATTGTTAACACCATGGTGAATCACAATAGTTGATTCATAGTTTGTATCAGCCAGCGTTCATTTTGAAGATAAAATCTGCAGGGTGGTGAGAACATGGAAGGATAGCAAGTTGCTGATTATGACAGTGAGCTACACGGATGAAGCATGGTTTAGGGAATCCAAAAGATTCGGAGGCTAAAGTGTAAAGGTAACACATCGTGTTGGAAATTAGATAGAAAAGAATAGATTTGCCACTGCAAGGTAGAGGTGCAGACGTAGCCAAGACAGTACAGCTTTGACACACGGAATGGCAGAGAAGACATTGCAGTTCTGTCCTGGGAGAATGTTCTCAAAACAAGCCCTTTTCTATTTCCTGGAATTCACTCTGAGAGTGATGGACAAAGTTGCTTGCTATAAATTCTCCCTTAGAGAACTTCAACTACACAATACCTAAGAGATTGGTGAGTAGGGAATCTGTGGGCACCTGGTACAAAGGCAGCTTCCTATAGTGCAGGATGTGATGCTGGAGAATCTGCAGGTGCTGTGGGTGTCTTCAGGAGGATGCTGGGATACGGAGAGGACACCTTTTACTCAAGCAATGTTTTTCCCATTGTCCTCTTGGCAAAACTAGCATTTCTAACCTAGAAAAGGGGGTGTGGAGAATATATAAAGGGCCTGTCTTATTTTTTTATATGTGTTTGGAACTGAAGAATAGTAAACTGGAAACTAATAAGACCTTGTCAGCAGTTTTTCCCAACTTTAATTACCAAGCTACTGATTTCCAAGATTTCTACCTGTGATATTAAACATGGATAAGAATATGACTGAATGAAAAAGTTTTAAATTATTATTGTTACTTTAAAATGTATACTTACTGGGAGTCATGAATTGTTTATGTACAAATACAATACTATTTTTGTTTTATTTTATGTGTATTGTTATTTATTGATAGCCTATCTTCACTGTGCAAATGGACAATTGACTGCTAACATTTTTGTTCAAGTATTGTAAATATTAAACATATAGCATAAACTCAAATTAACATAACATTATATTAAAGATAAATTCATTGTTTATAGAATATGGAAGTTTATCAAGATAAACAAAGTATATCAGAAAATTTACCACCATTCAAGTTAAGTATTTCTTGATACAATTTTTAAAAAAAATTCTGGTATATGATGAAATAGATTCTTACATCACCATCACACCACTATTTCACATTTCTGAAGTTAAGCTCATACAAAAGATTATCTTATTAATTATACTTTTCATACCATTGTCTAGTGACTACCCTGTTATTTCATATTATTAGCACTTAAATCAGAGACTAGATTGGATGCTTCCAAACTATTCCCATTTAAAAGGAACATTTTGTTTAATGTTGCAGTTGACGATAACTTTGCTAGCTTTCTGACACCCTAAATTATCATTAAATCTCATTGGCATAATTAAAATAATATTTGAAGACAGTTCCTCAGTTTCTTTTTTTTAGTGTTTATTTATTTATTATGTATACAATATTCTGTCTGTGTGTATGCCTGCAGGCCAGAAGAGGGCACCAGACCTCATTACAGATGGTTGTGAGCCACCATGTGGTTGCCGGAAATTGAACTCAGGACCTTTGGAAGAGCAGGCAATGCTCTTAACCACTGAGCCATCTCTCCAACCCCCATGTTCCTCAGTTTCTTAAGCCATTTAGGCTGTGGCATTTTGGGGACATGTGGCCAAGATGACCTGTTCAGGGAGTAGGGATGTATTGCTATTGCCTAGCACAGATTCTGCTTTCCAAACTGCTCTCCAGTCTGCAGTGATTAGAACTCTGCTTCATGCTCACAGTCACCCATGCTTGTTTTCTGATCATAATGGTCAGGTCTCATTAAACCCTGAGCCTGGATAAGTCCTTAAATCCTTCCTTTCTTTACTTTATTCTTTTTGTCATATTAAAAAGAAAATTGTTCACAAAACAAGTTATATTTAAATATTTAGATATCTACATATATACGTACATATAGAATGTTAAATTGTTATACACACCAATATATGTATATATGTAACAACAATAAATGAGAAAAGAGGCCATGAATTTGAAAGAGAGTGAGAAGGGATATATGGGAGCTTTTTGAGGGAAGAAAAGAAAAAGGGAAATAGAATTATTATCTGAAAAAATAAATAATAATTTTTAAGGAAATTAACAGACCTTCATATCTAGAAAAGGAAAAGAAAGCTGGTTCATATTTTATACTACTTTTACTTAAGTTTCTCTTTCTCTTAAAAGTTTAAAAACTTATTTTAACTGAAATAGAGTTGTTACTTGCCCCCTCCCTTTCCTTCCCCAACCCTCCAAGTTAACCCTGCCTCTAAGCTCTCCCACCCCCTCCTCCAACTTCTAGGTATATAGACTCATTTCTTTGAATATTATTGTCACACATATATGATTACAATGTCTATGTATGCAAAATACAACTTTTGGGTTCAGTTTTTGTGTGTGTGTGTCTGTGTGTGTGTTTGTGTGTATGTGTATGTGGTGTGTGGGTGGTGTTCGTGTGTGTGAATGTGTGGTTTCAAGTGTTTTTTTTTTCTTGAAATAAGTGTTGATACTACAACAAAAAAAAAGCGTTTTCCAAGACTGGCACTTAACTGACATTCTGGCTTACGAAAGACAATGACTTCATGTAAAAGAATGCCAGGTATGCCTTTGGGCTTTATATTAATTTGTGAAACATTTCTTTCATTATGTTTCCTGCTCAAAAATTATGCACATTTGAATCAAAGCCCAGTGACAGTGTCTAGTAACTGAAAAATATTTATTTCTCCTTGGAAATCATACCTGCTTAATTGCCCAATCTTTTGGGAACATAGCCAAAGCCTAGAGTGAATCTTTGTTGTAGAAAAGAGAGAGAGGCAGAGACATAATTTGGTGCAGGGGGAAAGCAACTCTTTTATAGCTCCTACCGACCGTCTTGTCATGCTTTGAATTTCCTATTGCCTTCCTAGGCTGCCGTCGTCACCTTGTTTTGTGTCGTTAGTATTAGCATCATGCAATAACCCTAAGGCTCAGAGTTCTGTTTCTTTTCTTTTCTTTTTTTTTCTCCAGCTCTCTCATATCATGTCCATCTTGTTCTGGCTTGTTCATACTCTGGGAGTAATGGGGTGAAGTTAATATGAGACAGTTAGCTCTCAATTACTCAGGGGCTAATTATCCAGTCTATTGATTGCATGGTCCAGCCTCTGCTTTTCTTGTCTTTTAAAGGGTAGTTGACTGCCCATTAGCACTTAAACCACCCAAGAGCAGTGGGTGGAGAGGGAAAGTGATAAAATTAAAATCTATCTGCACTGCAGGTTATTAGCAGGGCTAGTTAAGAGTGTGGGTGATTGGAAAATGTGGTTTGGGGACACCTGTAGATTTAATTTAGTCTTACTTTTCCTTGTCATCTCTTACCATGGATAATTGAATTGACTTCATTACCTTATGTCCATATGGTTAGTTCTCAGAAGTTTGGGTACTTTATGGCTTTGGTGCAATGGTTTAATTGGTACTTAAGACATTTAGGGAGCTCTGAGTAAGCCATATAAATTTCACTTTTCCAGTAAGGAACTGAGACATGGGGAATTGAAGCTGGAGGAAGGCACTTTGTGGAATAACAGGAAATCATGATTTTTCACTCCTTGGTCTGAGTTCACAGATGCACAGATGTAATAGAATGACTTAATTAGAATGCATAATATACAGTAACTTCTCACAGTGTTTTCTGAGGTTTGAATAACACAGCCACCAACAGCTCATATTTTAAAATTGCTTAGGATTTTGTGTCTTAGGGTCCCTCTTCTCTAGTGTTGAGCTGGGGATATGTACACATGCACATGCAGCCTCCCCCCCAAAGACAACCAAATAGAATGTATGGAATATAGGACAGTTAATGCTAGATGAACAGTCAGTTTCTTTCAAGTTGCAGTAGTAATTGTTGTAGAAGCAGTGCGAAGCTAGTAATACATTCTCTAAATTATTTTAATACTGCAAAAAATAATAAATAAGATTATACCCATGACATGACCATGTAGTCTAAAGTTTCTGTCCCAACTGGTCCTGCAGCCATTCAGTCTCAAATAAAAACACAGAGGCTTGTATTAATTATAAACTGTTTGACCTCTTAGCTCAGACTTATTACTAACTAGCCCTTACAACTTAAATTAACCAATAATTCTTATCAATGTTTAGCCACATGGGTTGGTACCTTTTCTTTGTAAGGTTTGCTTATCTTGCTTTCTCTCCATTTTGCTGACAACTGCATTTCTTCCTTTCTTCTTCCCAGAATTCTGCTAGTCTGGTCACCTCACCTATACTTCCTGCCTGGCTACTGGTTAATTAGTGTTCTATTAAATTGATATGAGGGACAACAAATTTTTATAGTGTGCCATAGCATTATACCACAATATGACCATGCAACACATTATTTAATCAATGTAGTCTTATATTTTACTCTAACCTCAAATTTCATTTTTTATAACATTGTCTTTAGTGGCAGATGGATTAGAAACCAATGATCACATGACCCTTTACATTACAAATAGAAAAACAGTTTCACAGAATATAAGTAAGTATTCTACTGAGTTCTCTCCCTAAGTTAATGGGATGACGCCTATGCAATATCAGACATAGGAGCAGTAAGTGTTCACTTGACCGCTGTTCTCTGATATTTGATTAGTAATGTCCTAACTCCAAGAAGTGACTTCTTTATCTCTTTAACCTGAGTGGACCTCACTTCCTGTGTTCTTACTGTCCTAATTTGAAATGAGAAAAAAGGATGATTTATAGCATAAAGACATAGAAGTATTGACTATAGTTAATATTTAAATTAAATGCAAAAACTGTAAAGTGCTGTACACTCTAACCAAGGTAGTTGAATGCTCAGAAAATATCATGTTACCTACAAGCGACCATAGTAATGTCTCTGGAATGGGGCTATCTGACATAAACTATATTTTGTACCCCATTTGCATTCAAATATTACCACACAAATGGTACTGTCAGGGTAAAACTTTGTCATTTCTAAGACATTCTTTCAGATAGAGATGACTTTTCTATATTTCTTCTTTCACATGCTGGATGCAGAGGTTTAGAAAGCCCCAAGGTATAGGCAAGCTGTAAGTCTCATGAATCCTGGATCCCCCAAGCACCACACAGAAGAATATAGGTCTCATAATATTGATGTCTGTGATAAACTTCTAAATAAATGAGAAATGAAATTCTCCCATCCAATGCTATGACATTTACAAAAGGCATGTCAGTGTGGCTCTAAAGAATTGCTGCTTTGTTTGTTTCACATCACATGCAACCAACTAGCGATCTCCAAACCAAATATTTGCACATATTTTCTTAGGAATATAAAATTCAACTAGAAATATCACAGTATGCTTGTAATTACGATAATAGATAAGTTGTAGCAGATGTACCAGGAATTCAAGGGGAATCTCAACTACATAGCAACATTAAAACCAGTCTGGGCTATAGGAGAATCCATGTCAAACCACCATACACAAAAAAGAAATTTGTCATAGAAGCTTGTTTATTTTGAAGAGATTTTTTTTATGGTTATGAAATGAGCTGAAATTAATTATCCAAGTGAGGTTCAAATAAAACCTTATGAGTGTCTTAAAGATAGTGAGATATTGATATTTGAAATAATTTCAGTTAAATTAAGAGTGAGCAGATTATTCAGAAGAACATATACTAAGTATCTGAAATTTTATGAAACAAAATAAAACAATTATACTCTGTCCGATATTTTAAGTAAACATGTTATTGTGTGTAACCAAATGAATGTTGTGAAACTTTAATTTCTATGTTATTTATTGATATTAAAATAAAATTTTCTATTTTTTGTTTATTTTACCAGTGCTTCAAAATTGCACTAATGTTGACGGTTTCTTCCTATACTACTCATCACTTAGTTCTTCATAGAAATAGGAACATATTTTAAAACACGAAGTCCTACATTTCGGTATACTTATTCCTTATGCCTTTTAGTGTTTTAGTTAAAATCGGATGCCTAGAATTTTTGCAATGTCCCTGTCTTCCTACTATTTGTTATTTATTGCTTGTCATGCAACATTTAATCTTAGAAGTTCTCTAGGAGTGTAAGTGGTGGTTCCTGTTCCTGAAGTAGAGCCTTAAAGGTGTTAGTTCTACGTGTACTAATCACAGATTTCTAGAGGAACAGAACTTATGGAAAGAATGTGTATGGCAAATGGTATTTATTCAATTAATTTACACAGTGGGGAACACATAGTCTAATAATGGCCATCTGAATGCTAGGGTGGCTGAGAATCCAGTAGCTTCTTGATCCTTAGAGCTGGATAACTTCACCAGTCCCAAGTCAGTGCTGATATTCTGTAAAACACATGGGTAACCCCTAGTGTTCTGTTGAGACAGGAATCTGAAGAAGCCAGAAAATTGGTATGGAAGAGATTAATGCATTTACCTTCAAGGAGAGAAATCTGGCAAGCATGTCCCCCTGCCTTTTCATCTGTCCCTTCATATCTGTGCTACTACCAGAAGGGACCATGCACACTGGAGAGGTTCTCCCTTTGCTTAATAATTCCTGTAAATACTCACTCAGAGCATGTCTCTTGATTCAGTCAAGTTGACCCTCATGATTCTTCTCAGAATTATAATGTGTCCACACTCTATAATACATGAGGCAACTGAATTGAAGAAGCAGTGGAATTTCATCTCAGACTCTGCTGTGAACAAGGTAACTGAGTGAACTCACTGCCAAAATTATTTCAGTCAGTAATAACTGAAAATCGGATTCTACCTTGCTAGAGAACCGAGTTTGATGATTTGCCTCTTATCAGACTTTCTCTTTTGCTTCATTGAGGCTAGTTTATGGGGTTTGTAGAAGCATGAGAATAAGTCTACGGGTCTTTCTCATGCTTACCATTTCTCTCCATATTTTCCTTCTCTTTTCTGATACAGCTCAATCAAGTTTAGCTTCAGAAATTGTGAGGGAGTTGGAATAATTCTTTTACAAGTCAAGAGGACCTTCATTAACTATTAACAAGAAATCTAATTTTCTCTTGTTCCCACTCTTAGAATTACATTTTCCATTGGAAATAAATACTTCCTTCTCTAGTCGTGCTAACTGGGTGTCTGTCCTAGTTAGGGTTACTACTGCTGTGGGGAAACACCATTACTAAAGCAAGAAAAGGAAAGGATTTACCTGATTTATGTGTTGAAATCACAGTACATCATCGAAGGAAGTCAGGGCAGGAACTCAAACTGGGTCAGAACTTGGAGGCAGGATTTGATACAGAGGCCATGGAGGGGTGCTGCTTTCTAGTTTGCTCCACATGGCTTGCTCATCCTGAGGTCTTGTAGAACCCAGGACAACCATCCCAGTAATGGCACCACTCACAATGGACTGGGATCTCCCCAATCAATCCTCAATAATCACTAATTAAGAAAATTCCTTACAGCTGGGTCTTATGGAAACATTTTCTCCCCTAAGATTTCCTCATCTCAGAGGACTCCAGCTGTGTTAGGCTGCCATAAAACTATTTGGCACAGTATCTGTCTGTCTGTCTATTTATTCATCTTTCTATCTGTCTATCTGTACATGCATGCCTGATTATACATTGTACAACAGAAATCTGAATGGAAATGCATATTTCAGGGTGTAATTTAGATTTATTTGTGCTTAGAGTAAAAACAACAACAACAACAACATTACTATAAGGTTTTAATTGCCGTAAAACCAAGAACAGTGTTTGATGTGTGTGTGTGTGTGTGTGTGTGTGTGTGTGTGTGTGTGAAGGGAGGAGATTCTGGACATTCAAAAAAAAGGTTTGATTATAAAGATACAAATAAAATAAAAGAGTGTAATTGAAAATAAGCTACTAGAGTGTCTTCTTTGCGTATTCTCTGCCGTAAGAGTTTCTTCGGTATTTCAGTTAAAATAATAAATTGATATTTTTTGCATTTATAGAACCTATCCTCTATCCCATATGGGATTTTGCTATTGAATGCTGTGGGATAATTGTGGTCCATTAATGATAACACAAATCTGCTGCAAAAATAATTATCAACAATATCTTCTCTATTCCAAACACATTGCTTTCCCAGTGTAAATGCAATAGTAACTGGTTCACGTAGAAAAGGAAAGCAATGAATGAAGTTTGTAATTTTCCAGTTTATGGTCAAAGAACTGATATCCAGTATACTCTATTCTCAGTCTACAACATAAAATAGTTAAATGTATCTTTTAAAACGACTTAAGAAATGAAAGTAAGTAGCAAAAAAATGGAAAGGAATACACAACGATGAAAGTAGAGGCTATGCTTATTAATAAAGTTTTCATATTTGCATTGGAAATCAAGCTTAAATATATTAAAATTTTCCTTCACAAAGATCTTTACCAATGATTGATTATTTCCCTCTCTTGTCTGTTCATGTTTTCAATACAGTACTGTGGCTGTCTTGATTTTCACTCTGTATTTGTTAACATGGGGCTAACACAGTGGAAGACATTGTTGTATTCTGCCTGGGGTTCTAATAAGCCTCGTTTTAGAAAATTGTTTTACATTAAAGCCCTAAGACAATAAGTGACTCATTTTTATAGTAAGTTGGAAGAATCTATAATGAGGAAAATGACTGTTCTTTAAGAAACAGTTAATACGTTCAACATTTTGTTCAATTAGACCTACTGTTTTCTGGTGGCCACACAGGGTGTTAGGCAATGTTCTATAACATGTACGTCTAGTAACAAAAGACCTCCTACATATAGTTGCCACAATAGCAGAAAGAAGCAGAATGGTAGCAAGGAAGAAAATGTGAATCGAGGAGTTCTTTAATTTGAGAAGAATATGCTAGGAAATTTTCTAGTTTCAAATCATACCTGGTAGAAATGGAAAAAATTTCCAGTTGACAAGCCCTCCATGGAAACTGAGCTTGAATGTCCTACTTATTTTGGTTTTGTTTAAAATGCAGGACCAAGTGGCCTCATCATTACTATGGTCTTTAAATAATTATTAGGCTTAATTGTCACAGTTCATAGAAATTTTAAAATTAGCAAGTGATGCTTAACTTTCTGCTGTACTCGGTGTTAATAAAACATGCTGCTCCATAAACACACTGCACATCGTGCTTGTCCATGATTATTTCATTGTCGCTCTGAGTGCAGATGCCAAGAGACAAAGGGCTGCCGAATTCCTGTAATTACCAACATTTGCCTCGATTGGGTCGGTGAAGTATGCAGTCAATCTTTATTGTCTTCCGCCTCTGTTTTGAATTTGTCCCCGGGGCAGGAATGTCAAAAAACACCATTTAGCTACACAGCCTGCTCAACTTAAAAGAGAAAATCACACTCAAGCTGCTAATTAAGAAAAGAAGCAAGTTGTGAATAAAAAGAATCGCCTTTTCAAGACTAAGATAAGCTTGCAGCCATACTGCATTCGGGCAGGGACGGATTCTGATTCAGTGCACCCAAGTTCTTGTCTTTTTAAAATTTTGTTTTTAAAAACTATTTTTTTTTTATTTGGTGGGTGCTGGCGGAAGGAGGGCATCTGTCACCACAGCACCCTGTGTTGCTCAGCGGACAACTTGCAGGAGTGGGTTTTCTCCTCCCATCATGTGGGTTCCAGAAATCAAACTCAGGTTGGCAGGAAGGTGCCTTTATCCTTCTCCTTGGCCCCAAAGGTAAATTCTAGTGCAGCAATTAGAGACAAGATTAAGATCTAGCCTATATCATGCTATGTTGCAGGCAGCAATGTGAATGAAAATCCAGGTAACTATTTCCTTTTTACCTTTAAAGTAGACCTTAACAAATAGAAATTTTTTTTATTACATTAAAGATTTTGTCAGTGTCAAAATTTAAGACTTTTTTTGACAGTTTTGTTGAATGCACATTTCTGTGAAATAAAAGAGTATTTATTGTTTATGCTGCCCACATATTTGTCAGGATTTTAAAGAACTGTCTTCTCAATAAACATCTTAATCCAAAAGATTAGTGTAGCAAGTCCTTAGAATGACTGGGGTCACCACAGATAAGGGTAAATGTTCTAGGAAGGCAGGTAACAAGTAACTAATAAAATTGTCTCTTTCTGTTTATGATTGCAGTATAGAAACTGATCCTTTAATGAGGGATTTAATATGTAAGTTGTTGATATAGACATAGAATCCAAGTCAGCCTGATAAACATATTTGCTTTTAATAGATGGAAATATATTCCATGTTCCCCTGTCTGATTTAATTCTTTATTACTTTATTATTGTATCTATCTATGCTCCGTCTATTTATCTATACATTCTTCACAAAAAAAATGTTCAATACACAAAAAGTTCACTGACACTTTGCTGATTTGTTCTAACTAGGCAAAGTAGTAGAAGAACAACACAATGAAGTATTATTTAGAAGTGTTTTTCTGCTTCAAGTTCTTGAAGATATGTTCACATGGTAGCTTCCATGGTGTCCTGAGCAGTTGGTTTTATACCTATTGTCATTCTCTTCAAAATGAGAAATCCATCAAATCCCATCAATGGCGCATCATGGGCAGGATCTCACTCTTCTATATAATGTAGGGTCCAGGGTCAGTTACACAGGTACGCCACTAGATGCTGCTAGCATTTTTCTCCTTGATCAGTATTCTATCAGACAGGCTCTCCATTTCAGGAGGAGAGTGAAAGGACTGGTCTGTCTTAATCTTTTCACTTTGGAGGCATTTGGCTTCCACCCACAATAATAGTTGGGCTGTTCTTTTCAGACTGCATCTTACTTGGTGCTGGAGGAGTTTCAGATAACTTGCCGAGACTCATGATAAATGAAATAACAATCAGATGTGGGTTAGAAATTAAGAAAATTATTTTAGTAGAAGATACAAACTATATATAAACTGTAAAGCAGATTTGTGCTAGTAACCTGATATGGTGGCAATGGAGAATGACATATTTTCTACCTGAAAGAATGCATGAAAATATATTATTACTAGTCAAACTTTCAAAGGTAAACATACATTTATTGTCAGTAGATTTTTCAATTTTAATGAAATGTTGATTGAAGTTATTGTAGAAGGTTGTAAAGTCTGCAGTGTTGCATTCAAATGTTTTCTGGTTTGAAATATGAAATTGATTTCTAATGTACTAACAAATTTAAGTTGGAAATCAATGGTAGTTGTCAAGAAGGAGCTAGACTCAGTTTACTCAAAACCCTGACTAACTTTGTCAATGAACTTGATATCTCAGTTATATTATTTCTAAGTGTTGAATACAGTTACAGTTCATCTTCAACATGCTAAGAAAATTTATGATACTATTTAGATTTAAATTAAGATGCATTGTTCAACAGCTGAAAATCTGCAGAAGAAGAATGGTCAAGAAGTAGGTTA
Organism: Microtus oregoni; assembly: GCF_018167655.1. NCBI lineage: Eukaryota > Metazoa > Chordata > Mammalia > Rodentia > Cricetidae > Microtus > Microtus oregoni. The sequence continues at coordinate 17,767,935 of NW_024543097.1, read as the reverse complement.
GAGGAAAATAAGAAAAGTTAGATGATCAAATCCAAGGTATAAAATAGATAAGGGAGAAAGAACATAATCCATTTTCACACACACAAAAATAGTGTAGAAAGTAGAAACTAAAGTGAATGACTCAGGGTGAAAATTAGATCCTGTTTTCCAATGCATAAACATTGCCAGAGAGAAGTTTGTTATTCCCATTATAGTCATGCCACTATTGCGAGCCGTGTACACATATCGACTTCCGGGTGAGTTAAATGTGGTATACATGGTACACAGCTAGGTTATAGCAGTGAGGACAAATTCATTATGGCCAAAATAGTCATGGCACTCTTGAACAATGTGTGCAGTAAGCCTAACTGCTCACTGAGAATACAAGGTTCACACTTCATTTTGTAAACTGATGTCTTTTCTTTCCCAGCAGTTGTAAAACCCATTCTAGCACTGTGAAAGTTATCCAGTGAAAACAGGATGCTGCCATCTCAGTACACCTTGAATTCTTTATGTCTGACAGTGTGCTCTCTTAAGCAATGATGACTTACCACCTTTAGCTAATAAATTCAGAGTGAGAAAATGCCATTTTAAAACAACATAGATGAGTAATAAAATAGCTAAAATGTATAATGAAATAAAACAATTCAAAACCAATAATACATATTAGAAATTATATATAGCTATAGATTTTTAAATTATATATATATATAATATATATATATATATATTAGAAAAAGGATGATCGGTGTATATTTAGAATAAAAAGGATTATTTTTAAAGAAATTAGCAGGAAACCTTTCTAGAATAAACAAAGACAGATGAGAGAAGTGAAGAAGGGAATAGAGGTTTTAGCTGAAGCTATGTAACAGTGAGCAAACCTTTTTGTCCCTCAGCATAATCTTCCAATGGAAAAGATTTGATTAGGGATGCAGAGCATGAATGAACACCCTCTAAAGACAGGATCACTATGCTAAAATATACAGACATGTTGCTAAAATTTCCCTTCGTTTCTTCAAAATAAACAATTAATCTTAAACTTACAGTTCTTAGATTCACTCAGACTGTGGTTGGCTCCTCCAGTGGCTTCTGTGCCACCATTGCACGAGTGGACCCATCCTATGAGGCCAATCCTGATTGTAGCTTTCAGGTGTATAGATACATGAATCTGATGTATGTATTAATAATCTAATAGTATTATTTCATCCCCATAACCATGAAATCTAGCCCTTATTGATAAAGCTTTTAGATGAGGATCAGTTTGATGTCTCTATGATCTATAAGTTCAGTATATGACATCTTAATAAGGCCTTATCATCATTAAATTCTGCAGTATAACAAGAGTACTAGCAATAGTGTATAATACTTTAGGCTCTCCAGAATCCCATTGGCTAATAACTCCCAAAGAGGTATCCCTGGTAGTTGAGTTTTCATTTGCTAGTGCATGGTATCTATCTGGGTATTGTTTTTCTATTGTAGGATAACCCTATTAAAACTTTCTTTCTTTCTCTCTCTCTCTCTCTCTCTCTCTCTCTTTCTCTCTCTATACACACACACACACACACACACACACATATGTATACATCTAGAAACTGTCTACAACAGCATGATTCCATGTGGATTTTTCAAAAGTCTTTGTTTTCAGCTATCCTCCTTTCTGTTCCCTTCTTTTGGATACAGTGCACCCCAACTCCTCCATCCCAATTTACTTCCTGTTCCATTAATTCTCTTTAACTCTATTTACCTGCACCATTGTGTTTTGTCTTCCCTCCCTGGAAAAAACAAAACGTGGCCTCTTATTGCTCTCCTGATAGACTGTTTCATAAGATGGAACCCATTTATGGCACTGTTAACAGAGAAGGAAATTTGAAAACAAGCACACACACATCCACACATTCACAAATGTGGGAAAGAGGTGAATTTATGCACAGGCTACTTTCTACAGCATGGACTTTAATTCCAACAGAATAAATTGTGACATTTTAATTAAAAGAAGGAACTTTAGAGGAAAATGCTTTAATTCTAATTAAATTAAAATCTCATTTCTGATTATTGATTTAAAATAACAACCTAGGGCAGGTTATCTTTTTCTGTGCTCCCCGACACACACATATACACACACAAATACACACCCAACTTCCTTCCTTCTTCCTTCCTACATTTTAATAATAATAATAATAATAATAATAATACTCAGTTTATATTCAGATCTATATAGAAATATTAGCTTTATCAGCAACATGTACAGCAAGTTAAATAGCCTACTGGATATGAACTAACTTAGAAATCAGGATAAAATGTACAATTTGCAAATGAGATTTTAGGTTTATTTTTACCCAATGTAAAAAACAGTATGTGGAATTCAATTAATTATTTACCTCATTTCTACAACTTATGAGGAGGAATGTAGGGGGTGACAAATACCACAGAAACTACTTAGTTGTGTTTCAGTGGTTATATTTTCATAGAGCTATGACTAATACTTTTTAAGGATCCAAGACCCCACATTTTAGTCATTTGTAGTAAAAATATAAGTTTGGGCTTTTTCCTGAGAAATGGTCAAACACACACTATTTACAAGGTGTGAGTGTGGCTAAGTAGATTGATCAACTGAACTAATTATGTTTTTAGGTAAAGCAAATAGTTGTGGGCTATTAGCACACTCCTGGAGTATCCATGGGCATACTGAGTATTGTCCAAGAGTCCAAGAGACTGTTCATAGTAGTAATTCCTTCCTCATGGAATGTTTCCTTCCCAGTGTTATTACATCACTCACCATCACAATTGACAACACTATCTCCATCTCTGCATTGTATGCACCAGAGGTAGAGGAAGACATCAAGGAAACATTTATTTTCAGGTACAGCAAAGCAGTTCCACATTAGAACTCAGCGACCATGAAAGCAGGCAGAAGACTTGCTAGAATACACTCAAGAACTGAGGCAGGAAGGTGGCACAGAACCTCACTACTCACTGAAGAGCGAAGACAGGAGAAAGAGAGGGTCAGCTTTCTTTCATGACATGACTCTGATGGTCAACCACGTTCAAGGGGGATCCTTACTCTTATGGGGTGTTGGTCAAGGAAAGTACACATAAATGGGGAAGAAAAAAGAGGAAAAAAAAGGAAACTGAAAGTTCAGTTAGTTGGGTAGAGAGGGTGGATATGGGAAGCATGGTGCTGAGTAAATATGATCAGAAGACATTGTATGAATTTCTTAACAGTTAATGAAATGCTATTAAGAACAAATAAAATGTCACTCCTATTTAGAATTTGCTTTGTTCGTGAGTGTATCAAGTCTATCTATTCTGATTTGAGATTACAATAACAAAGTTATTCAAACGGATAAATTTTAGATTATCCATATAAGATGTAGGTGTAATGATATAGGTGTAACATAACAAATTTAAATTTGTATAATTGTTTACATTAGGTAATGACAAATACAACACTTTATTTGCAAAATTTATTTCTCATCCTGATCTTTCAGTTATTAATATCTGGTGGTGTAATAAACTTACTGTACATGCTGATGATAATCACAGCTAATATTTCTATGTAGACCTGAATATAAACTGAGTATTATTGTAATTAATTTCACACTTATTTGTAATTCTCATTATTAAAACAACTCATGAAGGAATCAGGGCATGTATATACATAATTGAAGGCATAGGAAATGATAAGTTACTTGCCATAAAACAGTGGTCAGAAATGGGACTTAAATTTAATCAGACTTAAATAGTTTACTATCATGTCTTTTAAATAAGAAGTGTCACATTTTTCTGGGTAAATGAAAGTGGATGCTATCAGAAGTGTCTGCATACATAAGGTTTCTTCTTTCCGACATTTTCTTTGGTGTGCTTATGTATATTATACCTTTTCCTTAAGCATATTTGACCTCCTTAAAGATAACATTTGGTTAAAGACACCTGTAAAGTGGGTGGATATTTTAATTTTCTTAGAAGACAGAATTTTTTAAGGGACTGTTCCTCAGATAATATAATCCTGGATCTGGGGAGGGAGGGAAGGACCCCACTTCTGATCCTGACACATTCCTTCCTACTGGGAAACAAATACAACCTCCTCTACCACCATTTCTAAATAGAACCCTAAATATTCTAGAAAAATAATTTCCTCCCTTGAATAAGGAAAAAAAGGAAATGCCTTTTATTATAAAATAGTTATTCAGATATTTTTTAAAAAGGCAGAAGCTGTAATGCCCACAACTGTTATGAAGTTAGACAGAGATAATGTGTTAAACTACCTCTGACACCTTCTTATGAAGAAACTGTCTTTCATTATTTTAGTGTGAAGTTAGAGAGTACTGAAATCAAATATCATCCATCACAACAAGAATTTCTTTTGAAACGAGTACAGTCCATTGATTTTTTTACTCATTTAAACTTTATAAATGAAGCACTGCATCCACATTTTTTTTTATTTCCTTCTACTTGAAAGTCAGATTCTATTCCTTGTTTCTTTGATTCCATGTTAGGTGCAGTGTCTTCAACATCTAGTTGGGCAAAATTCCATTGCGCATGGCTAGATTGTCTGTTTGATCATTTAAGTTGACAAAAGTACCTTTTAGGTAATCATAGGACTCCTCATGACATGGATCAGAAATAAGACAAGTTCATCAGAATCAGCACCAAACTATGATGGTAAAATAACGTTACTTTTTAATTTCCAGGACTTTTTCATCTCTCTTTTTGCAAAATATGATCTTTGGTGTATAGTAGTATACTATTGAGTATTTAAATATTATTTATTTATTTAAATTTTTGTTTTTGGTTTAAATTTTTATTGAGTTTAATTTTTTATCGAGTATAAAATTTTATTTATTTTCATTTATTTATTTAAATTTTTATTTTGAGATTATAATTATATTTCTCTTTTCCCTTTCCTTCCTCTCATACTATAAAGTAAAGAGGCACATTGCTAGGCCAGAAAGAAGGAAAACAAAACATGTTTAGTCACTTGCTGTCATATCTATTTCAAAATATTCTAGGATTTTTTTTTAAAACCAAGTAATTAGACTATATCATAGTTATTTAAAGACATGCAGGATTAATCAATTTTGTACCAAAACAATATTGTTTTTCATATTTATGGAGAGATGTAGATAGTGTTATCAGTTGTGATGATGAGGGACTTAGTGACAGTGTTGAAAATGTTCTGTGTGGTAACAATTACTAATACGGTCTTCTCTTGGTCTCTTGGACAATGGATACTTAAGTCCAGATGCTCCAGAAGTATGTTAAGAATGCTGTGCTACATGCTTTATAACTGTATAATCCAAATAATCAAGATGCTTAGAAACATTTACAAGATGTAAGTAGTTTATGTTTGGTTGTTTTGTTTTTTCATGGTAAAGACCAAACTTATTTGGTTATTTTGCAAATGACTAAAATACAGAGTCTTAGGTTCTTAAAAATATTGTCGCCATATTTTTGCCACTATGAAATCACTGAAACACAACCAAGTAGTTGCCTGGCAATCAACCCCCCTGCTTTCCTTCCTTACCTCTGCCTATCTATTTCTTTCTTCTTATTCACTTAAGAGGCAGTTGAGACACAAGAACTTGGCTAAAAGCACACTGAATTTGTTTCTGACAGGTTTATGGCCAGAACATTTTGACCTTTCAGGTGATGGGAGCTATAAATCACTGGTCACAGCTAAGCATGAACATTGCTTTCCAAAGCCAACAAATACACAATTAAATCATTGTTATAATAAAAAAAACTCGATTTGTTTCTCCTGTTTAAGACTTCACTTGTTCTGTATATTTGACAAGAAACAGATTTATGTTTTTCTGAATATAAAAAGTAGGATATTTAATGAATAATATATTTAAATATTTAGAATATTCAGTGTGAGCATCAAGACCATCTGTGGAAGTTCATGGCAGGTGCTTCTGGCATGTGGGAATAAAATCAAAACTAGATTGATTAAAATACTAATGTTTCATAACTATACTTTATTTGAAACAGAGGAAGTATATATAATGTTAACATATTTCTAATATGCTTACTATGTGACAGTTCCCAGATTATGAGAGAATTCACATTTTAAAATGAAAAATGTTCAATTGTGCTGTCAAAAGAACTATATTTATTTGAATTAATGGCTGCTGACTTTTGCCTGGGGCTTTTGCCAGATGTCAACAGAAAGGATAAACATAATCCTCCATTATTCTTCCTGCATCTGCCAAACACTGAGGTAAAGTGCAGGTGAAAAACAAAGACAGTCAACCTTATAATTCCCTACTCTGTTCCTTCAAAGGGGAATTAGCACAGCATTAATTGAAATGGTTTCCTTTTGTTCAAAGTATTTATTCAAAATCTATGCACTAGGTAATGCTAATCACTGTGCTATAGTTGAAGATTGATTTAGTAAACATTTTTCAATAGTTTTGTTACAACTTTCTTGAAAATGACATTTGAGGATACTGCCTTAAAGGAGAAGGACAAAAAATTCTGTGGTCTTTTCAGATTTTAGAATAGACTGACAAAGCATTCTCCACATAAACTGTTGTGTTCCAGAGGCCTCAAGGATTCCTTTAGCATTCTTTCACAGTACTTTACACACATAAACCTTAGGAGTCGTACCTGTTGTAAGAACAAAATACTTGAAGACAGAGAGACAATGCATGGTCTTAACGTTTCATTGCCTTTAATTTCCATAGGTAAATGGAGATGGGTAAATCCTTTTAAATAAGTTTCTTAACAACCTAAGCTAAAGAGATGACTGAAAACTTATATTCATTTTAAACGTGGTGATTTTGGTGTGATACAAAATTTATGAAATAGCTAGAACAGTTAATTTAAGGAATAGGGGGATGATCTGTAACTCTGGTTTCTTCCTCCTCCTTGTCCTCACCCTTTGCCTTTTTTATGCATCTTCTTTCTACTTAGAAAATTCTCTTTCTTGCTCTCTTTTGTGCCATATATATATATATATATATATATATATATATATATATATATACATATATTGTTTCAGATACTTCTTAAGTACTAGAAAGAGCAGCTGAAATTTCTTCTCAGTCTGATATAGAGTTTCTATTGCTTTTAAAATATGCCATGGCCACAGCAACTGGTAAAAAGAAAACATCCAGTTGAGGTGGCTCTCTTATAGTTTCAGTGGTTCAGTCTCTTAACAGCATGGTAGGGAGCATGGCAGCCTGCAGGCAGTCATGATGCTGGAGAAATGCAGGCAACAGAAAGTTGATTGTGACACTGGGAGTAGCTTTGACATAGGAAACCTCAAAGCTCGCCCCACAGTGATACATTTCTTCCAACAAGGCTATACCCACTCTAACAAAACCACATATCCTCATAGTGCTATTTCCTATGAGATTACATGTGCCAACAAAATTCAAATGACCATAGTGAGAATTTTTAATTAATTTCCTTAGTTTCAAAGTAAGATATATTGAATTTATCTGGTAGTTAGTCAATTATAGTAATGGTACAAGCAACTGCATAGGAATGGCTGGCTTCATCCGATGCCAATTTTCTTACTGAAGAAATCATTTTATTTTGAGCGGCCCTTAGAAGAAATAAAAAGTAAATTTTTTTCCTTCTTATCTGAGCCAAAACATGAAACTTGGTACATCCATGAAGTTGAAGTTGTTGTTTAACAATAGGTTAAAAAAGTAAAACATCTGATTCACTTCAGCCCAAGACTTCCAGTTTGAGCACATTGTCACCAGAGCCTGATGGCCTAGATAGGGAAAGCATCTGGAGCTTCCTTTCAACCTTGGGGTGACTTTATCAGGTCTGTGCTTACCACATGTCCCCTTTTAATTTGGATATTTCTTCCAGCTTCATGTTTTCAGGAAACTTGTTATTCATGATACCTCTACTTTAATATCTAATTTGCTTTACATTTAACATGCTTTTATTTAACTCCCACTGTTGTTTTTTGTTTATTTTTATACTCTTTCATTTTGAGTAAAATTTACCCATTCATTAGTAGACTTTCAGAGTTGTTTTTGGTTTTTCCTTTTCCTCCCACTTTAAATTTAATGTAGTTCTTTATTCACTATGTAGTCTCTCTGTTCCTTACCCCACAAATGTTCTAGTGAAACTATCAGAACTTCATTTCTAGTGGATCCTGATCTTTCTTGGATCCTGAACTGTTAACCTTGGTATTCTACTAAATTCACAAGAACTAGAGTGGAGGTTTAACAACTATTTTTCAGCTCTTGTTTGAAACTAATGACTTCTGAGCACCCTATAGTCCGAATTCTAAATTCTTCAATCTGGCATAAAATGCTTAGAGAGTCTGGATAATTCTCATCTGCACTGTGGTTCTAGTCATGATCTCTCTCCCAGTTGTGTTGCTTTTCTGGCAGTTTATAAAATAGTAGACACAGTCACATGACTCAGATTTTTCATTTGCTCTTCCTCAACTTGAAGTATCTTTCCTAAGGCTTTATCTTAACATTGCTTTAATTCTTGATTTTTATTTCTATATCTCAAAGCAAAACTTATACTTGCAATCATAACCAGTCTGACTCCTCCCATGTAAAACTGCCCCCCTCACCATCATTGTTCTCTCTATCCCTCTTTTTGGGTTTCTTTTTTCTTTTTTTTTCCTTTGGTTTTTCAAGACAGGGTTTCTCTGTGGCTTTGGAGACTGTCCTGGAACTAGCTCTGTAGACCAAGCTGGTCTCGAACTCACAGAGATCCGCCTGCCTCTGCCTCCTGAGTGCTGGGATTAAAGGCGTGCGTGACCATCGCCTGACCTCTCTCTAGCTCTCTTTTGTGTTTGGATTGAGAGGGTCCCTCCAAAGTCAGTGTGTTAATTGCATGGCAGTGGCTTGGCACTATTAGGAGGTAGTAGAATTTGTGAAAGGTGGAATTTAATGGGAGATCTTAAGTAATTGGAATGTGACCACAAAGGATATAGTAGAAACCCATAGTCTTTCTGTTTCTATTTTCCTTTCCTTCTCAGCATTTAGGAAATGTGAAATATCTCTGTCACATACTGTCACCATATTGCATGACCTTACCACAGGGCTAAAAAAAAAAAAATGAGCCAACCAACCATGCATTTAATGATAGCCCAAATAAACCTTTCCTTCTTAGGAACTGACTATTATTATCATCATAATTTGCATTGTAAAATAATGTGTTACCCTTTCTTCAAGGTGATACACAGTGATGACAGGCATGTTACATATTATACATTGCGTTTTATCAATTATCTTACATGCAAGTAACTTCTAAAGAGATTTTATGTCCACAGTACCTAGAACAATGTTTCTGAATGTTCACTTAATGCCCAGTGATTAAAAGGTTATAATGACATTTTATCTGAGCCCTATTAAGGAATGACATGTTAATCAGCACTGATGGGAAACTGTTTTCTAATGTCTATTTTAAATAAAAGAATTATTCTCTTCTTAGGACATTGGTGTCTCCATGTCCTAACTTCTCCTCTGTTCCCCTCTCTTTTTTTCTTTCTTTTTAATTCCCTTCTTTTTCTGTATCTCTCTGTGTGTATGGGTGTGTCTATGTGTGAACATGTGTTCATGTCTCTGTGTTATGTATGTTTCTGTGTGTCTGTAATTCTCTCTCTCTCTCTTTCTGTGTGTGTGTGTGTGTGCATGGACGTGCACGCACTCACACACGTGCATCAAGAGAAAGATAGGTATGGAAAGATTCAGCAATAAGATGACAAAGAAGATGACAAACGATGTATTCATGAAACATCTTAAATTCTTTGATGAGGTTTATGACTGTTATTTTAAATTCCCTGTTATGGTGTTCATTTTCATAATTATTATTGACACCAATGAACATTCCAGACTGAATGGAGAAAAACCCATAAGGTTTCAACCCTAGACCAAGAACTGTAGGTAAATGACAAAGTTTAGAGTGACAGAGGGAGTCTTCTCCAGGGAAGAACACAGCAACTGGCAATCCAGTTCCAAATGGTCTGCCCTGAAAGTACACACACAAGAGACATTATACAGATTGAGCTGGCTATATTTAGGAAAAAAAGACATATATATGCATATGCATACTACAACAATTAGTTAAAAAAGAGGCAATGGATTTTAGGACAGTAATGAGAGGTGTAAGGAAAGGTTTAGTGGAAAGATAGAAAGAAAAAATGTTTTAATTAAATTATAACCTCAAAAATAAACAAATAAACCAAATTACAAATGAAAATTTCATTACCAAACCAATTACTTCCTATTCTAAATTTGGAAGCTAATAAAAATGGGAAATAAAATACACAAAAGTGCACAAAATCATAGTAGTATATATTTATAAGACACACAGAATAAAAATATTAAGTATATAGGTATTAGTTAAACATGTAATTAGGCATTTCTCTGCAGTAGCCATTCTTGAGCCCTAAATTATTTACTGGTTCCATTAGACCATCAATATAACAAATTGTATGCAGTGTTGAGGTTAAGCCACCAAAAGTTATTTAGTTTGCATGAATGCATTTGTTTTTGTCCTCTCTTCTAGTCAAGTTGGTTAAATGATAAAACTTGTTTTTTCTTAAAATTCCACTTATCTTTGTTCTTCAACATCTCCATCTACCAAAGGTTCCTTAGGACAAAGATTTATCTTTCAGGAGTTCTATGACACTGAAGGAACTGAGAGGTAATGTTGTCTTAAGTATTGAAGTTGTAGAACAGTACTATTCTACAATTGAGAGACCCGAAAGAATCCTCAGTAACATTTGAGTCTCTCAAACTGTAGTAGGAGCAAAGAACAGAAAAATACAATACTTTCTTTACTATGGACTCTGCATGGAAGAAACATCTAACCCCATTCATTGACCACTCTTTTTTTTGAGATTATAATTACAGCATTTTTCCATTCCCTTTCCTTAATTCAAGCTCTCACATTCACCACTCCTCTTCAAATTCATGGGTTACTTTTTTTCACAAATAGCTATTGTATACATGCATGTATATTTAAATACATATATATCCCTAAATACACCCTGCTTATTCTGTAAAGTGATACTTGCATGTATATTTTCAGGGATTACCATTTGGCACTAGACAACATATTGGTGTACTCATCCCTGGGAATGCCTATCTTTCCTGTTCACAACATTCCTCCATTTAAAGTCAGTCTCCTGGTTCCACTTAGAGTTGCTGGAGAAATTATAAAATTCTGAAGCATGGGAATTATGTCTTCTTATCCTTTGCTTCTTAAAGCTGAGGAATTTCTCGCAAGGTTTTGATTTCTCATTCCGCTAATATGAGACATTAGAGAAGTGACTAGGGACACTTGAGAATTGCTGCAGAGTGTATTTTTAGTGATCCATCTTCTATATGCAAAAGCCACCACATTCATTCTTTACATAAATCTGAACTGAAATGAAAGTCCATATATGATAATCAGAACTCACGCCAATGGACTACTTATATTGAGAATACCACTTTTATCTAAATGTTCATTACCAAAAGCAATATATCTATTATTTGCTCCTAAGTAATCACGTGTTAAAATCTATTTCTGAGCCAGGATACAAATCTGTGTTACCCAAACTAGCTAAAGAACATGGAGCGGGGAGGACCTTGGACTGCCCACAGGGCAGGAAATCCTGACTACTCTTCAGACTGGGGTGGAAGGGGGACAGGAGTGGGGTGTGGGGGAGAGGGAGAAAAAAGGGAGGCAGGGAGGAGGCAGAAATTTTTAATAAAAAAAATAAAAAAAACATTTTTAAATAATCTTAAAGATCAACTTTAAGCAGGTGCTCAGATTTTATTAATTATTTTTGGCTTGCCACAAAAGAACCATATCCCTTTATCAAGCAAGAGTCATGTGATTTTCTTAGAATTTTGACATTTCCAGATATAAACAGAGCATCTGAATAAGGTAGGCTATTTAGGGGAGCCTTTTAGTAGAGTTCTAAAGAAAGGGGTTATGCACACTAATAATATGATTATCAAAATTGTTTCTGATGATATATATTATTGAAAAATAGGCCTGATGATTTCTTAGCCTGTACTCTACCTTAGGGAGATGGAAATAGATGAAAAGATGTACAGCAGTTTAAAAAGACCAGGATGCTGAAGGAGCAGTTATCATTATTACAGTAAATTTGGTTCAGAACATTTGAAGATGAGCCCCGGCACTTGGTTGATAGCCATTGCCCTGAAGAAACCCACATATAATTTCCCTTGGAAGCAGGCAAAGGAAGATAATTCCAAAAGGACATTTTTGATGCTAGTTAATAAGCTTTCAGTCCATCATGATGTCTATGTGCACAGAATGAACAAATTCTTGAAGTGGGCTTTTGTGTTCAATGCATCTCAAGGATATTCTCTGTCAAAATATGTCTTCTGTTTTTGTGTCTTTATGGAGTGAAGTCCCACATGTAACGAGACATTGTAATGTGCAATGTATATGTCAACATGTGGAATGCAGATCATCACTTTCTTGTATATTTGGTTATTTGCATCAGTATCTATGATGCTAGCTATTACTCAAATGAATGACAAAGTAACTCTCACCTTATGATATTTTATTAAAGGTTTATTACAATGCTCTCAGTGTACATAGGTTTGGGATTCTTCTAGAGAATTTTAAGTATAGTAGATAAAAAACCTATTCACTAACCTCCCTTTCTTCCCACTCCCTTTCCTTCCCACCTTCCCACCTCTTACTCGTCTTCTTTGCACTCTTTGTTCTTGTGTTGTGTGTGTGTGTGAGAGAGAGAGAGGGAGAGAGAGAGAGAGAGAGAGAGAGAGAGAGAAGAGAGAAGAGAGAGAGGCAGAGACAGAGAGAGGGTCAGTGTATAAGTTTGTGTGTGTGTATGTGTGTGTTTATTTGTATGTGTGTTTTAGGACACAGGAGTGAGAAAAAGTGTGATATTTGCCTTCTGTATCTGACATGTTTTGTTTAGTATGACTATTTTCAGTTGTATCCATTTCAAGCAAATGATATAATTTCATTCCTTTTGTATTTTAAGTCAGGTGTGTGAATTGTGCAATAATTCTGACTCAGAGACAGCTCCGTTTAAGTTTCTATTTATGGCTAAAAGTGCATTTGTAGATTTTTATTTTTAGGACTATGAATGTTGATTATATTCACCTGAACAGTGCTATTTGCATAGGTATAGGATAGTTAAATTCTGAGAACTATATTAGGCAAATTTCATAATAATGAAAGACTTATGTAGAAGCTTTCTAACAGGACATTTTAGCTTTCAGTCCTGGATCTAATTCTTCATAGATATTTGATTTTGATATCTAGGGATTGTTTAATTTTCATCTAAAGTACAAATAATGATCATATATATATATAACCATTTTATATATATATATATTTCATATATATTTCTTAGGGTATTTTAAAATTAAGTAAGATAATGAATTAGAAAAACATGACATAGTACTTTGTGTATGATAAATCATGAAGGAGCAACAGGACAATTCTTTAGGATTAGGAAGTCTTGTGAAAAGGCTAGTAGTGATGATGGAGAACTTTTTCTCTTGTATTTCAATCCATACATCTGTCTTCCTGTTGTGTGCCCTTGGCCATAGGAGCAAAGACAGATGTTAGAAGTGACTTGGGACAAACACTGTCTTTGCCTAAGAGAGGTGATTAAGAATGCTTTTGCAGTACAATATTCACAATTCATTAATACTAAAATCTTTTTATTAGACAGGATTAGACATCTAAAAGAGGAATGTAATATGAATGCTTCGAGATTTGGCATTTTAGAGTAGTTTTTATGAACTCACTGAAGATAGATATGTCAGGATTGAAGAATTAACTTTAACCATAGTTTTATTCAGAGAACATACACAATTCCAAAAGGCAATCTAATTAACTCATAGCAAATCATGGCAGGTGTATAGGGCTTCATTAATAATAAACCTTTATGATTCTCAACTGGAGTTAAGACCATACCCGGCACAAGAAATTATTGAGTGACTGATTTTCCCTGAATTTCACTTTATTTCTGGGCACTTGGCTGTGCATAGGTGCACAGGAAAAGGATTTGGGAAAATAACCACAGAAAAGTTCCATGCTGAGAATTCAAAACCACGCAGGACTTTGTTTCAGGTCATTGACGGAGCAATGGTAAACATTGACACTTATTATAATCATCAGTGTATTATGAGTCACAATCAATACATTTGAAGTCTTGAAAAGAGTAATTTCTTCAGTGCTTCTTTTTTTATATCTGTATGTAGTCTTTAGGTTATTTTTGACAACTCCAAAATCACAAGCACACAGATGCTTGTACATGTCCATGCAAATCACATATGAAGAAACCACAAGGAATCTTCTCAGTAAAGCATTCAAAGATTGCTTCATTTCTGCCACAGCAAGATGATAGAGACAGCAGGTTTAATGAATATTAATAAATGAAAGAAACTGCCATACAGTGGGCTTGTATCAAATCAGTACATATAATTAGAACAGAAATTGCAATTTCATTTATTCCTTATTTTGCACTCTAATCACTAAATGCTATGATTGCTAAAGTAATTCTTTCAGCATTAAAAGATATATAAATGTAGTCTTACATTAACTATCAATTTTTTGTATTAACTAATAAAAATGTCTTAATGCCCACACTTTGGGCATTAAGAAAATAACCTAGCTATGTTGGTGCTTCTCAAACTTTGTGCCAACTCTGACTCATTAGCTCTAAAAAGGGGTTTGTAATGTTGAGTTCCCAACAAGCTCTCAGTCAATATCTCTGGTTGAGCTTTTTGCCCAATATTTTGAGTAGTGACATCTATGGAGATATTTTAACATAGCATGTATCTTAATAAAAATAACTCCTTTGTTGTTGCAATGTGCTTGCTCTGGTTTCCAGATCTAGGAGTAAATAATTTAAATTGTCTTCTGTAAACCTTTAAGGCTTAGTTTTATAATCCATGCTAGTCATCTTTATGAAAAAGAATTATTCCACATTTTTTAAGCCATGTCATCAGGGATGCTTAATTTTTGTGTTTGTGTGTTTAGAACAGTAGGTGTACTGGACAGTAAAGCAAATGGAGAGGGATCTCTTCTGTCCATCCAAACTGACACAGGAGGTTAAATCTACTAATATTTCATCCTCACTTCTATTTACTGTCAAGGTTTTGAAAACATATCAGATATTGTTTATTTTTGACCATAGGTTTTCTTTGTATCCTACAGCCTCCCTGCTAACAGAACTACTTTGAGAGGCTAAGATGTATTCACCCACTGAAGGTAGCCCACAGAATCATGTAAAGTGAACAAAGAGCAAAAATTCTTGGCTTTTGATCCCTTGGGTAGACTTTTATGAATCTATTGCAAAGGCGGTGTCTGCAAGTCAAAGCTTTTTTTTTTCCAGTTGTGATATATAGAATTTATTCAGAGAGAACAGCTTTGTTTGAATGCCAAAAGATAGCCTCTGAATATAGCGTGGAACCTAGAGGATGCTGAGCGCTGTGTTCACAATAGGCTAGAGACTGGAGGACCATGTGAGTCATGTGGAAGCCATGCCATGTGCCATTCAAATGCAGCCAGACCCGATGGGCAGCTGGAAGATCAGAGACAAAGGAAATAGAGCTTAGAAGTAGCCTAGAATCATGGTCCATGTTGTGAGAAGGTGGAGTTGGACTGGGGAATAAATAAAAAAAAATGCGTTTCTGAAAGTGGAAAAGGCCTGTGCCCTCTTTCACAGAGTGCAAGATTTTAAGAATTTGAGGGAAAATTCAACAAAGGAGGAGCATATCTCAAACACTGGGTCTTATGGTTTCTGTTCAAAATTCTGGTTTCTTAAACATGGCAAAGAGATTTTATAAAAAGAACCCTGGCTTAGGATGAATAACAGAGGCGGGCATGACCTGGGTTCGAGGAAGATGCACCCTCTCATGTGAGATGGTTAAGATGAGTTACTCACACATGCAGAGTGAAAGGTACCTGAGTTCTTGAGAATAAAAGCTAGATCAAAGAAGGAAGGAGGGACTACCAGATAGAAATAGAGTTGTTTGAAGAATCACAAGGCTCAGCTTGTACTAATCAGTTCCTCTCAATAGATTAAAATTTAAAGTGGAAGTGACTTAGGGTAGGACGCATCTTCCATGGAGAAATTCGGACCAATACGATAAATCAAATTTAACAATGTAGTAATAAAGCTATGGTTTATCAATCTTTGTTCTATGTCTTTGCCATTTAATAATTTGGATAGTAAAATTATAATTGCCACTCTGTTTATTTTCATTTTAAATAATAGGAAAAATACATTCCTTTATAATTTAAGCTTTAAAAATCCACATTAAGGGTAGAAAGCATATCACAATTTTCCCCTTCTTATAATGTTTGAATATTATTATATGATTTGAATACTATAATGTTAATAGCCTTGCTTTTCAGATGAAGGTTTTCTTGAATGACCTGAGACCTCTCCTGATCTGGCTTCACATAGCTCTTCAGCATTGTTTTTCCTTTGTCCTTTTTATCCCAACCATACAGTCTCTTTATATGAGCTGTTGTTCCTACTTTAAGGTATTTTAAAATATTGTTCTTTCTGCATCAATTGTGTTTCCAAGATGAAATTTTCATACTACCTGCTTCCTTTGTACCTTGTATCACTTACTTAACGCACAAATGACGATTGAAATTGAAGTCTGTGAGTAAGTATGCAGTTCGCAGGTTTTCTTTCCTCCTTCTATTCATTGATAATGCCCCAGTGCTTAGCATAGTCTGGGCACACGGTGGACATTAAAATCTTGGGAAAGAGGACAAAAATGAATGAATGATCTGAATCTTTTACTTTATGTGCAATGGTTTAGGGTCTGATGAGGTTGACCTTTCTAGAGATTCTTATCTATAATGACAAGGTGTTTTTATTATGCCTTGGGGAGAGGATGGGAAGGAATCTCCAATACTTGAAGATATTCATTGTAACTACATGAACCCTATGTAATTTAAGAGGTCATTGGGCTATTCCTTCCTGTGTCAGCCTTCTGGATCTATTCCATGTATAAAATATATTACATGTTTTTATTTGTCAAACGGCTTCCTTGTTAAGAAGTATCAAAATACTTTCAGCACACCTCATATAAAATGTTGTACGTGAAAACACTGCATTTTTATTTATTCAAATGTGATCTATATCCACAGTTAGTCCACTGAGTTGGTGGCTTTGTAAAAGTTTGACTCTCCATTAGACTACCAAGTGATTTCTGTAGGATTGCCACATGATATCAAAAAAAAAAAAGATGGTTGTTCTACCTGCGAAAGTGAAGCAATAATGATAGCTAGAAATGTCACAGGTATATAAGAGCATCTCCAGTTATACTTTCTGATACAAGATTACACAAGTTTAAATTGCGCTAAATTGATACTAATTTAGCAATCTTAGCTTTGCTACTTTTCCCATCTTAAAGTTCCTTGGGATGCAGACTCAAGGAGCATTGCACTAGGGTTGAATAAAATATATTTGCACCACAGTGTGAGAAAAGTTTTATTTTATTTCTTGTTTTCTCTTGCTTTTTGGAATGGAAGCTGTGAAACCAACCAAACCTTATCAATATTTAGCATCTTCTCTGTAAAATGACAGTCTTTACAAAAATAATTCAATATCAAGGTGAATAACCATACCTTTAGTTGCTTGACTGTATTTTAAAAACTGTTGGAAAAGGGAAATGTTTCTTCTCAAAAGCCTTTATGAATGTCAGACAACTGTTTTTTTTTTTCTCTCCCCACAAAAACCTTATAAATAATGACGAACACTGTGCTAGGACAATAGAGGATTTTCACAATCTCCTCTGGGTGCCAGGAAGAATGCTGGCTGGTAGCGCAGAATTATGACAAAGTATTATTTTTTCTGCTAAAACAGATGGGTTTTGAATTGACATTTTGACATCACAGGAAAATACATACTGTCCTTTCAAACACCCTCTTTGGATCCATCGGCAAAGCAACTATTAAGCGAAATGTATGACAGCAGGACTTCACTTTTACTTTGTATTTGAGTATTTATTTGTTTGAATTGGCCATCGACAGGTTCCTAAGGATTTGAACTGTCAGAAATGAATCTGATTTAAATCAAACATGGAGCAAAATCGCACTTGCTCACCGCTACCCAAACAGCTTTATTATTTTGCGAGGGATGGGGTTGGAGCTTGCATTGTCAAAAATGCAATATCTTTATACAGATTTGCAGAGATTTAAGACTCACAAATTATATAGGAATCCACAAATATGGATATGCAAATGTTGAGGGATATGGATAACTAGCTTGGTAACAGTGGAAAATACTTCTAGATAGAGATTAGGAAGAATAATCCTTTTATTTATGAGTGTAGACTTAGGAATATTTTAGTTATGACTAAACAAACTGTTTTAAGGGACATGCTCATAGTATGGATATTAATATGACTTTCCACAGGGCAGGGAACCCTGACTGCTCTTCGGACTGGAGAGGGACGGGGAGAGGAGGGGGGGAGGAGGAGAAGAGTGGGAGGAGGGGGAGGGAAATGGGAGGCTGGGAGGAGGTGGGAATTTTTCTTTTTTTCTTTCAATAAAAAACATGACTTGCATATGCAGTAAAGTAGGACAGGGAATGTCCCATATATTATACCATTTGTATACAGAGGAATATTCAAACCCGTTTTATTTAAGAGGAATCTTTCTATTATTTTTCAGTAGCAGGTTTTTTATTGATTTCCACAGATTTAAAGATGAAATATTTGCATCATCCCATACCTAGTTAATAAGCTTGTGTGTTGGGTGGTTTTATTTGTTTGTGGTGTGTGTACTTTTGGCTGTGTGTCTGCTAGTTTGTAGGTGTTACGTGCATGAGCTGTGGAGGCCACAGGTTGATGTAAGGAAACCACTCTTTCTCACTTTCCACCGGAACTCACTGATTCTACTAGCTGGGTTGTCTAAACTCCAACACCCTCTACCCCACTGTGCACTGAAATTACAGGGTCCAGGACCTCACTACCTCACTGGACATCCATCTATCTATCTATCTATCTATCTATCTATCTATCTATCTATCTATCAATCATCTAGCTATCATCTATCTATCATCTATCATCAATTGATCTATTTAAAGCATTCATTCAGGTCCTTATGTTTATGCAGAGGTACTTTATCTAACACTTTATCACTCTAGTCCTCCTTGACATATTTTGATGACCTACTTATGTAGATTACCCCTTGTCATGGAGGCTTTGTCTTTATTTGTCATGCTCCATTTGAGCCTTTTTATCAAGTTGCCTGTATCTGACCTTTCTATTCCTTTGAATCTCTTTCCTATTGCTCATGGAAGCTATAGGTCTTAATTCAACCTATCTAAAGCTTTCCAAAGGCCTTGCGTAATACCTTCCAGATGAATCTTTTCTTTTAGTCTTAAATTATTTTTAGTAGCACACTCTACTTACGTACCCCAACACTAGGCTGATTAAGAGACTCATTTCATTTTTCCTATGTGTGATAAATGATATTCTGGTTAAGAGTATTATTATTATATTAATTCGGCATGCATTTAAGAGTTTTATCAAGAATTTAATTTGTGAAGCTGGTTAAACATTAATGCTAAGTTTCCTTCTGAAAAACATGGTTCCAAATCTTATGGTTAGCACTTTTGAAAAATGAAGTAAAAGTCTCTTTACTTCTGTTGAAATTGCCCAGTCAACAAAGGGAAGGTCAGACTTTGATTCCCTTCTTAGACTCCTTTATAGTGATCTCAATGAAATGTGTGAAAAAGAACATACCAAAGTTAAGGTTTTAGAAGGCATATTTTAAAATTGCCTACTTGAATAATTTAGACTGCTAATCTATATTAACCATCAAATCTAGTCAAAAGAAGACATTGCTAACTAATTTCTTTGCATTCCTAAAGCAGATCAAGTATTTTAAGTTACCTTAACTATGTAGGTCAGGCAGCTACATGGAATAGACACTGAGATTCACAAAGATTGAGTATTTTGTCCTCCGAAACACTGAAGATGAATGACAGAAGAGGGTTTCAGTTAAAATTTTACCTTTATGTTGCTGAGTTCAAGCTTGTAATCCTTTGAATTTTGAGTTTAGACGTTTATATACTTTCTTATCTAAGGAAAATTGTTTTAGACTTAGTAACTTAGGTAAACAAATTTGCTATTCTCTGACTACTCATCTTTCAGAGCTCACTGAGACAGAATCCCCATTCTTGTCCCACAATAAGTTACAAAAAGTAAATTGATTTCTCACACGTAAGCAGCAAGGGGTAATATGTGGTATCACAACACATAGAAAAGTGGCCTTGGATGGTGTGTTTTTGATGAACCAAAAGTATTTTTTGATTGAAATTGAAAGGGCATGAATTCCTGATCCCAGTACATTGTATTACAAGAACACTCAATAATTAATTTTGAGCTCTGTGAGAAAGAAGGAAGGAAGGAAGGAAGGAAGGGAGGGAGGGAGGGAGGAAGGTAGGAAGAAAGGAAGGAAGGAAGGAAGGAAAGATTGGAACAGTCAGGTCAACCCAAACTTATCTAAAGATTATTATGAAAATCCCAATATTTATGCTGAATATGGACTTTAGAATTCAAGTTTTTTTATGGCCAACTTTTTTTTTTATCCCCTTAAATGTGTATTACAATATCAATAAGATAACCCACTTTGGTTGGAAATAACTTGATAAAATGAATAAACATCTATGTAGCTCAAAATTCAAGTTTATCCATCATGTAAAACCATGTTTCCATAAGCAATAATGCTTTGACTCAGTGATGATAAAATTTTATGTTTTCAAGTTTTCAAAAATATTTCATACAATTTCTTAATATTTTAAGACTTTACTAACAATTGGAACATCTAATTCACCCCTACTTGGTAAAAAATGAAACTGAATAGTTAGCATATACGCTTTCCCAGTATAGTTTACTATTTCTTTTAGAAAACCATGCATGCTTCAAAATTTGGTATTAATTTCTGAAGGTGGTTATTTACTAATTATTAATCAGAATTTCCAGAAGGCATGCTAAGATGATGAATATTCGCACATATTATGATATTTGATAATATATTGGGCAGTTAATTAGACCAAGATTTGTGTCTTAGCATGCTAAAATTTCATATTGTTGAAGCAAACACGTCTAAAGAATAATTTTTTAATGTCAGAGTCAAGACAAATTCTATATCTCCAGGAAGATGATCAATAGATACTGAGGGTTTGAATACAGGATGTAGCATATCATGCCCAAGCTAGATGAAAGGGTGTGAATGTCACTGCAAAGGAAAGATGCTGATGATGCCGGGTAAGAACTGAGCAGCTATAAAGAATAACTTGGAGCTCCTGGCTACAAGTAGTTAAGGGAAGTTGGTTAATCATCAAGCTTCTGAGTGTTAATAGTGTTCTTTCCTGTTATCTTTTTTTTTTCATGCTCTTCCCTTTCTGTCCAGGGTTACACAAGCTCTTTTCCAGGCTCCCATCCCCAGCAGTGCAGAGAATGACCTGCTGGATAGATAGCAGTGAGAAGAGCAGAAGATGATTCTAAAGTTTAGTGAGTGGGCTGGTCATCTATGGTCACCTTTTGGCTGGTTGAATACCTTGCTATCTGGCTTGCACGTCCTGATGATTTAAACCATGACATTCTTAAGAGCTTTCTTCAGATGGAGGGAAGAAGTGAGGTGATATTCCACTTGCTAGGAAACTAAAAAGAGTTTCCAGATCTCAAAAACTTTACTAGAAAACTATGGAGGTACAGAATGAAAAGACTTGAGAAGCCGGGCGATGGTGGCGCACGCCTTTAATCCCAGCACCCGGGAGGCAGAGGCAGGCGGATCTCTGTGAGTTCGAGACCAGCTTGGTCTACAGAGCTAGTTCCAGGACAGGCTCCAAAGCCACAAAGAAACCCTGTCTCGAAAAACCAAAAAAAAAAAAAAAAAAAAAGAAGAAAGAAAAAAAAAGAAAAAAAAAGAAAAGGCTTGAGAAAATGTTTTAAAATACACTTTTAAAACTAGCTATATTAAGAAGAAGAAATACCTTCTGCACCCAACACATATACACACACCCTTTCTCTCTTATATTTCTCATGTTCTTATTCTCTCTCTTTCTTTCTCATATGTGCGCGCACACACAGAGTTTTGTCTACATACAATATTATCCATTTTGGGATTCATACTGAATGAGTTGAGTCACATCACTTTAGGAATTCAGCTTTTGGACATAAGTAAATGCAGACTGTGCTCTTTCAGGTCACAGTCCTAACTTACTTGTATCTTACATTGCCCTTCTCTGTCTTAGAAGAGGCAGAAAGTTACAGTGGTCATGTGGATTAGAAAACAACAAACAAGGCCTTAGTGTGAACTCATACCCGAATTGATGTTCACTAACTGTTTGTTAGTAAACAAACCAGCATGCACACACACACACATATACATACATACACACACACACATATATATATATATACGCACAAACCAAATCTGACAAAACAAAGCTAATCGTACTTAAATATTTAAGAATTATCCATTACAATTAATTGAATTATTACCATGAGCAATTGTGCTGGAAAATGGAGATGAGAAATATGAGGCCTCCTTTAAATCTTTGACATCACCTCAGCCATTTTATCAAACTTAGCGCAGAATATAACACACTCTAATATTATTTTAATATGTACACCAGCTATTCCGTATTCATTTAAATATGTTTATTTATTCTGTGTGTGTGTGCGCGCGCACATGCTAGACTGCCTATGTACAGCAGAGAGGGCAACTTGTAAAGTGATTCTGTCTTTCAACCTTGTGTGATTTAAGGGTCAAACTCAGGTCCTCAGGTCAACAGGCACCGAGGAAAGGACCTTCACCAGTTGAGAAGTCTTGCCAGCCATGGTTTTATAATTTTATTTAGGAATAAATTAGGAAGGAATATTCTCACGTCATATTGGAGAGTACATGTGTCATATTAATGAAAGGATATAGACCGAAGGAGCAATCAAAAACACGGTAATATAAAGAACTCACTAGCAGTTCAGAGCTCTTGGATTAAAGGTCTTAGTGCTTTGACCTTTAGGGTCCTGGCAAATGAAGCAGATTTAAGACATAGATATGGTGTGTCTACTCAGCTGCTCAGCTGCTGATCAGACAATGCCTTGGAGACTGGAAAAATGCTGAGTAGACACACAGGAAGAAGAAAACAGTTGTATCTGAGATGATGGAGATCCTTTTCCCAGATTATTTCCAGGGAAACCAGAAGGCAAGTTTATCCCTAACTGACTTATTGAACACTTTCAATCGACAAACAATCATTTCACTTAATAAAAAAATTTCAGAGCAAAAGTAAAACCACACAGAAATTGGCCTTCTGAGTGGCAAACATTTTACTTCAGTCCATTTGACAGTGCCTGTGTTAGTTGTCTTTAGCCGACGTACTGTGCATCATGGGTAAGGACTGTGAACATTCTCCAAAAACTTTTCACAGGTTAGTGAGTCTAAAATTACTAGTATGAACTACTATAATGTTATATGGCTTTATTACATCATTTTCTCACAAGTGCAAAGTACAGGATTCTCCCTCTGAAGTACCATTGCCACGCACTGAATGTGGAAGCCTTTTGTATACTCAGAGGACACTATAGAAAACATTTTTTTAAAAAAAAAACAATACTACTTCTCTAATAATTTATTGTGTCATTTAAAAATCAGTATATTTTTGTTTGTTTGATAGCCAATTACTTGATTTAATGCATGACGAATGTCTTGCTCTTATGTGAATTTATGAAATGCTTTATTTTTGGAAATGCTTGTGTTTACATATGTGTGGGGTGCACATGTACCCCATCATATGTACAGATGTGTGCACGTGCATATGAAGCTAGAATTAGTGTGGGTGCTATTCTTGTAGCATTTACTTAAAAAGGCAGGGTCTTTTGCTGAGCTCAGAGCTCACTGATTCAGCTAGTTTAGATTGGCCACTTTTCCCAGGATCCCTGTATCCAGATCAGTGGGACTACAGACATACCATTTTCAAAGTCTAGTCACCATGTTTATGTGGTACACTCTTTGTCCACCGAAGCACCTCACTACCCTCACTAAATAGTTGTGGGCTTAATTTTAAATATGGCAATATAATTTGGGTCTCTGTCTCTGTCTGCTTTCATCGCCCGATGAAAGTTAATCTCCAGGAGGATGACTATATGTCTTTCTTTGGGTTCACCTTCTTATTTAGCTTCTCTAGGATCACGGATTATAGGCTCAATGTCCTTTATTTATGGCTAGAAACCAAATATGAGTGAGTACATCCCATGTTCCTCTTTTTGGGTCTGACTTACCTCACTCAGGATAGTGTTTTCTATTTCCGTCCATTTGCATGCAAAATTCAAGAAGTCATTGGTTTTTACTGCTGAATAGTACTCCAATATGTATATATTCCTTGCTTTCTTCATCCATTCTTCCGTTGAAGGGCATCTAGGTTGTTTCCAGGTTATGGCTATTCACATATGGCCTTTGTAGGAGCCTAGGCCATTTGGATGCTCACCTTACTAGACCTGGAAGGTGGTGGGAGGTCCTTGGACTTCCCACAAGGCAGGGAACCCAGACTCCTCTTTGGGCTGATGAGGGAAGGGGACTTGATTGTGGGAGGGGGAGAGATATGGGAGGCGGTAGAGGGGAGGAGACAGAAATCTTAAATAAATAAATAAATAGATAAATAAATAAATAAATAAAGATGGCGATATATACTTTGAAGTATTGGACTGTACTCAGAATCTCCTGCATGCAAGGAGAATGCTCTACTGCTAAGCTACATTCTCAAAAATCTCTAGATTTGATGAATGTTAATATAGAAAAAAATAACTAAAATCTTTTAGGGTACTCAACAGTTTCATAAAAGGATTGCCAAGAGAAAAAACTCATCTATTTAATAGTCATAGAAATGTGATGTGTCACTTTCTTTTCTATCTAGAGAGGGTTTTTTTTTTTTTGGTATGGTGGGACTACTAATAAAGGGGTAGATTATGCTTTCTCACATGTCTACCTAGAGTAGACACATGTGTCTAGTTATGACAATGTGTTGTAGTGGCAATCACAGTTATGGCCATGCCAGAACATTGGATGCCTCACATGAAGTAGTTATGCATGCTTTTATCCTGCCATTATGAACATAGAGTCAGATTTGACAATGAGTGTCAAAGAATGAAGTCATTCAGAGAATGGAGTCACCTGTGAAGTGAGTTGCTCTGGAGGAGCACCTAGTGTGGCAATAGACATCTGGTGACCTAGAAGTTCGTGATCTAGGACTTGTTTTAAAGTACTTTTAATCACACATAAATGCCTTGAGAAAAATAACACTCTGCTAAGGATTTTTAAAAAAGCTTTCTATTGTTTTTTATTTCCCATTATTCTTCAAATATTCTTAATATCTCTAAGCAAAATGAAGTTTTCAAAGTGGTCTTGAGAATGCCACAAACATTCATTTATATTTTCTTTGGTGGTAGATAATGATGGTTGTAACATTTTTCATTAATTGTGAAAACAGAGAATTCAACTATGCATCCATTATAATAATCATGCTTTTATTCAGTATAAAGGCTGTCTATAGAATGTTATTAAAATGTTCATGGTTAGCCAAAGGGGACTTTATTTTTTAATTTTCAAATTCATGTTTGCAATATTCTTAGTATATGGCACATTATATTTTGATCATGTTCTTCCCCCTTTCCACTTCCCTTACTTTCACTCCTCCTCCCTACCTCACCAAGTTTATGCCTTTTCTGTCTCTGCTAAGATGCCTAAAATCTTGCTTGTGACTACTTAATGTTGTAGGAAACTGTGCATCATTTAAAAGTACCCTGTACAAAAAAGTGATTGGTTCATATGAATAAAAGTTTTAAAGTATTGATTTAGTATTCATTTATTAACTTGAAAATAATTTAAAATAATTCTTTAATATATGTGTTTCCATGTAACTTTTAGTAGTGTGCCATGCCAAGCTTTTAAGAGGAAAAAAAAAATAAGATATTGATTAGTTCAGCTAGAAAATTAGGAGTGGGGTTGCAAATGGATCCATGAACTTCATCTTTTCAGTCTTTGGTACAGACAACAGAAACAGTTCATAAATGGCCTTTGCTGAGCTGGCGAGATGGTCAGTGAGTAAAGGTTCTTGTCATTAAAGAAGATCATCTTAGTTTCTTCACTAGAATCCATGAAATGGAGGGAAAAAACTGACTGTTGCAAGACATTCTCTGATCTCCACATACATGCTGTGGTACACACACACACACATACACACCCAAATACATATGCAGCATCAACTTTGAAATGAATGCTTTTCTTCTTTACTCTGAAAACACACCCATCAGTACATAGTAACTGATAGAATTCACTGAGAGTGGAACATGAATTCTCTTTTGAATTATGTTACTGTGATGATTGTTTGAAGCTCAGGGAAATTGAAGTAATCTGCCTGCAAGTTCCTTTTGAATGGGCTAGCAAATAATAAATCACGGGCAAGAGATTGACTCAGTGGTTAAGAATCTTTGTTGCTTTTGCAGAAGACCTCATGATGTGTAACAATTGCTTATAACTCCAGTCTAAGGGGATCTAATTCTGTCTTCTGACCTCCACAGGCATCAGGTATGCACATAGTGTGATGGAGGAGGGTCATCTGTCTATGTGTTACTTTCATTGGTTAGTAAAGAAACTGCCTTGGCCCTTTGATAGGACAGAAAATTAGGTAGGTGGAGTAAACAGAACAGAATGCTGGGAGGAAGAAGGCAGTGGGGCAAACGCTATGCTTCTCTGACCCGAGACGGACGTAGGCTAGAATATTCCCGGTAAGCTACCACCTAGTGGTGCTACACACACCACCTAGTGGTGCTACACACATTATTAGAAGTGGGTTAATCAAGATGTGAGAATTAGCTGATAAGAGGCTAAAACTAATGGGCCAGGCAGTGTTTAAAGGAATACAGTTTCCTTTTATTAAAAAATTATATATATATATATATATATATATATATATATATATATATATCCAAAACAATATCATTAAAAAAAGAAAATTAGTCCTGTGTCACAAAAAATATTAGTATCATAAAAATGTTAGTCTTATTATTGGCATTTCAAAATGAATGAATGCAGAGCTCCTAATGTTTAGTTCCAATTTCTAATTAAATAAAGATTTGTAGTAATGGCAAAAAAAAAAAGAATACAGTTACCGTGTAATTATTTTGCGTAAAGCTAACCGGTGGCTGGGAGCCGGATGGTGGGAATCGGCCCACAGCTCCTTCTACAAAAGTGTACATACATACATGCAGGCAGAATACTTATACTCATAAAACAATAATATAAATATTTAAATGTTAAAAGAAAAAATTCTTACCTCAAAACTTTTAAAGTTTAGATAAATATAGCCAATCATATATATACATATATATAAAATATTTGTTAATAATAAAATACTTCTTATATCAATTAAAATAAAATAATTATTATCTAAAGAAACATCAGCTCTTTATTGGAAATCTAGTAATTAACTGCAATAGTGTTTAACAAATGCTATTTATTTCCCTTTGCTTTGGATATTCCCACATGTTGCAAAGGCAGCTTGTTCTCCAACCCTCTTTCCAAAGGGAATTGATCTGTTCCCTTGTACTGAAAGCACTGTGAAAACATAATTTCAGATTCAAACCCACTTCTTACCTCAGGCTTAACATTGAAAGTCACAACTTTAATAGAATAATTCATTTTGGAGAAGTAGGCAGCCAAGCAATCATGTTAGCTACTACTACTTATTAATAATAAATGTAAAACACCAAGAGAAAAATATACATTCCTAAGTTAATCAGACAATGTGGCATTATGAATTACAACACAGAAATCTTTCAACTGTTCCTTGAAAACGCTGGAGCATCAAGTTCAATATTGATTGGGAAAAAATGTGTAAACACAGACAAGGAATACACAATGAATTTCTTTGTATATTCTGCACAGAGTGCGCCCTTTATGTCAATGTGTGCATGTAGCTAGCAAGAGGAATTTGTGCAAGGAAAGTGTGACTTGTGGTTAAGGCCTTGCTCAAGTGAGCTAAATTGCCTTCAAGTATCTATCTCACAAGTATGTCTTGTCATTTAATGTTATTCCTCTTGATCCATTCACTTCTGTGTGGCAGGAACTTCCCGGGAAGGTCAGCAGTATATCTAAGAGATTATGACAGCAGAATTATGGTTTCTAACAGGGTTGGCTTTTACACTACCTTAGAAAATGAAATCGCTTTTGATTTACAGTCACTTTACATTAATATGCATTTCTCTCTTGTATTTCACATGGAATTAGGCAGGCCGGGTTTATGCATTCTGCATTACTTCTTGAGGAGCCTACTAAATTACATGTTTTATACAAATCATTCTGACTTAGTTGACATCAGGTGCAAACAATGAGAGAGAATAAGTAGGAGGCTGTGCTTTTCTGTGATATTAATAGCAGGATTAAAGGCCCTGAGACCTTGGTATGACATGCTAGTCAAGGTGTATTTCTCAGTAATGGTTTTAGATCCAGAAACAACATAAATGATACAAGATCAGAGCTTCTAGGGTTCTAAATTATAAAAATAATTTCTGGAATACATTTTTAGATTCCTGGGACTTTGATAAGAGGACATTCCATCATATGTTTTATTAAAAGCAATACTAGACAACAACCCATTTTATGGAGGCTAGAACAAGCACTTCTATAAATGAATGGTCTTGTGATGTCTTTGTTTCTGTACCATCATTGGCTACATGCATGGGAATGCCATTGTGTGTGTAACCTCTTTCAAGAGAGGGAAGAGCGTAGAGTGACAGACACCTTTTGAGATCAAATATGCTGCTCAAGGTTCTCTTAAGTCTAGGCTTTTGAGAGACAGAGATGACTCCATTTGTATTGGAGGACCTATGCTTCTGCCTTACCAAGTTACAGCGCAGAGAACTAGATGCTGTACTTTCAAATCACTGAGTTTTTCAGAAAATACTTGTCATCTTCGTTTTGTCTCCGAGACATTGTTAGTTTTAGATATCAGAAGAGCAGAAGTGGCTGCAACAATGCTGATGGCTCTACAGTGCTTTGTTCCTTCTCAAAGAATGAGGTTTTTGTTTTCTAGTATTATGTACTAAAATTGACTCTGAATGTGGAGTTTCTGTTACTAAAAGATTATTTCTATTCTATAAAAGGAAAGGAAAGTTAGGAGAGTAGAAATAGGTTCATATAGGATTAATAGCTGTTGAAAAGGTCAGGAGACAACAATTTAGCTCCATCAAATTATGACTCAGAGGCACCGGTCTTAGGTTTCGCTCATCATGACTTGCCCGACTTTGAAGCATATTTTTTTTCCCTTGAAGATATATTTTTTTCCTTTTCTTTTAGCTAACTTCGTGATTTATCACTCTGTAAACCAAATGCTTCCTGCCTGTCTCCCATACTTATCTGAATTACATGGATTAAAGCAGTCCTTTATAGTAATAAGATCATTCATTTGAGGAAATTATATTAAGGAAGACAGAATTAATGTCATTTTAAAAAGCAAAGAGACATGATGATTAATATAAACAGCAACAACACAAAGATAAGATGGTTAGTTCTACATTAAAAATCAAAACATGGCAATATGCTAATCACCATTATTCTACACTTAAACTCAGTGCCTCCTTTTCATAGTAGAAAATTCAATCTGTGGCATCAGAAGCTGCTGCTGTTAGAATGACTTAACCATTACCTCAGATCCCTACAACAGGAAATGTTCCCTCTTCATTATTAGATCTATGCATGATTACAGGGAGCCCCTTGCCTGCAGAAGTAGAATCATGATGGACTCTTATCCCTACAGCGAAACCTACATTTTGGTGGAGATAATGGCAGCTTGTCCACTGCCTCCAGCTCACACACAGATCCTCCACTTGCCTAATATGGGTTGTGTTTAGACTGAGAGCAAGTTGTAAGTATAGAAAGTAAAAAAAAAACTCCTTGAAATTCAACAGTTCAAAATTTAGCCTAGGTCTTCATTTAAAAATATATGTGTGTGTTATACATATGTATATATCACGTATGTGTATATATGTTATTATATATTATATATGACTGTGTACATGTGTGTTTGTTGTTTCACTTGTTTATGAGTAAATCTGTGGTCAGAGGTCAAAAGTGGGAGCTTTCCTCTATTGCTCTCTACCTTGTTTTTTGAGACAGGTTCTCTTATTGACTCTGGAGCTCACCTTTTGGCTAGATTGGCTGTTTCCACAGTCCTCCTATGTCTGCTACTCCTGAGCTGGTATAATATTTGTAGGCTGCTGAACCCAAATATTTCACTGGTTCTTGATAGCTTACCTCAGGTCCTCATACTTAGGTAATTAGCAACTTATCCACTGAGTCATTTTCTCATCCCCTTAGTGTGGTTACTCTTAACTGAATATGAACATTAGATTTATCAGAGAATGTTTTGGATATGAACATTGAACTTATCAGAGGTTGTTTGTGAATTATTAACTGGGTGCTTTCTCCACCCATGTAGTCCTAAAAGTGGGACTATAGGTGGCTAAGGCTGGAGGATTGCAAAAGCCCAAACATTTGATTCCAGCCTGAGAAACTTTCTGAGATACCTTTACAAAAGCAAAGCATTTTGATTCTTGAACAGTGGGTGGAAAGACTTAACCAGGAACGCATAGGGAAGGATAGAGTAAACCTGGAGAGATAAAAGAGAGTAAACCAAAAAGAAAGACATTTGAAAAAGCTATGTGGAAAAATACTAGCCCACTATTTTGCAACTCAATTAAACAATATAATTAGAGGTGATAGGGCCCGTGTGATATGAAAGAAGGGTAGGGGAAATACTAGGGTTTATATAGGGATGGGGAAAAGGAGCAGATAATGATAGTGAGTGGGTTGACTAAAATTAAAGATATGTAGGCAAGATGTCTGAGGCCATTCACAAGTTTGTAAGCTAATTTCAAAGTTAAATGAACAAGTACATACTGTGCATTCGTGGGCAATGTTACGTCAAGAATGCATTGGTTTTGAAATGAAAACGGCAGTGCCAGATTTGTGATAGCCCCCCCCCCCCCCCCCCCCAGCTACCAGTCAAGCAGGTCCTAAAGGACTCCAAAACATTGTACTGCTTTTCCAACTGTAACCCCATGGTGACAAACTTATGCTACTTTGGAAGAAGGACATACTGAAAGCAATCTCAAACCAGTTAGTTTTTATGGTGGTAAAAGTTACTATGTGGGTAGCTTCGGGGGAGAAAAGAAACTGATGGCCTTAACCGGTGTTCAAGGCTGCATGCTACAATACCAACCTCCCAAGCAAAATGTCTCCACTGGTGCAATAGCGGTATGTCTGTTTGGGGATAACCCACTTTTTGAGAGTGTTTGTGTCTTGCTCAGGACAGGAAGAATCTTTTGCCGGTTATTGTACACCTGATCTTTGGTCCTAGTGTAGAAGTTATTGTCTCTTTGCTAGACGATTATGCTCTAAAACTGCCTTCTAAATGTTTATGCCTATGTGCATCATCCTGGGATGCTCTAAAATTTGGCCAGAAAAATTTCTTACTGTAATGGGCAGTAATCAATACAGAAGCACACAACTGTACAAAATGCTGACAAAAAGTGACAGTGGCTGTTGAGGAATAAAGGGATATTTTCATAAACCCTCAAGGCTCAGTGCGACATAACTGAAAAAAACCAGAAAAGTGTAGGTATGAAAGGATGGGGAGGAAGGATGTGGAATACTGTCTTCTAGATACGATATTTTTATTACATTTCTAAACTTATAGCAGATGTGGCTAAGACCAAGTCAGGGAAACTCTCAGCATAGATAGTGAGAAACTCACTAGACCCCACTTCTAACCAAGGATCTACTAGCAGGTGATAGCTAGAAGGGATAAGATAGAGATAGAAAGGATCCTTTGAATGATGCCGCTGTTGGGGTGGATTGTCCCACATCCATGTGCACATGGGCAGCACCACCAGGACAGAGGGAGGAAGGAGGATTAGAAGGAGGAGCAGGGAAATCACCAATGATGTAGTTGGGAGGTGGAAATGTAGGACAATATTCAAAGCAGTTGGAATGGGAAAATAGGGTTGGATATAATCATGATTCATCATGTGCCATATGGAATTCTCAAATAATTAAAAAAATCAATCAAAGAATTAAATCACATCTTGAAATACATTTCCATGTGGTATGCTGCGTTTGCTTTGGAATCAACTCCAAATCCCATTAAAACAAATAATTATAAGTGACTAGATCAAACATCACTGTAACTGTACAGCATACACTGCAATTGTATTTCAAAGAGGGGCTTATTTATAGGTGACTCATTTAGGTAAGGAAGTGATCATTAGCTTATACAATGATTTAGATGAGTGAGCAGAGCAAATATTAAAGGATACTATATTCAATAAGCATAGAAACATGAAATGATAATATTACACTAGTATTCAATTGCAGAAAAAGATTCCAAGCTTATATATCGAATGTTTCTATGCCCTTTTCCTACATTCAAAAATGGTTACTATCTGGGGAAAAACATTTGGAATATAAGAAAAGTGGGAATATCCCAAACAAAAAAATCAAAAAAGGAACAGCATTAATGAAATTATCTCCTTAATAAAAATATCTTGGAACACAGAAGTTTCATGTTCATCTCTCACCATATCTGATGTGTGAACAATATATTCATTTAAAAATAATCTCTCTTTTCCAAAATAACATTGCTGTATTTAACAGTCAAGTTGATCTATAAAGTTTCTTATAATTCTAAAAGACACAACACCATGTATATATGTACTTATATGTGCATGTATGTGCTTCTGAAAATTAAAATGATTTTCTACATAAGTATATTTAATTATAATAGTTTATTTAAAACCTTTCCCCTCATTGTAAATCCAACTTATAAAAATTTGTGCTATCCTTGTAAAGAAAGGATGAACTCGTTTCTTCTTTCCCATTTTTCCTGAAATTTCCCCCCAACTTGTTTTCTTTGTTTTATTAGTATGCATTCATTGTACAAAAGCATGGGTTTATCTGACATATTCTTGTTGTGAATGTCTTCTTTTAGTTTAGACCATTAAAAGGCTGATAAGTTCTAAAGCATGTCATACTCCTTTATCTGATCTATCCCACATCCTCAAACCTCCAATCAGCTTTCCTAGCTCCCAAAATTTATGTACTTTCTGTCTCTACTTGTTTTGTTATTTTTGTTTGCTTGTTTGCTTTGTTTTAGTCCCCTGATTCAATTTAGCATTGCCTGTGTGTGCATGGTTAGGAACAATCTAATGGAGGAATATTAGCTTTCAGGAGCCAAGTTCTAGAAGAAACTGACTTCCTCCCCCATCATCATCAATTACCAATTATTCCTCAGATAACAGTGGGGCCTTCTGAGCATCTTTCTGGTCCCTACTGGAATTGTGGTTAGCCTGGCTTTGTGCAGGTGGAATTTATAGGATTGTCCAAAATCATAGTATTGTTTATTATCATATAAAATTGTATCTACTTGAATCTGAATCTGGTTTATTTTTGTTCAAGATAAAGCTTTATTAGCTCATAGATGTGAAACTTCTAGAACATTGCATATGATAAGTATCCAGTGTTTTTGTTGTGAGATTGGAACAATTTCTCTCAGGTGTTCGTAGAGAGGAGGATTCTCGGCAGGGTATGGAAATTGATGAGGTATATGTTGTAACATTTCTAAAAATTCTTTCTTTTTTTTTTCTATGAGACAGTCCTGATTCTAACTCTATATTCAGCTTGTGGTAACTACCTAGATCTAAAATGTGAGGCCTAATCAATGGTTCTAGAAAGAAAAACAATTTCTTGTCCACAACAGGGTATGAAATTCTCCAGCAAGCAAACATAAATTCATCAACATTGTCACATAAAGGGATTTGTTTTTGTTCTGAAATTTCAGTTTACCGCATATTGCCCAGATTTGGGGACATTTAAATAATGCAAGCATTCTTATATGTACCATGTGTATTTGTTTCATTATATTTTGTTTTCTTCCAAAATAAAAAGCCTTGAAATGGACATTTCTCCTATTTTCCTGTGCCATATTTATTTCCATTTCATATAAATAGTCTTATTTTCTTGTGTAAACTGACTGCTCTCCTCTTGAGCAAAGTTCCTAGGAGGTGGGATGAATCTTGTCATACTATAATTTTGATTTAAGTTACTAGAAAAGAAACCCACATCTCAAAACTCAAGGCACTGCTAAGGAAGACCTGTGAAACCCAGGATTATCCAAACAGATGCTATTCTACTATACTCTCTAGTGAAGGGAAACAGAATGGGAACTAGCTGAAATTCACTTATTTCAGTCGATTTTCCTGCTTAGATTATGTTTTGAGCCATGACTCTTGCTGTTTCCAATTTTGGTTCCCCATAACTAACATCTTCCATTGGCAACTCTTTAATATCTCTCAAATAAATTTTATTTTTATTTGAGTATATAGAATCGGCTGTGCTGTTTGCAAACACATAACTCATTCAGGATACATTGGTATTCCATACAAACATTAAGCAATGCCAGCAATTTGACCAAGTCAATTAATATGGCTGCTCAGCTTCTAGTCTGAACCTTGTTGGCGTCTAGAGACTGTCAATTACTTGCCACCTTTTGGGAATCTTTCTTAAACTTTGAAAAGTCCTCTTGTTCTTGACCTTCAGAAATGAGCAATCCTAATAAAATATTAAAAGATATGGACTTGATTTATTTTAGTAGAATGAAAATGAAAAGAAAATGATTTTTCTTTAGTTTGACAATATTGATGTCTACTTTCTTCTAATTTTAATGCAGACACTGTCAGTACACATTACAGACAACTCAGTAAATCTTTACAGAGAAGAGACATTGAAAAATATTCTCCTGATTATTCATTTTCCCCCTGAGACTGGGGCTGCACTACACATGATATACCGTATGTCTCAAACCAAATAGAAACACAGCTAATCACCATTTTACTCGAACACATCAGGGATTGAAAAACACAAGGTAGGCAAATAGATTCTATTACTAATTATCCAAGGGGGGGGAAAAACCTTCTGTTTTGAATTATAAAGTTTACACACCTTTTTCCTTTCCTTGATGCTCTTTTCAGTCTTTCTTATTTGTGTGGTGCATACAAGTGTGAAAGTGCCTATTCCAAAATTTGTGTTAGAGAGAGAGAGAGAGAGAGAGAGAGAGAGAGAGAGAGAGAGAAGGATTTATGGCTCACAGTACAACTATGAAGAGTAGATGAAAAGCAATTGATTTGAATTAAATGGTGGCCACTTCACACACTGTCTTTGGTCTTTGGTGTGCATACATAAACGAGCTAAGGGGTTCTCTTAAATATTAATATCCCAGTATTGTTTTTCATTGCAATAGAAGAATGAGTTTGGTCCTGACTACAGTGTTGAGTGTATACAATCTTGAAAAACATTTGTATAACAAATTTAGAGACGTGTGTGTGTGTGTGTGTGTGTGTGTGTGTGTGTGTATTTGGCTGTAGTTTGAATTGTTTGTACTCAGGGATCCCTGTTTCCTTTTTTTTAAACACCAAAACTAGAACAATAAATATTGTTACAAGCGTTTGCCCTCTGATGTCAGCTTCTTTAGTAGGCACAAGTCAAATTCTGGTAAGCAATCTACTGTTCTCTGAAAACCTTTCCAACCAATACGCAAAAGAGCCTCCAATGCGATGGTGCACAATGGACCGTGCTCTTTAGTTACAACTGTGACACTGAGAATTTGCATGCAGTAAGCATGAACCAGGTCCCTCATCTACTTTTGAAAGCTCCCTGGCCCAGACCTGTATTTGAATCACAACCTTTGTATTTCAACTTGAAATTGAAGGTTTAAAAGCCCACCTTTGTTTTTGAGTTACTAGCTATTTGGGATTTGACTTTTATTCTCTAGTTCTCTGAGGAAGGTACTATATGATAACATAAATCACATTTATATTTAATCTTTAAATTCTAAAAATAATTTTAAAATTTGCTTTAGAGGCCATGTATTGGAGCAGTGTTTACATTGT
Source organism: Microtus oregoni (assembly GCF_018167655.1). Taxonomy (NCBI): domain Eukaryota; kingdom Metazoa; phylum Chordata; class Mammalia; order Rodentia; family Cricetidae; genus Microtus; species Microtus oregoni. The sequence continues at coordinate 17,731,990 of NW_024543097.1, read as the reverse complement.
AGGGGTCACATCCTTAATGACAACCGTTTTTGCTTTCCTGAGAAATAAGCTGTCAATAGCTCTTCATTTAGAGATGGGGTACTAATGAGCCCCTTTTGATTCTGTGATGGATTTTATTTTACCAACTTGATCTTGTGCAGATCTTGTGCATACAACCCTACTTGTTGTTAATTTATGAGTTAGTAATTCTTTCTTGTCCCAAAGATACTGTTTTATTCAATACTGATCCCCCAGCTTTTATGTTTCTGCCCACTTTCTGCAATGGTCATTGAGTCTTGGGTGGCAGATGATATTGGTGTCCCACCTGTGGCTGAACATACCCCGATGTGGTTTCTATGAACTTGGATCCATTGTTAGTTGTTGTGCACTTCATAAAGAAACTTTTCTGGTAAAACATGAGAGCTACACTAACCTATGTGTCTAGAGACTTGATTTTAGAGTGCAATCTGACACTTTCTTCACTTACTGGTATAATAGCAGTAGGGTCACTCATGGAGCTTGTGAGCTCTCTAGTGTTGGGTTCTTGACCAGTACCAGGCATGTATTACCTCCCATGCAATATCTCTTATGGAGTAAGTCATATATTGAACTCTGTAGGTTATTTAAAAAAAAAGAGAGAGGACATAATATTCAGAGGGAGGAATGTTGTGGGAGCTGTGGGCCTGCTTTTTGTCCCACCTTGCTCCCGCACGGCTAGCTTTACACCAGAAATAACAACACACCAATTGTATTCTTTTAAACACTGCTTGGCCCATTATATCTAGCCTCTTCTCAGCTAACTCTCGCACCTGGACTAGCCCATTTCTAATAATGTGTGTAGCACCGCTAGGTGTGCTTACTGGGAAAGATTCAGCATGTCTGACCTGGTGGCTTGCTTCATCGCCTCTGTCTCAGAGAGCAGAGGCCTGGCATCTGCCCCAGAGAGGAGAGCTATCGAGTCTGAGCTCACTTCCTCTTTCTCCCAACATTCTGTTCTGTTTACTCCGCCTACCTAATTTTCTACCTATCACGGCCAAGCAGTTTCTTTATTTTTTAACCAATGACCTTTCTCCATCAGAGGAATGGGGATATAAATATGAGAGGAGTTATAATGGTATGGTGTGCATATTATCAAAATGTACTCAGTAGACTTCTGAAAGAATTAATAAAATATATTAAAATGTAGCAGAGTACCATGCATGATTTCAATGCTCTTGAGCAATTCTTAAGGCCAATTAGAAAGCTGTTGGTTAAAGGCTAAGGTATGCTTATCATTACTGTACCCTTAAGGTTAGCATGCAATTATAGTCTTGATTATGGTCTAGGTGCCATAGCTGGGTCACACTGTTGGTTGCTTTTCTCCTTTGGCAGTTTGCATGGCTCCTTCTAGTACCATAAAACCTAGCTCTTAGTAAAGAGAAATTCTGGTCAGTCCTATCTTGGGGCCTCTGGACCTTGTTCCTGAGGTGTAACAGTGTATTGAACAATAGGGAATTACCTCCAATCACTAAGAATAAACCAAGACAACAGTAATAGCCTGAAATACCTTGGGAGTTTCTTAGACAACTTGACCAACAATTATAAAGAGAGCATATCATATCTGGTGGTTTTTGTTATTGTTTGTTTGTTTGTTTTTATTGTTGTTCTATATTCTTTGTATGGATTGCTGTCAATGAAAATGAAAAAATTCATTAAAGCAATATATATGTATTTGTATACCATGTGTGTCATAGGTATTTTATGTAGTAGTTAATTATACGTTTCCTTATGATTTTATTAGAGACTCTTACCGTTATTTTACCCTTCCTCCACCTTCAGTACCCCTCACCGTACCATGTACCTCACTTACTAGAATGTTCTCATTTTCAGGCTGGAAACCTAGCTATCTAGAAAATCATGCATTTTTGAGGAGAACCTACAACTACTACTTTATTAAGCCCCCATAACTACATTCTAAACATTTGTCTTTATACTTAAAATAAGTGCAATGCTCACTCTTTAGCACCAGAAGTTCTCTTTGCAACCAACAGAATACCACCACCAACCAAAATGCAGTTTTGTGGAGCTCTGTCTCAAAAGGCTAAGTCTGCAATACAACTTCCACATTTAAGTTAAAGGGATCATTATTGAAGAAGGGGGCAAAAAGATTGGGTAAGCCAAGGAATGGGGAGTTTGCTGTAAGATTTTATCTTCTAGTAATGTCAGAAGTTACACCAATAAAATGTTGTCAACATGACTGCTACATGTGAGCCAAACAAGGACAACAATAGACATGTTCACGTGAACGAAGAAAGACTGGTTAGACACAACCATACACAAATACTTCAGGCAAACAAGTAATGCTAAGAATGAGAAATGATCTTATCCAGAGGAAAAAAAGCACACTTTTTCTTTTTTTTTAAATCTATTGTTTATCTAATAACCGCTGATTGGCCTTGAAGAAAGCATAAATGATTAACATAGACAGGCTAAGTAGGTTGTATTTAGGAAAATAATTAATGAAAAAGAGGTCATGAATTTTAAAGAGTACAGTAAGGGTTAAGTGGAAGGGTTTAGATCAGTGGCTCCTAACCTTTAGGCTGCACCCCTTTTGGGAAGTCACACATCAGATATTCTGCTTAACAAATATTTAGACTACAATTTTTAACAGTAGCAACTAAATAATTTTATGGCTGGAGGTCACTGCCACCTAAGGAACCATAATTAAAGGTCCCGGTTTGAGAACCACTGGTTTAGATGGAGGGGAAAAAAGGAGAAATGATTTAATTATAACGTCAAAACAATACACATTTTTTCTAAGGTAGCAAGTTGATTGAAAAGAAAAGAATGAGTATCCAATTTTCTATTCCACTGATCTAATATAGGCCTGTATTATAAAATTTTTAAAAATCTGTAGGAAAAAGGAGATTAAAGTGAAAATGAGCAGTAGGAACATGGATGTGAAGGGGGAAATGGACCAGGGAAGAGGAAAGGCAATGGTATTGGATGGGTGAACATATAAATACATAAGATAGATGTATAAAAAAATCACATCCAAGCCCATTATGTTGCACAATTAATGCAAATAAATATTGAAAAGCCCATTTATAAAACTTATAAATTAAAATTATTTGCAGTAATTAAGCATGAAGCAAATTTTATCATGTTTAAATGCATTTTAACATTGCTCCATTATTATTATAAGTAACATGAACAGGAGAAATATTGACATGAAAATAATTTAAATAATTTAATTTAAACATGCATTTATTGAATACCAGCTGGTCATGGTAGTAACTAATGAGAATGCTAAACACAAATATTCTATTTTATATAATACCTGAAGTGACTTTAGTAGCTGAAAATGACTCTGCTGGTCTTCAACTCATTTCCTGAGCTCTGTCCATACATAAAATTCAATAACTTTTGTTATTTGATCATGTATTATATTTCTCTATCTTGACTTCTTCATTTTCTACATCTTTTTCTAAAACTATGGAACATACTTTTAGTTCCTTTGTCTGATATCTCCTAAGTCTCTGTCCTGTGTCTTTCTGTATTGCTGAATTTTCTGGATCAATTGCCATCTGGATTATTTTTTCCCTATATGCCAAGCCCTAATCAAGACTGTAAGAATCCATGCCTCCTGAAGGACAGAAGATAGGAGGTCATAGCTTCCAGTTTCAATTCGGCAATTAAATCTGCCTGGAAATCTTTAAAACATTTAATCAATATAAACTTTCTGCATGGTATTATTCTAGGCTACCACAATATGCTCAAAATATTTTGCCTGACCTGTTTTTGATTCCCTGAATTTGACTTCATAGAAAAAAACAGTTAAGAAGAGGACTAGGGTTTTCTTTCCCTCCCACCCTACCTCCTCTTTCCTTCCCTTCCTTCCTCCCTCCATCCCTCCCTCCCTTCCTCCCCTCTCTCATTTCTCTCTCTCCCATTCCTTCCTAGGTTCATTTTCTCTGTCCTTCTCTCTCCCTCTCTCTTCTTTGCTTCTTTTCTCATTCATTTAATGTCCTTTTCTTCATTTCTTCTTGCATCTCCTTCCCCTCTTTCCTTTCCACTCTTCCTTTTCTCTTTTTCCCTATTCTCCTCCCTTTCCTCCCTCCTGCATTATCTTCATTGCTTAACTCCCCTTTTCTTGTTCCCTTTCTTTCTTCCAGTTCTTGGTGTCTCAACACAGGGTCCCATTTGTGACAGGAAGTAGTTTATCTCTGAGATATATTTGTAGCCAACTTGATTTCTTAACCTTTCTTTACCAACACTATCTGTACTTATTTTAGACGGCTCTCATTCCTTTAGATAGGAAATAATGTCTTCTGTTTTTTTAATACACCCGCCAATATGCTATGACTTCATTACTTCCATTTCCTCAGTGACTTGATCAACCCCACATCTTTAGATTCTTCAGTGTATTATAGAGATAGATTTTATGACTTCATATTCCCTTAGTAGTCTTTCAACAATTTTCAATACCTCTATCCTCTAGAGTGTGATTCCTGAAATAATTTCAATTTACACATATGTACATATATATGACAAAACCCTATACAGATACAGCTTTATGTATGATATAATCTTATATATGTATATAGTATAATCATTTTTGTATGTATACACATATATGTGTTTTACACACATGCACACACACATATATATTTTATATAACTACACATTTGTATATAAATATATGAATATAACTATGCCACTGGCCAGTAAATTATAAAAAATTATAAATATGCCTATTCACAATATGTATACATATATAATTTATGGTGTAGGAGTTTGTTTTGTTCATGTGTTGCTTTTGTTGGTTAATGAATAAAGAAACTGCTTTGGGGCTGAAAGGGCAGAACTTAGGTAGGTGGAGAAGACAGAACTGAATGCTGAGAAGAAGAGCAGAGTCAGAGACGCCATGGATCTTCTGCCTAAGACAGCCGCCAGTCAGAATCTCTGGTAAGCCACAGTCATGTGGCACTACCTAAATTAAATCAAAGGTTAAATTAAGATCTAAGAATTAACCAACAAGAAGTTAGAGCCAATGGGCCAGGCAGTGTTTAAATTAATACAGTTTCTGTGTTGTTATTTTGCGTGTAAACTAGCTGGATGGCCAGAACTAACAAAGGGCCCACTCTCCTTGCAACAAATTTATAAACATACAAAATATATATTATATATAATTTATAAATGTATCTAATAGACATATTTATATGTGCTTTTTCAATCTTGCTTTTGCTGTGTGTGTATGTCACTAATAATAAACATGTTATCCAGGTACAAAATTGGGCCTTATGAGTTCTTACGTTTAGATGGTTTAGATGGAGACATTGAGACAACGCTGTTAACATATGAAACTAATAGAAAATGAGCATAGGAATGATATGGGAAAGAAGAAATAGAATATAAATGTGGACTGTTTAAGAGCAAACATTAATCTAGGTTCTATTTTGAGTGTAATGAAGAATAATTTCTATTAGTCTATATTTTACCATGAGGCCAGTGGTTTGTTACCTCTCATCTTGCTTTCCAGGTAGCTGCAGGCATCTCCCTGACTCTGCCTTTCTTTTTCTGTTTTTCTCTGGTTGAATTTCCCACCTGGCTCTATTTTACCTAGCAATTGGCTAAATCAGTTTCTTTATTTACAAATGGTAATAAAACATATTCACATCATACTGAGAGACATCCCACATCATCATATGTTATGCAACATGCCATAGTCACTGTACCCCAATAGAATAGTCTGTTTCCCCCCTCCCACCAGTCCTATATATCTTCCCAAATAGATTCCTCTGTTTTAATAATTATCTTTTTAGATATAGATGACTCAAATGAAAGAAAACAAGCAATATTTGTCTTTCTGAGTCTCACTTATATCCATTATATCATAGTTTGAATGAATATGACTACTACATGTTAAAATATTCTTCACTTGATCTTTCAAAAGGATTTTCAACACTATGAAGCCCACTCTCAACAAACAATGAATAACTGTTGAGTTCTTGTGATCTTAACACTTTTTTTATTATATACTAACACTAATTATGCATCATCATATGCATATTTCACTTGAATAAGTCTTGATTATTAATTAGAATATGAGGGCTTATTTTTTTGTACAAAGACTGTGTCTTTCCTAAATATATATCTCTTTGCCTAATACTTACTTGATTTAGCTGATAGAATTAGTGATTAAAATATAAATTAATTTTAATGGCTATTTAAAATGCAACTCAAGATTAATAATTTTAAGCATATAAAATTATTCATATTACTCTCTTCTTGTACATGTATATTTGATATTTAATTGTTTTTTAACCACAAATTAAAGGAAACAAGTTATATTTATTCTCATATTGGTGCATACTCATATCAAAATAATTTGGTAAATTTTGTTGAACAACTGTGCTGAAAAAGGGGGTTATATTGAGTCTCAGTGTGATATACTTGATGTAACATCTTTTCTGGATACATAAATTTTTAGCAGAAGAACCTGGCTTGTCAATTTTAGGACATAAGAAAATATTTATACATAGTTGTATCTGTCTTGAAGATCCTTGGAATTATCTCCTGAATCTACTTTCTGTTTATTAGCAGAAGTCAGAAAAGCTCTTTCACAGAACTTTTCCATTGTGTACTGTTGGTTTCTTGATAACTAATTTTATCTAACTTTAGAATGATCACATGTATCATTTCAATCAAATCAATTTTATTGCTACAAAGATGAGTAATAAACAATCTGGTTTAAAATTCTAGTTACTCATCTTCTCCCTCCTTCCCCTCCTCATTGGGACCTTGGGAGCTCAGTCCAGTGCTCCAGTGTGGGTCTCTGTCTCTATCTCCATCCATCACCAGATGAAGGTTCTATGGTGATATGCAAGATATTCGTCAGTATTGCTATAGGATAGGGTCATTTCAGGTTCCCTATCCTCATCTGCCCAAGGAACTAACTGGGGACATCACCTTGGGCTCCTGAAAGCCACTCTAGGTTCAAGTCTCTTGCCAGCCCTAAGGTGGCTCCCTTAACTAAGAATTGTGCTTCCGTGCTCCCCTATCCCGCCTTCCTTTATCCCAATCATCCTGTTTCCCCAAGTCCCCCCCCATCCTCGCCTTCTCACTTTTCTCTCCCCATCTCCCCTTACCCCCAACCCACCGCACTCACAAGATCCCACTTTTCTCCCCGGCAATTTTGTCTACTTCCCATAGGCAAGAGGATAACTATATGTTTTTCCTTGGGTTCACCTTCTTATTTAGCTTCTTTAGGTTCACCAATTGTAGCTCACCAAGGCCAGCTGGACTATGACCGAATAAGCATGGGATAAAACCAGACTCTCTGAACATGGTGAACAATGAGGGCTGATGAGAAGCCAAGGACAATGGCACGGGGTTTTGATCCTACTTCATGTTCTGGCTGTGTGGGAGCCTAGCCAGTTTGGATGTTCACCTTCCTAGACATGGATGGAGGGGGAGGACCTTGGACTTTCCACAGGGCAGGGAACCCTGACTGCTCTTTGGACTGGAGAGGGAGGGGGAGAGGAGTGGGGGGAGGGGGAGAAGGGTGGGAGGAGGGGGAGGGAAATGGGAGGCTGGGAGGAGGGGGAAACTTTTTTTTCCCTTTTTCTCAATAAAAAAAAAATAAAATTCTCGTTACATAGCTTAGGGATTCTTTCAAAATATTTATTGGTTACTATATTCCACTGCCTCTCATCTGTATCTAATATACACAAATATATAATAATAACTAAATATACAAATGACTTAAAATGGACATTAGAAGACTCTAGAATGAATGACGTAGATAACCTCAGGGATGGAGTTCCAGCATGAGATTTGTAAAGCCTTTGGGATGAATGCCACTGGCAGAGAAAGGTAGCCCAACTCTTCAATCTACAGGGGACAGGGAGCCAAGAGGACCTATAGTTCTGTGTAAAGACAAACATTTTGATCTGGTCACTGATCTCATATTAGAAGCCAGAAAAGGCAGAAGAATGTAGGTTTAAGAAAATAAGTAACTCACAATACTGTAAATCATTGATGCAGTTTAACTATGTTCCAAGGTCACCAGTTTTCCTAAAAAAATTACCTAAAACCTTTGTTTTGGACACAGAGCTCCTAGCAATAAGTAAACACATTTCTTCCCAGATTTTATCTAGTAGGAGATACTTATTCCAATGGTTTTAGTTTTTAATGTTCGGGTTCGGGATAACTTTAAATTTAAAATTTATTCAATGGAATATCAATCTGTTATTTCATTTTATAAAACCAAAGTAGTGAAAAGCTATTAGAAACAATACTAGATGCTACTCAGTGGTGGCACCAACATAGCAAAGAATTTGTTTCCAACAATTTTTGTTTCTGGGAAGCTCAGAGGGCTAAAAAGCTAACTCTCTGAACACATTGTTTTGTTTTAGAGGACAAAAATGAAATAGGTTTACTTTGAAATTAGAAATTGCTAATCCTATTTCCTAAAGTTGTTAACAGTGAGTCAGTGTTTACAATTGGATTATCCACTGCACCAAGGGCTGAATACCATGTGCGGTGGAAATTGAAAAGGCCTGTGTGAGGAGCAGCCATTGATTTCGTGTTGCGGCACAACTGTGGATACGCTGCCTCTTTAGTGCTGCACTCCACTGGTCTATTAAAGTGCGCTTCCAAGATTAGAAGCACGTGAAAGTAAATCATTTAGTGAAGAGAAAATTGAAAATACAATTATGTATGAGATTGACTTAACTTTTGGCTGCCTACATAATAATTATCTTTTAAGCTGAGTATTTTATAAAAAAAAGTGTGCAGGTGTTATTAGAGCCATCACGCTGTGCTGGGAGATAATTGCTGTTTTGTGTTGTTTCTATCTTTTCATAACCCATGAAGCCTGAGCTGGCCTAGTCCTCATGTCAGGATGCAGATGTCTTTAGCTTTCTTGTATAACAGAGTGCTACTCAGGGTTTTCAGAGGAACAAAATTAATTCTGATATAAAAGTACATGTGTGTTAGTTAGACAGACAGACAGGCAGACAGGCAGGCAGGCAGGCAGGCAAGCAGGCAGGCAGGCAGGCAGGCAGGCAGGCAGGCAGACAGGCAGGCAACAGGCAGGCAGGCAGGCAGGCAGACAGGCAGACAGGCAGGCAGGCAGGCAGAGAGACAGGCAGGCAGGCAGGCAGGCAGACAGGCAGGCAGACTGGAAGACAGATAGACAGGCAGACAGGCAGGCAGGCAGGCAGGCAGGCAGGCAGGCAGACAGATAGACAGACAGGCAGGCAAGCAGGCAGGCAGACAGGCAGGCAGGCAGGCAGACAGACAGACAGACAGGCAGGTAAGCAGGCAGGCAGGCATGCAGACTGGAAGACAGATAGACAACTGCTACCAGGATTTCTCTTCACAGTTATCGAGAGTGTTAAATGCCATGATTTGGAAGTTGAGTAGATCAGGGATACCCATAGGTAATAATAATTTCTTTCTCTATCAGAAAGCTTTATATATAAGAGGGTGAATGTCTGAGTTACAAGCTGAAAACGTGCTGACTTGAGACCCCAGAGAGTAACTGTTTGAGTTAAAGTATGAAGGAAACAAAAAGCCCAAACCCTCATTCTTTTAAATTTTATCTTTTAAAACAATCTCTTTTTATTTTACATACCAATCCCAGTTCCTGCCTCTATCTTTTCCTCCCTCTCCTTCTCCCCGTCCCCACTCCCACATTCTTCCCAACCCTCATCTGCTCCTTAGAGAAGATAAGGCCTCACATGGGGAGTCAACAAAGTCTGGCACATAACTTGAGGCGGGACCAAAGCCCTCCCCCTGTATCTAGGCTGAGGAAGGTATCCCTTTGTAGAAAATGGGCTATAAAAAGCCACTTCATGCTCTAGGGTTAAATCCTGGTCCCACTGCCAGGGGCCACACAAACTGCCCAAGTCATACAACTGTCACCCACATTCAGAAGGCCTAGGTTTTTTCTAGGTAGATTCCCCAACTGTCAGTCCAGGGTCAGTGAGCTCCCACTAGGTCTGTTCAGAGGTTTCTTTGGGTTTTGCTATCATGGTCTAAACCCCCTTAAGACAAACAAGAAAGGAGTTTTTTTTTTTTTTTAATTTGGGTGTGAGACAGTATTTTTATTTCTTTTATTCAGAACTTCATTAATTGTATAGGACTCATTCACATTATGGAGGACAATATATTTTACTACATCTACCAATTTAACTGTTAATAGCATCTATAACACCACTCTTAAGGGAAACATTCAGAATAAAGTTTAAAACAAATCCCCAGACTCCCTTTGATCTAGCCAAGTTGGCGCATAAAATTAATTACTACAAACAGAAAGATTGCTTGTTCCTGTTATGTGCTAGTGGACTTAATTATTACCTGGGATTCAGATAACATGGCATGAAATATCTGAACTAATTTCACATTTTGGTTACATTTATAAATATTTCAGCAAGACTATGGTTAGAAGAGCATTTCCAAAGTTCATCCATTGGCACATAGCATAAACATGACAGAGATGGAAGTGATTTCTTTCTTTGGTAGAAGAGTAAATCTTCTTGTGGTGATGTTATCCCTCTACCTGTCTAATGTGGGAGTGTCATATATCAATCTCTTGATTTCATTGGTTAATTAATAAAGAAACTGCTTGGCCTGATAGGTTAGAACATAGGTGGGTGGAGTAAACAGAACAGAATTCTGGGAGGAAGAAGGCAGTGAGGTAAGACGCCTCAGACAGACGCCATGCTGCTCCTCTCCAGGGCAGACGCGATGCAGCCAGCCACCAGGTCAGATGCTGAATCTTTCCTGGTAAGCCACACAGATTATTAGAGATGGGTTAATCAAAATATGAGAATTAGCCAGTTAGAGGCTAGAGCTAGAGGGCCAAGCAGTGTTTCAAAGAATACAGTTTGTGTGTTGTTAATTTCAGGGCATAAGCTAGCCAGGCAGCCAGAAGCTGGGCAGCAGGAATGCAGCCAGCAGCTTTTTCAACACCCGTCATCCTCATTAAAGTCAGGGTGTGCACTAGTCATAGATTCTTTTCATATGACAAAATAAAACCTAAGAACACTCTATGAACCCTGCTGCGGCCCAACTGAGCATACTCACATTTATGGTCTTTTCTTTAAGTCTTCTGTCTGGAGCCACAGACACACATTTCAGACTCATTCTTCTTTCCATTGTCTTATTTACCTTTACTTACATCTCATCAATAGGATGTTAACATAGTAATATGTATCTTAAATGTAATTCTATATGTATATGTGTTTTTCCCAGCATGCAAATCTGTGCACTGTGTGTGTTGCTTGCATTTAAAGGTTGAAAGAGACAATGGGATCACATGGAAATTGGATTTATGGATGATGGAGAACTATCATGTAGGATCTGATAGCTGAGTCCAGGTCTTCTGGAAAAACAGCCAGTGTCCTTAGTTGTCCATCTATCCCTCTATCAACAGTTGTAATAATTTTTTTACAGTATAAAATGTGTGCACAAGACCTATTTTCCTATTAGCAGTAAAGAAAATATTAATAAATTACAAATTAAGAATTTTTTAAGTACCATGGAAAGTTGTTGCCAATGGTTTGTAAAAGTTAAAGTTAGTGAACATTACTTTAAAAAAATAAGACTTGCAAAATTACCAGCAAATATTTTCAAACATCATTTTAATTATTTCATTCCTTAGTTCAGTCATTTGGTATACACATGTGTGTACATGTCTGCTGTGAGTTTCCTGTGGAATCCAGAGAATCATATTTTCATCATGGGGTTTCAGGAGTAAAATTCAGGTCACCAAGTTGTTGGTGAATATGCTTGCTTAGTTGGTGAGTCATCTTACCAGTCCGTAAGCAAAGATTTTAAAAATGAAAGAAGGCTGTATTTGAGATTATATGAGCTAGGTTGTGTGTGATGGGAAACATGGATAGTAAGCAGTGTTGATATAATCACACATGAAGCATAAGCCTAAATATATAAACATTATCAGCTGATAAATATATAAATTATACGCTAATTATATTAAAGATAGTTCATAAACATAAATAGGCAAAAATATGTGTTTATATAATTTTCTCTTCAATTTAGATGATGATCTTGACCAGTGACAGGTAGGATGGTGATCCATCAAAATTTGACTTCATAGGTAAGTAGTAATTCACATGTTTAATTTCTGTCTGTAGCATTGAAGTAATACTCTTTGTCTTAGTTTATCACTACCATAATTCTTCCAGATTTGAATTCCTTTATTTTGATATTGGGTATCAACACCACAAGCAGATACTATGAAATCAAGGGGATAGCGGCTGAAGGGTTGGATTGCTAAATATAAGTTTAGACTTTTAAGAAAACTATAGATTTTTGTTTTTTTGTTTGTTTGCAAGTAGGTAGCTGAATTGGCAAAGAGAGTCTCAGCAGACTGCCAACTCAGTATTATATTACTTCTTAGCTCACTGTGAACTGAAGGGCAAGCAGGGACTTCTCAGTTTTTGCTTATGAAGACAAAGGGAAAACCTTCTTTATAAAGTAGAATGTGGTTCCAGAAGCTTCTTATTAAAATGACATTCTCCCCGTGGGCATGTGTATTAAGATCCAGTTCACCCAGCCTAAAATCAATTACTTCTGCCTATGGCAATGAAAGTCTGAGTTAAATGTAATTCTCAGAGGTAGTTAGCATTCCGTTGAAGGATATTGCTTCTATCCAAGAAGAGAAGTTACCCAATTTAATCAATTCTTGGCCTGTTAAACTTCTGATAGTAAACAAGTTAGATTACCAAGTGTAATTATTAAGTATAGCAATTAAGAAACTGTTTCGGACAAGTCGTGGGGTAATCAATGATTAGTAAGAGGGAAGTTGTGTAATACTTGAATGCTTATTCAGTAGCCCATGCATAACAATTTAAGCACAAACTAGCTTCTGTGAGTATAAACTTGCCTTCTTCTTAGGCATTCTGTGCAGTGTACTTAAGGGTTGCTTACCAAAGAAGAAACCTAAGTAGATTTCCAGCTTAGAAAGTTCAGATGTTCTTCCATGCTCTCTAGGTAGAATATAAACTGTCCTTGCTACCTCATCGCTGCTTACTTTGGTAGCATCATCCTTGCTGTCAGTAGCTCTTGGGATCTGTTCTCTTCATTCTACTTGAATTCCCTTTTCTGGCCAATATTAATTAATTTTTTATTTCTTCAAATGCAATATAGTGTCTCCCTTCAGATACTTACATAAGCTATTAACTTCATTAGAAATGGTTAAACTCTTGTTTTTAGCCTAATTCATATATTCTTGTGTTTCAGGATTAGTACTCTTAGACACTTTCTGTCCTGTGCCTATAGCTGATGAATGTTCTTTCTTCCCAGTCCCATAATGTTCTGGCTTGGACATCCTGTAGCTGCTTCTGAGTGGGGCAAACTGGTTTGTTGAAGTCTATATGTAACTCATGATGTTTATTACAAGAATGTAGGGGCTAATTGGGTAAATATAAAAAAAAATAATTGAACATTTATGAATCAAATCAGATACATTTAAAATGTTTTAGTTGATAAGAAGAAGCTCATAATAATACAGAAATTTGATCCAATACCATATGACATGGAGGGGCAAATAAATACACTTTGATTTCATACAAAATACAGAAGTGAAATTCTAGCAAAAATTTGATTTGCTATTTTCAAATGAACCTTTGGGGGGAAAAAGAAGACAGATTCATCAATTAGTGATATGAAGGGAGGAGAATGACCTTTAAAAAACTAAATTTGTCTCTTCATAACATGCCAATCATTTTATGATTAAAATGTAAAATGTATTTTATAGAACTAAAGGAAAAATATAAGCAAAGAGCATATATTTTACGTTGATGAACAACTAAAATATCACTGGTTTTATTATAAATTTTTGTATAAAAGCATGTATTTTATAAATTGATACTCACCCTTTATCTTTTTTTAATAAAACAAAAAATGTTTGTCTACACTGTAACAGCTGTTATCTGTAGAATGTAGAGAATATGCTCTCACACATATGCCTAGCACTATTAGAGTCTTTGGTGAACTCTAAATCTGCAGATAATTGATAAATGTGTGAGATTAATTCCAAAATGGATTATCAATGGGAGGAAGGGGTATTTTATTCAATTTTATGCAAAGTATAGAGTACAGAGTAACATGCAAAATAGGTAATTAACTTTCTTTCTTAAATACATCTTATTTCAGCAAGTTGAGCCTCTAAACAATTCACAAAGATAGCTTTATCTCATTACATCTATTTGTGTAGTGTGTGTGTGTGTGTGTGTGTGTGTGTGTGTGGCTTTGGATATTCAACTATGGACTTTCAGATGCAAGACATGTCTGATCACCGTGCATCACTGAGCTACAATATCAGCCATATATCTATTTTAATATTATCTAAACTATTCTGTGTCCTTCTGAAAACACTTTTTCTTTCTCTGTGTTGAGTCCTTTCCTTCTTTTCCCTAGATACATTTTAATGATGTCTTTGATTGTTGAAGCAAAATTTTTAATAGAAAATATTTTTTCTTTTTTTCTAATTGCAGGGATTTTTTTTATTACTTTATAAATAATACCAATCAAAATTCCCACTTCCACCCCTTCTCCCACTTCCCTCCTGCTCCCCCACACACCCTCCTCTTTCCTGCACCAGTCCTAAGAGAGGACAAGGCACCCTGCACTGTGGGAAGTCCAAGGCCCTCCCTGCCTACATTCAGGCTTAGGAAGGTTTACATTCAAAGAGAATAGGATCCCAAAAAGCCAGTACATGTAGTAGAGAAAAATCCCAGTGCCATTATCATTCATCCCTCAGTCCGCCCCAATTGTCAACCACATTCAGAGGGTTCAGTGTGATCCCATGCTTGTCTCTGATATTTGTTCATACGTTTTATCTTTGTTTTCCTTAACACATTATTTATACTCATAGAATAACTGTTTGGAGATGTGATCAGTCATATTATTTTATATTGTTTAATTATAGCACAACACATTGAAAGAAACAGAAGATTTTTGAATTACTGATCTGAGAAAAATTTTTTTTAGTAAAGACTTAATTATAGTCTACTCATGTAGAAGCAAAAAATGAAAGAAAAAACAGTGTTTAGAAACTGGTTTAAATATCTGTGTGGAAATTTTATAGTGTTCTTCCAGGTAAGTTTTTATCTTACTTGCTGCAGTTTATGTAAATAGTATTAAATTTAACTCAGTGAAGTTTAGTGTATTGACATCAGGAAGAGTTTTGAGCCAATGTTTTTTTAATGAAGATACTGCTTTATTTATTTTCACAATAATTATATATTCCACTGATCTTATCTGGTCATTCATTCGGGTGCCAGAGAAAATGCAGTTTTGAAACCTGGATGGATACAATATTCAGAACAGATATATGGACATGGATCTTTTGTGTGTTTCCTTTAACCTACAAATACCTGCGAAATTTCTGAGCTTATTCGTGTGCAATTTTAAGACCAGAAAGTTTAGACAAGCATCTTCGGAATTAGATTCTGTTTGCTCAGATGTGGCAGGTGTGCAGCACTTCGTCTTGGCTTGCTTACAGAATCTTAATCCATGCAGGAAGTATGCCACCTTATCTGCCCCCATCATTAGTTCTAGAGACACCGCTAAGTTTGGAGATCCGAATGTAAGCACGAGTTGTTCAGAACAGCTTGAAGCTAAGCTGTTCTTGTCATCATGGTCACTTAAAAACAAGGTACTCTCAATGCATACCCGTTTCCTCAGAATTCATCCTCAGGAGGGCCAATTTCCCCAGTGAGATGCTAATCTGACAGCCAGTCTCTTCCACTGTTGCTGGGTAATTCCAGTTCTGTATTAGCAAGCACTCATTCACCTGTGACTGACTTACCTCTTCAGAGTCCCCAGACTACTCAGTCCCTTCAGGGCTGGCTACGTTAATTCTAATTTTCCTAAGATAGAAAGGACTAAAGACGAAACTGCCTGCTTCATAGTTAAGCAGAGAAATTTCACAACGAGTTGACAGCATCACTTTTTGTGATGGGAGAAGCAGAGGGTTTTTTGTTTGTTTGGTTTGGTTTGGTTTTTAAGTTTTCTTTAGGATTAGGAAATAGTTCAGTGTAAAAAATGCTAAATAAGCAGGTGGACTCAAACTTGATCCCTGTAAATAACTGGGTGCAGTGATGTAGGTTAGTAATTTTAGTGTTGGGGAGGTGGAGAAAGAGAAATGCCCAGAACTCCCTGGCCAATGACCTACCCTAATCATCAAATCCTAGGTCCACATGGGAGACTACAACAAAACAATGGGTATATATAAATACCCATTCTTCCGGCCCCTATCACCACCACTGCACACACGCGCACATGTACACACGCACACAAAGCAAACTTTCTTGCTCAGAATTCATGATCGTCCCTCAAAGACTGTCCGACCTGTCCTCAGTTATAAATAGGAGAATAAACAACAGCTCAGAGAGAGTCTGAACACAGGCAGCCTACAGAGCTAATACCTTTATCTTTTTTTCATCAGACTAAGCCCACCACACAAAGCAGGACGCAATCCGTGTCTAGTAAGGCTGTACATTTGCTGAGAGGAAACTGTCAGACTGCTCTCATCTCTTCTACAGATGTCATTTATATATTCAAGCTGTGACATTACAAGTACAATCATCTATATTTCAAAAGGGAGTTCAGTTGTACTGTAATTTGAATTTTCTCTTTGTTTTCAAAGATAAAGGATTTTAACAGTTTAGGAGACCATATCGGGGTTCCTTGTTTTGCTTTTTTTTTCTTGTTTTGTTTTGTTTTTTTCCCCTGAGATTAAGACAGTGCATGCTTATAGCATTAATTACTTTAGAAAATGGTGTGTGTGTGTGTGTGTGTGTGTGTGTGTGTGTGTGAATGTGCGTATGTTTTCTTTTAGAGCCCAATTTCCACTCATTACTAGAGAGCTGAATTCTAAATCAAGGATTGTAGAGGAGAGATGTGCAACCTGAATAAAACATTTCCAGGGGAGTCTGAAGAATAGTCCTGAATAAAGGGGGCTGAAATGTTCTTGAACCATAATTGGAAAAACTTCAAGTGTGTGTACTCGGGAGCACATGCACCGAGAAGGGGTTCATTATCATTATTCTTCACGCAGGTTAACATTTATAGGGCCCCAATAGTATTTTTAGTTTTGAGTTGAGCACAAGTGCTCTGATAAGTGGTCTTCTGTCTAAATTACCCATGTGGAAATTCGTCTCTAATCACTCTCCGCACACAGGCGGCATTGACAAACAACCCCAGAGCAAGGGGACTTTTAATGTGGCAGTAGAATCAGCTCACAGCAAAACAAAAGAATCAGTTAAGGCAAGTGTGTCCTTTGAAAGCCAGCATCAATGGTTGTCCTGTGTTTTTTCACTGGTTTGATCCTAACAGTCCTGAAACATGCTTGCTGACCTCCTACCCTTCCTATCACCATGGGATTATAGTTGGAAATTAAAGCAGACTGAGGAGGACCATGGATTAGATTTAGTTTTTGACTTCAAACACATTGTACTTTATAAATAACTGGTAGGCTATTCTCTATCTTTGATCACATAGAACAACAATTATTGTTACATGTGAGAGCCATTCTCTGATACTTACTTATAAAAAGCCACTATAGATTTTTGAGGTAATTGTTATAGTACAAAGGAGATAATGAATAATAAAATGCTCTTCTGATTATTGAATATAGGATGGAGTTGAGAAAGGGTAACTGGGTCACAGCTTTGTAGAAAGTAATGCACTCTTCTGAGTATAAATCTCTATGCCCATTTTTCATATACACAAGGGTAAAAAAATGAACCCACCACCTAACAAGAAATAAAGTATCACCCATAACCAAACATTGCTATGCTGAATTGTACACTAAGAATTATTGACTTTGTTAGCTAGGCAGTGGAGAGCTGTTAAAATGTTTTAGCAGGTGAGCGACATGTCCAGAATTGTATTTTATGAAGATTAACCCAATGACATTTTCAGGATTGATCAGCATGAAGCCTGTACGGTGACAGAACAGACTGCGGCAAAGCAGATCTGAAATATGGTCGGTGCAATGAGAACAGAAGTAAGAAATTGACTTGAGCGATACATGACCCCTGAACTACAAGAGCTGACTATTAAATATGGGACCTGAGGTAAGGGATGTCAGAGATGAGTTCAGACACTTTGAGTCTAGATGAGAAATCAAGTATGGACGAGAAGGAACATTCTGTCTTTGGTTATATTATCGCTTATGTGCTGTGAATTGTATAATCGATTGCAGTCTAAAAATCGTGTGTCCAAATACATACTCCACATGGAGTAAGCATATTGTGCCATCTTGACATCTATTCTTTTGCACAGTAATCCACTGTCAATCACATGTAAGTATTACATTGTCCAGGAATATTTTCTATATCAAATCTATAGTTGGCAAGAGTTAAAAAAACTGAAAAAGTGGTATATTAAAAATAAAACAACAAATTGATATTCTAGCAAACTTTCATCTAAAAATAAAGTATGTGAATCTGTGATAAACTCTAGCTTCAATTTATTCATTCTACTAAAACCCAATTACTAGATGTGTATATATGGGTGATTTTCCAGAATTAATTTTAGGTCTTTAGATTATATTGAAGAATTCATGTAACTTATGGGAACAAGTTCTCATAAAAGTTTTGCATTCTAAGAAGCAAATAAAAAGGATTTTTTACTATTCTTTTCTCACTTAAAAATGAATGAAAATTATGCTTAGACATCCTTGTGCATTTAATAAGTCCCAGCCAAGGGTCTCCACACATTATCCGGACACAAAAATTTATCTATTTCACCATCCACTCTACACATTGAGTGCATGGACTTTAATTTAATGCCTTATGCTCCTATGTGCCTTAGATTTCAAGAGGTCCACAGAGGGTATGAAACAATGATTTCAGCAGTGTATTTCATATGTTAAGGAGATTAGAAGAAAATAATGAATCTTAAAAGATATCAATATACCATGTCTATACTTGTGCATTTTTATATCTGTAAGTATGTATGTCTGTACATACATGTATGTTTTCTAAAAAATCATAGCTAAGCATGCAATTACAGTGCAAAATATGTGTGTTTGTATTCATTCATAAAGAAAATAGAAGCATCCCATTACCTCATTAAATTGATGAAATATTTATGAGACTTTAAGTCACTTTTTATCTTCAATAACTGTGTCATTTGTACAAAAGAGGGTATTCCATTATGGTGATTTAATGTGTGTGTGTAAGGAATTTTGCTAATATTAGTCCATATTTATATTAATTCCCCTTTCCATTCATAAACCCTATTTTCATGTCTTTTTTTTTATTTTCTCTTGCTTTGTTTTTCCTCTATTGCAAATGAGATTTTGCAGGCTTTCCCAGCTGATTTGAATTCCTGTGACCAAAAAATCATTCTATATTCAGTATTCCTTAATGAATAACCCAATTATAATGATAACATAAATTTAGATTATATGTATAGTTCTAATTCATGATGTACTGTGGAAATAGAAAGAAAAGATAGGAAATCAGAGCCATTAAGTGGGAGGGTCAAATCACTTATGAGATTAAAATTTAAATCAGGTTTTCAAAAAGAACATACTTTAGATACTTTATGATCTAACTAAGCATCTGTTTTCCAAATTGCTGTTTTACTATATGGAGAAAATACTAGTACTTTCCACATTTATTTTCAAGACATCCACAAACACCCCAACAACACAAACACTTTTGAAGGCTAATGACAATTTGTAATTCTTAGTACGTAATCTTTAATGTGTTATATAAAATTTAATAAACATATATTAGAGTTTTTACACTCTTTTTTACTTTGACTTATAACACTTTATTTTAAGCTTTCATATTTAGCATGATGTAAAACAAGCAAGTTTAGACAATAGATCCCATCAAATATGAGATAGATATGTGATCAAACTAGAAAAGTGGCCAATATTGCAAACACTGCATGTCTTAGATAAATAGATTTGTCTTCCTTTCTTTATGCAAAAATCATGAATAAGAGGACTCTGCTTTTGTTCTCCTCTAACTGGAAACATTCTCTTGAGCATCACATTCATTTATCAGACATTTATTCTCTACTTTCATTATTTGTTTACAGCTATTAGCAAACAAACGGTGTGCCTTTTCTCTTTCTCTCTCTCTCTCTTTCTTTCTTTCTTTCTTTCTTTCTTTCTTTCTATCTTTCTGTTTCTTGAGACAGAGTTTCTCTGTGCAACTGCCATGGCTGTCCTGGAACTTGCTTTGTAGCCTGGGCTGGCCTCCTTCTGCATCCCAAGAGCCACCACACCCAATCAGTGTGTGTCCCCTCCCCCCCTTTGTTTTTATATTTAAGAAATATTTTTCTTTCCAAGGTCATTTCTTAAAATGTATGTTTGCACATGTTCTGTGACTGTGGAGGTCAGAGTACAACTTATTGCTCCTCCCCTTCTACCATGTAAGTTGTAAGTCCCAGAGATCAAACTCAGAGGGTTACGTTTGGCTGCAACCATGCCTAACCATTGAATCATGGCTTGGGGGGGGGGGTTGTTTATTGATTTTGGATTTTTTTTCTGAATAGATAATATTTTGTTTCTTTTTCTTATTTTCCTCTCAGTTTTAAGACTTTCCAGCATACAGGGAGTTTCGAAAGACAGCGCTATGAGTGAATGTGAGATTATAAGTAAGACCCATGCCTTCAGGTCTAGGAATCTCAGACAGGGTGAGTGAAACACTGCTAGGATAAAAGCTGATATGAGTGGTAGGGGAATGGAGACTATTACTCAAATAAGATGATAGAGCTAATATGGGAAATGCAGTCAAGAGAAAAGAGATTTCATGAGATTTTAGGACAAAGTCTCAAACATGCAGCTCCTGATGCAAAGACATGTGTCTTTCTCTTGATATATTAGAATGCTCTGCAGTAATCTGAGAGCATTCTGAAGCTGGCAATCGAATGGCTAAACTTTGAGAAGGACCGCTATGGAAGTAACCCATGAAGACTTTGCTTTTCCATTCATTCCATATGTCTTCCTATAATAATGTGGGCTGGCTACATTGTTAATATTCACAACCAGCACAAAAGACGGAGTACATTAGAGCAATGACTCCCAATATAGAAGATATAAGCAATACTGCAAATATTATCCACATATATTTCATTTGCTTATTTTCATTTAAGATAACAGAAGAATTGGTTTTAAATGACAAGTTCCATTAAAAAGTTCATCAGTTTTAAGTAGACATAGTTTCTTCTAAGCAACAAATTTTGAGTCTCAGCAAATCACCTGTATACTTGTCTTATTTTTATTCACTAAACAATTATTTATTAGGATTTGATATTTCTTTCAGCGTGTTATAGAACAATTATTATATTTTATAATTACAGAAGTCTAAGCAAGTTTTTTCCTTAGTATTACTAAATTATTGCCTAGGAAAAAATTATTACATATTTTTAATTATAAAACCAGAGTGTAAAGCTGTGTTTCATCCATAAACTAGTATAGGCCAGCTGCAGGAAAATCTTCTGAGATGCTTTTCAATATTCAAGTTTTCTGAGGTGCAGTTTGAAAGTTAACAGATGAACACATTTTTATTTGTATTTATCATTCAAAGTTAGAGGTTCGCTTGGAAGAGTGTTCTTCAGAACTCTATGCATATGTCAAGCATGCTTCTCAAGGAATTAATAAGTGCTAATTTGAGGATTTACTCATTGCTCCATTAGTTCCATTTTCAGCTCATTGTTCTCATTTATTTTTTTTTACTCTCCTGCCCTCTCCCTCCCTCTCCTCTTCTCTCCTTTTCTCCTTTTTTCTTTAGTACCCTCTAGCAACTAACGGATTCCACACACATGTGTATGTCCTCAAATCTTAATCAAAGACAGCTTTGAAAAGAGTATATTAGACTGTACCATGCATTCTAATTGTTCTTAATAAAAACCCGGAGTCACCTATTAGAGCGTGAAAGCTGAGAGAACAGAGAAGCGAAACAGCCACTAGAGAGACTCTACCTCTACAGAATCCTCAGACCAAAGGGTGATTTTTGTCCTTAGACTGTCTCCTCAGACTGTGTCCATTCAGTGAGTGCTTCAAACTGCACCTCAGACTGCAACCATCTCCATAAAAGTCTCAGACTGCATTGAGCTCTTGTCTCCTCCCACTTTATATCCATCTCTCTGCCCAGCCACTTCACTCCTGTCTCCATCTCCCTAATGCGGGGATCCCAAGTGCTGAGCACATTTGTGTGAGCTCTGTTTCTCTTTTAGACAGATTCAATCTCTTATAGTCCAGGGTGTCCTTGAATTAGCTGAGATCCCTCTGCCACTACTCTGTGCCCTCTAGTTGCTTAACTCTGCACTCTTCAGGCAAGTTTTATTAGTTAAAGCCCAAACAAAATACCACTACACTTTACCACTCATTTTCAAAATACCCATAATGCGATAGGGCATGACACCCTTACAAACTTTTACTCAGTTTTACATAAAACATTGTAGTTATTTGTCATGAAAAAGCAAAACAAAACAGCATTAGTCTCTGAGGTGTTTTAGTATATAAATCAGTGGGTCCCTGTCTGTATCTGCTGGGAGAAAAGTGACAGAAGAGCCTTCATCTTTGCAGGTCTTTTCTGTTATTTCACCTCTGCATTCTTTTCGGTATGAAATAAACAACTCAGCTATATACATGGAGCCTTTTTCAGAAGGATGTGAACTGTTGATTGCACCATTTTTTCTATTTGCACAGCTGCTATAACCTTCGATCTAAAGTAATTCCTCACTGTCTTCCCTTTCTCTTGTTTTATTCTCTTTGATGAGCTGTCACTTTGTAAAACAAATGTTCATATTCTACCATTAGATTATTCTAGCACATTACCTGCCAGGCAGTGGGATACGTATTAGCCAGGTTGTTTTCTATGAAAAGTGCAGGGCCAATGTTAGGTAAAAATTAAAATGGATCATTTTTGTGAAGTAATTTATAAACTTGTACATTGCCTTTCCTATGTGTGTGTGTCTGTGCGTGTGTGCGTCTCTCTAACTAGCTGACTATCATTCATCCTATTACAATTGTCCTTATATCACCACTACTTAACAAATTTAACATAAGCAATTTTAAATCCACAACAGCTTGTTGAATGATTCTGGTAGGCCTTATTTTCCTGATATACTGTACAACTCCATTTTCTCTTTATTATAATCATCCCGAGCAGACACATCACAAGCTAGAGGCTAATCTTCATTTTCTCCCATCCAAGTACTAAGCAGACTTGCCCCTGCTTAGCTTTGGAGATCAGATAAGGTGGACAAATCAGGGTCATATGGCTGTTGACCATTCTTTCATGAATAAAACTGAAGTCTTTGGCTTTCAGGCTCACTGGACCTCTTTTGACCTTAGAAGCTTTTCTGAAACAACTGCGCCTTTAGATCATAGTGAAACCTCTCAGAGAATTTTAGTGAAGAAACCAGATGATGAATGGATTCTGCTCTTTCCCCAGTCACCCAGGAGTAACTACATTGCTACAGCTACATACGAATGCAGCACTATTTGTGATGTGGTACTCACAGACTCCTTTGAATTGAAAGTAACTTTAAAGGTTGAGTCAGACAGAAATGATCATGGAAAAGAGAAATCATGCCAGACATATGGCAGTTTGGATATAGACTGTCATTTTTAGATTTCACAGGAATCTTAAAAAAAAATCTTATATAGAGTTAGAACACAGTTCAATGTTTCAAATATGTTTTTTGCATCATATTGAATAATATCATCTTTTGTAATTTTTATTTTAACCAAAAGGCAATTAGGTATATTCAATCCCCAGAATTATGGGGGAAAAAGAAATTCATAAAAGAATCACATTTTATTTTTTATAAATTTGATATAGTCTCTATAGTATTCAAAAATCTAGGTCTATACAATTAAATACGAAGCACACATAGTGTCTAAGTATCTGTTGTTCCTCTGACTAATGTAACAATATGGATTGTTTAAATGTTTAGAATTGTTTTTTTATTTAATATTTGTCTTAGCAGGCATAACATGTTTTGTAGAGTGATTGTCTAGAACGCAGCATGTCCTAGATTTTACCCTCAGAAGTGCCAGAAAATACTGAAATTATTTTCACACACCTTATTTTTATTTAAAATTAATCTCATAGTTTTCTATATATAATTGTATTTACAATGTTCCCAACATTGATACTTTTGAATTAGATAATCATTTCTTATTTTCCTCACCTCCCAACAAGGAAGTAACCATTGTCTCCACCATTACCAACCCATTTATAATCAACATTATCTTTAACTTCACTGTAAATATTTTCTATTCTTCGATTATTAGCAATGCTAGTTATCTTTTACATTTTATCTCTCAGAATTATTATTTATATATTTTTAATGTTTTTGTATTTCCTTCCTTATTGATATGTAAATGCTTTACATAATCTAATTGAAAACTAAATATGAAGGGAAGAGGTAGAATATCTCGTTCTGTTTGAATTTTTTTTTTTTTTTTTTGGTTTTTCGAGACAGGGTTTCTCTGTGATTTTGGAGCCTGTCCTGGAACTAGCTCTGTAGACCAGGCTGGTCTCGAACTCACAGAGATCCGCCTGCCTCTGCCTCCCGAGTGCTGGGATTAAAGGCGTGCGCCACCATCGCCCGGCGTTCTGTTTGAATTTTTTCAGCTGCAATGAAAACTTCATAACTAGGGTTGGAAAATAGTTAGCTCTGTATTTTTTTTTGGTTATTGTTAACGTTCTCTGGTGATTTATCTATTGTTCTTTTTGTCTGTTTGTCTCTCTCGGTCTATCATTTATTTAATGTTTATTTATTGAGATTATAATACAGTTACATTATTCCCAATTCTTTTCATTCCTCTAAACCCTACCATATATCCCTCTTTGCTCTCATTTAAATGTATGGCCTATTTATCTCCCAAATAATTGTGGTTGCATGCATGTATAGATATGTGTACACACAAACACACACACACACACACACACACGTTCATTTTATATGGTCTTACATTTAATTTTGTTTTCAGGACTGTGTATTTGGTATTGACTATTCAGTTGACATGATTATTCTTGGAGAAGCCTTTTTCTCCCAATCTGAAGAACCCTTAGTTGTTGTGTAATATATTTTTTAACTATGTAAATATGTGTTTCATTTGTTTATGCTGTGGAATATTACTTTAAATGTGTAAAAATGTTTACACTTGTTTCTGCCACATTTGTTTAGCCATGTAAGTATGTGTGTTCAGTTATGTAAACATGTGTTGCATTTGTTTCAACTTGCCTGCCTAAGGCATCTGATTGGTCTAATAAAGAGCTAAGCAGCCAATAGCCAGGCAGGAGAGGGATAGTCAGGGCTGTGGGCCAGAGAGAATAAATAGAAGGAGGAATCTAGGCTGGAGAGAAGAGGAATGAGAGAAGATAATGAAGGAGAAAGAAAGGTGTATACCAGGAGCCAGAAATCAGGCACCTGCCATCCAGACACACACTGGAGAAAAAAGTGAAAGGAAGACATAGAGAATGGGGAAAAAGGAAAAAGGCTCAAAACAAAAGAGAAACAGGTTAATTTAAGCTAAAGGAGCTAGCCAGAACCAAGCCCAAGCTAAGACAGGCATTTATAAGTGATAAAAAGCTTCCATGTCATGATTTGAGAGCTGGTTCCAAGGACAAAGCCTTCTGCACTTACTTGTCTGTAGTTCTTTACAAATCTTGAGCTCTCATAGTGTTGGAATCTGAACCAGGCTTAGTGATGTTGTGGATTTAGGAGGAGAACATACATTGGTCTCTTTATTAAGCCAGCAAAATTCCTATGTTTCTGGAGGACAAAGGTAAAATATACGATACATAAAACATTTTTATTTTCAAATCTTAAATACAGTTTTCCGTTATTCTTGAGAATCATGTAAGTATGAATACAAAATAATATGATCATAGTCATTCCATTTTCCATCACTTCTCCCCATATTTCCCACCTGGTCCCTTCTGAAATTCATAACTTTTTTATGTTTTGATAACCTACTTCCTTCACCTTTCAGAAATGTAATTCTATATCTCTGTATCATCTAGCTTGTAGATCCCCCAAGGAGATACACTTTCTGTAGAAACTCATTGTTTGATTCAATACCAATAATGGTGAGGAAATTTGTTTTAGATCTTTTCTCCAAATATGTATTTATCTAAATTTACTCCTCAGATACTTGGTGACCTCTAATACATTTATTATTTGGGATTCATTCAGTCTTCCAGGCTTTTTCAATCTACCATTAAGGTTTGAGGCATTCCCTTTCAGTCTGTTTTCTTTTTTTTTTCTACTTGAAATTTTAGTATCACACATTTTATATACAGAGATATGTGTCTATAAAATATTCTTTAAGACAGAAAATAAGCAGAAATGAGCCTATACCAGATAAGAACAACAGGTTGCTTTAGAAAAACAAAAAAACTAATAGTAGTGTCCACATACACAGATTTTATTGTGTTATTTTTGTTTATAGAAAAATAAACATTTTTCCCTCCGGGTTTACTTATCATTGTGATTTCCTACATTTCCTAAGAATTTCCAAAGACTCAGTGAACTTCCATCCCATTGTTCTTTCTATCTTCCTCTAAGTAGCCTAAGTTATTGCTTTTACATTTCAGTACGCACTCCTTGCCTGCTTGACCTGCTAATTGAGGATTTTGACATTCGCAGGCCTTTTGAACCGCTTTTCTTGTGAGCTAACACCAGCCTCTCGATTTGACTGTTTTACTCACCCTTTACTTTTTCACCTTGTGTCATCTTTTTTCTTTTTTTCAGGGGCACTGAGTCTGTTTGTTTGTTTGGTTTTTTATGTCTAAATGCAGACGTGCTCCGGTGACAGGAAATGTCATCCCACTCATGTTCTCTGTTTTGTTATGTGCTTTATTAAAGTTTCCATTTCTTAACCCATGGATTAGCACAATGCCACGGTCACCTAAAGAATTTTACCTCAGTTAACACCAATGGGCATGTGTTAAATTAGGAGGTATATGTGTGTCTGAGTTGGGGAAATGATGGCAAATGAAACAGAATGTGGGAGCCTAGCCAGTTTGGACGTTCACCTTCCTAGACATGGACGGAGGGGGGGGAGAACCTTGTACTTTCCACAGGGCAGGGAACCTTGACTGCTCTTTGGACTGGAGAGGGAGGAGGAGAGGAGTGGGGGAAGGGAGAGAAGGGTGGGAGGAGGGGGAGGGAAATGGGATGCTGGGAGGAGGCGGAAACTTTTTTTTTCTTTTTCTCAATAAAAAAAAAGAAAAAATGAATTACTAGAAATCACTGACACTTTCTGGATGAAGAATTTGGGTAATGAAATGTTATATAGGCATTAGGTATACAGATGGAATATAAAACACCAAAGCTAAAACTGGGAAGGATTATCGAGTCTGTTACATTGGATTTTAATACTTTTCTCTTGTATGGAAGTTAGATATTCCTATAAGATCACCTCACATGTCTGAACATGAACATAAAATTACTGTGCCGAAAGATGGGCTATAGTGGCACTTGCCTTTAATCATAGCACATGGGAGGCAGAAAGAGGTGGATTCCTGGATTTGAGGCTAGCCTGGTCTACAAAGTGAGTTCTCTGACAGGCTCCAAAAGCTACAGAGAAACCCTGTCTTGAAAACAATAAACAAACAAACAAAAACCCTAGAGCTCATAGTGTACTTAATAGCATTCCCAGAAATTTAGGACAGTAATAAATATCACCCCCCAAAAAATTCAAAACAAAGCAAAACAAAAAGAACTCTGGGGTAATTAGCCATCAGAGTCAGAAATAGAAGTAAGCCTATGCCACATAGTGTAGGTATTTTCAAGTAATATTTTATATGTATGAATAAAAAAGTATTGGAAGACCATGTTGCTTAAGGTTGCAGTTTACCAAGTCTTGACAGCTCTCTGAGCTCAATGCAAAATGGAAAACTGTTTTCCCTCAGTAGAAACTTCCTCCTACTCTCTGCCTGACCTTGTTTAGAATCTATCCCTAAGCTTGGATGCCTAATTTCAGCGTGATCTTTGATGGAGTTCCCTGCACATGCTCTTCCACTGCTATCCATATGATAATTAAGTATTGTGCTACTCTCTGTATGATGGGATGGTGCTGCCAAATGCAAATAAAGCATACTATAAGCACCCAAGAGGTGATGTCCCAACTGCTGTTGCCATCTTATATATATCCCCAGTCACAGTCCCACATAGTCCCTCATTCTGGAATAAAGTTTAGCTGTCTCACTAAAGCTGACCCCAGAAGGTTCTTTCTGTCGTATTCACAGCATGCCCATCCTGCCCACTGCCTCAGCTCTTTTCATCCTTGTAGACTGGTGGTCAATAGGCCACCAGAAAAGGGAAACCCATGGATGAAAAAAATAAAAAAAATATTATTTTTCCTTTTTTTCTAAACTTTTCCTGAATAAAGTGGGATCATTATTGGATTTTCAAATCTCTCAAAGGTATACCTTAAGCATTTGTGTTAATTTTGTCATATTTTGGTATAATTATTTGCTTAACAGAATCCTTGTGGCTGTGTGACATAAGGTGGCAAAAAGCAAAATAAGACAAAATAAAAACAAAATAAGATAGAGAGGATGATTTAGAAGCACAATTCTAGACGATCTGTTGATTTTCTTTAACAAAAATGAAAATGTATCCTAAATACAATGGGAAACTCTCTTAAATTACATCAGTCTTAAACTGGATCAGAAGAGTGTATTGTAAAGTTATTAAATAAAAGAGATAATTAACACTTTTCTAAAAATAGAAACTATTGACAATTTTAGACTTTTACAACAACTGACTCTTGTACTTGACATTAAGAATGTACTGTAAGCTTTTTTCAAATTAAAAATTGAAGAGTAAGTAAGCTATATAGAAATCTAAGTACATGACAAGTCTCTAAATTTACTGTGTTTTACTTTTCTTACTTTCCAGACCCATCTTTGAAATAAAATCCTGATTGATAGCTATCTCCTTCAACTACTTTACTTTATATTCTACACAATTATCTGCTTACCAGTATCTTATTTTAGCATTAAAATCTGATATATAAATAATAAAATAATAGTCTTATCATCCAGGAAGAAAGCATCCTCATTCATTTAGAAGTCAATGTCAAAATCAGTCATAAAAGAAAATCAAAAGTGTTGTTGCAAAACCATCTCTAAAAATGAGTATAGGAAACACTATTTTTCTCAGATTTTAAGAAGAAAAAGTCATGCCACTTTCCTTTGTCTCTTGCTGCTAATTGTGTGGCCCTAAACATCCTGTGCTATGACTCCTTCATACTGACACTGGCCTCCTCTACATCACTGAAGGATCTTCACATTGCTTAGAACATGTAAAGAAAGCAATAGATACCAGCAAATTTGTTACATTTAAACTAACATTAAAATGGTGTCTTTAAACTGTCATTCTATTGAAATTAAATATTTTAAGTGTCAAGAGTTGCTATAATTACAAATTGCTAAGAGGGTTTTGATGGTCTGAATATCTATTTGGACAAGAATATTGTTCAGCCTTTTTTGATTGATGGCCATTTCTGATTTGATTCATATATAAATTGGTGTAATAATGGAAGAAATTGGACTAAATTTAGATGCCATCAGAAGTAATTTATGATCATTGTACTGGCATAAGTGACCTTATCACAAGGCTGTTACTATCTTTTGCTTGATTTTGTAATTTTGAATTTCAAATTTATAAACACAAATCACTTTATCACAAGAATTTATGGTGAGTGAGGTAACCCAGACACAGAAAGACAATTAGCACATATACTCACTCATAAGTGGTTTTAAAACATAAAGCAAAGAAAACCAGCCTACAAATCACAATCCCAGAGAACATAGACATACATGGATCTAATCTACATGGGAAGTAGAAAAAGACAAGATCTGAGTAAATTGGGAACATGGGGACTTAGGGAAGAGAGTTGAATGGGGGAGGGAAAAGGCAGAGAAGGGAGCAGAGAAAAATGTAGAGCTCAATAAAAAGCAATAAAAAAATTATGAAATTCCCCTTTTATGTCTTAGAATATCTTCTTCAACGTACGGACATTTAATTAGATTGGTAAATGTGAAAATATAGTATATTAAAGTGAATTAAGGATTTTTACATATTTTCTATTAATTTAAGAGATTGATAAATATAACTTTACCCAAATAAATTAAAATCTATCATGTTATTAGAGCTACAAAAATTATCAGTTACATGTAAGTAATTATGTGGTATTTATTTCTGTATATTATACATTTATACATATTATAAATTATAGGTAACTATAAAGACCTTCTATACAATAATGAAGAAATTTGATAAAAATTTTATCATACTATTTTACTGTGTTTAAATAGGTTAGTTTTGAATTTCAGCTAAACACTATGCTATGTTTCATATTTGAGAATTTTGTCTTGCTTTTATTCAGCATTGAGTGTGGCATTCTGAGTATACTCATGCAACTGCTTCAGAATTTTTTGTCATTTTGCTAGAATTATGTTTTTGTTAAACTGTGTTTTTAAAAATGCACATTCAAATAATTTCCTTCTTTTAGTTATCCATAATGATGATTCTATAAAAGATACCATTTTAAGTGGGCTGCCTATTACTTCCATGTCTAATTTCTTTTCATTCAGCTTTGCTGAGGATAGCACAATTTTGAATTTCAGAAGTACTATTTGGCTCATTTCAAGTGGAGGCTAAATTTACAGAACTTATGGGAACTCAAGGAACTTTGTATCATTCAATTATCCGCCTCTCCTAATAGCTACATTTTCCTTATGACAGGAATGCTATGTTTGTAGACAGAGTTTAATGCCCACAAGCCAACCTGCAGACCCAGGCAAATGAATGCACACAGACTCACACATCCTTTCTCTATCTCTGTCTCTGTTTCTGTCTCTGTCTCTCAAGCCTGATTATCTTTTCAAAGTGGAAATAGTGTAACATTACTTCACTTGTAAAACATGGTTTCTCGTGAATATAGAATAAAGTGAGAAAAATTACCCAGCATTCCCTAAAGGCTGGATACGATCTACTGTTGCTTAGAGCAGTAATATTTAACTGATCTTTGTGTTCTCTAGTGTGTTTGGCTATTCCATCCACTGTAACCATCTCTCTACACCTTCTTAGTGTCTCTGTATGTATTGCTTTAATTCTTTGAAAGTTTTCATTCAGATCTCTTCAGTCTAGCTAACTAATTCTTAGTGTCTTTCAAAAGCTCAGAATAAAATAGCATCTCTCTGTGAAAAATCTTTTGACACTGCTGTCAAATAAGATTATTGTTCTTCAATGGGAATTTTTATGGTGTTTTCCTACCACATACCTCATATCTGAACCTAATTCAATAATGAAGCTTGATTGAGGGATTTTCAGAAAACTGAAGACTTTGACATCATGCTAAGTATTAAAACACCTTAGACGGGGCTTCCTGAGGTCTCTTTCTTCATCACCTCATCAAATGTTCAACTCTCGTATTATGGACTTCCATTGTAAATTGTGTAACACTTGTCTAGTGATTTTATGAGCCTGCACTCCTCTAGGTTACTGTTCTATCCATCAAACTTCAAATTCCAAGTTTTTTACATGTCCATTCTTTCTGATAGTCATCACAATGGGTGATTGAGAAGAGAGAGCTAGAAAGGAAACATTGCAGAGAGGAATGTAAGTACCTCTGAAACGTCTGTGTTTATGGACCCCCAGCGATTACACAGCACAACAGGACTCACTTGCCCATCAGAGACACAATCTGATTTCTGACAGCTTCCCTCTTGTGATGTAAATGGGAGAGGGAGATTTGAAGACAGGAGAGACAGAAGCAAATCGAACTGCAAGACTCAAATCTCATGGCAAGAGTTTTATGATTTGTCTGTCTGTGGAAAGAGAGACTGCCATTGTCATACTTTATTTTATTTAAATTTTTATTTTCTAGTTTTGGCTTAGTTCTCTTTCTTAGTTGTAGCACGAGAGAGTCTCTCTGGTCTAGTTCGCTAGGTAACTGCCTGGAAACTCAGGTGCTAGATGGCCCATTCTCAGCTGGTTTGTAATTTTCTGTGTAACCTTGAACATGCTTTAATAATTCTGTACTCCAATATCAGGAACTGTAAAAGAATGGAAAAAGTATTAAAATACTGGAATATGTGTAAAGAAAGACCAATAAATGTGGTTGAAGAGCAACCTGAAAATATAAAGTCCTGACCATAAGAAAGGGGTAATCAGCCAAAACCTGGAAAACTGAGAATGGCCTTAAATGTACTTAGCAGCTGATGGAGAATTTTAGGCATGATGTATGGAAAATTATTCCGACAGTCAGTTATTAAAATAGGCTACCTTTTTGGCTTCATAATATTTTCCTGTTGTTTCACGTTTTATTATGTCAATGTCAATCATTCAGCAATCTTCCATATGTGGAAGTTGTAAAATAGGAACTGCCATTACGATGACCTATTTTCTAAGATATGATCATGCTTCAAAGCAAGCTGCCTTCAATAGTGTTCAAAATTCTGTTTGTATTATAAATAATTATTATACTGTTCTGTGAAGAATTTGTAAAGTAAATGATCTCATTTAGCAGTTCTAGTGTTCTACACCTTAAAGATTGGTTCTTCCTAAGAAGAGTTCCCATTTAATCAAGCTGCCAGCCTGAAAGTTTAACGCTGTAGAAAAAACAAACCCTTTACAGACAGGAAAGGATACTTTGATTTGTTCTTTTTCAGTCAAAAGTTCTTCATGTGACAGGAGTCGTGTCCCAAGT
Source organism: Microtus oregoni (assembly GCF_018167655.1). Lineage (NCBI taxonomy): Eukaryota > Metazoa > Chordata > Mammalia > Rodentia > Cricetidae > Microtus > Microtus oregoni. Next base: position 17,699,283 of record NW_024543097.1, on the reverse strand, counting down.
GGCCACTTGTTTTCATCTTATTCCCAAATTTAAGAGATTTGTTTACCTTCTTTCGTGAGTAGATGGTAAGAAGTTGGCTTCTGAGAAGGAATGAATTCCTAAAGGGAAAGATTTAAAATAGAGGTTTCAAATTCAGATATGTGCACATGATCAGTCTATTTTTTTTTTAGTGTTCGTTTCTTTTTTTATTATTATTACAAATTTCCACTGCCTCCCTGCCTCCCTTTTCCCTCCCCCTCCATCTCCAGTCCAAAGAGCAGTCAGGGTTCCCTGCCCTGTGGGAAGTCCAAGGTCCTCCCCCCTCCATCCAGGTCTAGGAAGGTGAGCATCCAAACAGGCTAGGCTCCCAAAAAGCCAGTACATGCAGTAGGATCAAAACCCAGTGCCAATATACCCAAGAGAGGCCTTATCATACAACAAAAGTATATGCTCTACTATGTTCAAAGCAGCATTGTTTGTAATAGCCAGAACCTGGAAACAACCTAGATGCCCTTCAATGGAAGAATGGATGAAGAAAGTATGGAATATATACATATTAGAGTACTACTCAGCAGTAAAAAACAATGACTTCTTGAATTTTGCATGCATATGGATGGAAATAGAAAACACTATCCTGAGTGAGGTAAGCCAGACCCCAAAAGAGGAACATGGGATGTACTCACTCATATTTGGTTTCTAGCCATAAATAAAGGACATTGAGCCTATAATTCATGGTCCTAGAGAAGCTAAATAAGGTGAACCCAAAGAAAAACATATAGGCATCCTCCTGAATATTAACCTTCATCAGGCGATGAAAGGAGACAGAGACAGAGACCCACATTGGAGCACCGGACAGAAATCTCAAGGTCCAAAACAGGAGCAGAAGGAGAGAGAGCACGAACAAGGAACTCAGGACGGCGAGGGGTGCACCCACACACTGAGACAATGGGGCTGTTCTATCAGGAACTCACCAAGGCCAGCTGGCCTGGGTCTGAAAAAGCCTGGGAAAAAACCGGACTCGCTGAACATAGTGGACAATGAGGACTACTGAGAACTCAAGAACAATGGCAATGGGTTTTTGATCCTATTGCATGTACTGGCTTTGTGGGAGCCTAGGCAGTTTGGATGCTCACCTCACTAGACCTGGATAGAGGTGGGGGTTCCTTGGACTTCCCACAGGGCAGGGAACCCTGGTTGCTCTTTGGGCTGACGAGGGAGGGGGACTTGATTGGGGAAGGGGGAGGGAAATGGGAGGCGGCGGCGGGGAAGAGACAGAAATCTTTAATAAATAAATAAATTAAAAAAAAAAACAACCCAGTGCCATTGTCTTTGGCTTCTCAGCAGCCCTCATTATCTGCCATGTTCAGAGAGTTCCGTTTTATCCCATGCTTTTTCAGTCCCAGTCCAGCTGGCCTTGGTGAGCTCCCATTAGATCAGCCCCACCGTCTGAGTGCGTGGTTGCACCCCTCGTGGTCCTAAGGTATAGTTCACATATTGAGTCCATAGAAACATATAGGCTTATAGAATGCTACATTGAATTCTTGAGCTGAAATATTAAAATTTTAAATCTATGTTTTCTCTAAACGTCATGTCATTTTCTTGAACATATAACGGAGCAGAGATCCAAATGTTAAAATTAAATCTGTTTCTGATGAGATGTGAGCATGACTAAGTTGCTGGTCATGATATTGAGAGTATTAGTAAGATGAAAATTCCATCACAAAATTCTACTTCATGATCATGTGCTTTAGGAGTCTGACTCTTTATTTCCACAATTTGTCCTGAATATGTCAAAGATCTCTGACAAATACACTTAATACTCCCATCCGTTTATGGAAAATAAATCTTATAATGAGTCTACAGACCAAGAAGAGAGTGTGATATTGGACACGAATTTATCCAGAAATTTTACGGTGTAATGCTAGGTAATTTTATCATGTTTCTGTTCTTAAATTCTCTTCTCTTGATGAAGTCCCTTAAAGGTCGTTAGAAGCCTTATTCTTAGTAAATCCGTAATTTTAAAGGTTTTTGTAATTAATATCTAAAATCTGGACATGCAGATACTAATTGTAACTCTCATGAAAATATATTTGATATAAAGTTGTCTCTTTATCATAGTATATAAGTAAGTTTTACAGTGAAGTAGAATGTATTAATATAACTCATAGCTAAGTCTCAGCCAGTCCCAGCAGCTGAGCGTCACCCAGTCATAGGATCCCGAATGATTAGTCCATGTCCATATAAGGCAATGCCTCATCATGCCCCATCCAAATTAGGTAAATGTCCAGCTGTAACCAATTAACTATCTCTGTAAGCCATTTCTTTTCTTACAATTGTAAATATTGCCTGTCGCATTGCTGGTAGACCTCTCTGAACTTCTCAAGAGAACTGCCTGAATTGGGAATGATTCTTTACACACACACACACACACACACACACACACACACACACACACAAAAATCATCACCACCACCACCAACATACCAACCAACCAACCAACCAAAAACTTTGTAACATTTAACATTGAAGTAATTTCTTTTAGTGGGCTATTACTGCATTTTGTTATTTAATTGCTGAAAATAAGGCTTCTTGTAAAATACACTACAGCTAACTGTCAGGTTCTAAATTATGGTCACAGTGCAATGTGCAACAAATGGAGAAGGTTGCTCTCCTTGCCCTTTGCCTTATTGAGGTTTCCTCAAATGACTCTAGTCTTTCTGCTTTCAATGCCTAAACTTGCAAAAGGCAGTAATTACAATATCCTCCTTTCGTATTGTAGCATTTTTTTTTATATCTACAGTTAATGTCAAATAATACATATACTATTTAGCAACACTTTAGATTATTCACAGGGCTATTTCTTTAGGATGATTAAATTGGACTATTTTTCAAAAAAGTATAATTTTCTGAAATATGCTCTTTTGGCTTGAAAGTAAACAGCAAAGCAAATACCTGGGGTGGAAATGTAATCTATAGGAAACGCCCCTGAAGACTTGCTTTACTTATCCCTCTCAGTACATCTGGATTTGTTTTCTTTTTTTCTGTCTTAGTAAGGATTGACTTGCCAGTGTTTACAAAGTATTTTAAAAGTGAAAAGTGCCGTGGAAGGCTAAGCCCAATAAAACATATTGTATACGCAATCAGAGAGCTGCCTTCTACAGCATTGAGCGTCGGAGCAAATAGTCCAAAGATGATTAAAATCAACATCATTTGTAATTTAAAATACTGTGAACAACAAAGACGATCCAGCCCTGGCTGTCGTTCTGGCAGCCTGCAAATATAGATTGCTGAACAGCGGGGCTCTGTCAATATCAAGCATTCAGCACTCCACTAATCAACTTGAAAGCTTTCTACTCTAGGAAGAATAAAACCAACATGTGAAATCAGATTGTATACAACGTTATTTTGAAGGATTAACTATGTGATTATTAAAAGAACACTACAACTTAACAAATCTAAGTGGAAAGTCTTTGTTGCAGGATTTTTAAGCGTTGGGCTGAATGAATATTCAGAAAGATGAGCTCTATTCCCTGAAACACAGAAACAACAACAGCAAAAAAAAAAAAAAAAAAAAAAACACCATGTCTTAATCAAAGGAGAGTTAAGAACGGAGGGAACTCTCAGTCATTAGCAGCCATTCATGCTAGAGTTGGGTGCACAAAATAAGGATTGCTTTTAAAAATTCTTTTTCAATCACTCCTCCTTAAAAAGAATGTTGTGTTCAGAGAAAGCAACCTACCCTGGAAGCTCTTCTTTCTCATTCAAAGGCATTTCCCAGGACCTACCACAGAATCCACAGCTAAATCCACATACGTGAATTTCTGGCCTTTGTATTTTTCTGTGAATAGGGGTGGTCAAGAAAGAGTTGGAATTTCTTTCTTTCTAGTTTTGACCAATATTGTAACTAAATTCTTTTTCCCATTTGTGTTACATTGCTTACTCTTAATGTCAGCAAATGTGTGAACCAAGCAAGAGACAGCCATTGCAGCTATAGTAGCAGGGTAAACTTTAGGTGTAAGATTTCACAGCTTTAGTATTATAAAATGAACAATATTTCATGTAAATGAAATAAATGTTGATTAAACCCACAAAATATTATCAAAACTGAGGTGGGGATAATTTTACTTTTTGTATTTTTATAATAACAGTTTTAAAATAATTTTATTTTAGTCTATAGGGATATACATATAAATAAGTTACATAAACTCATACAGTGTTGACAGAAGGGGAAGTATAAAATGTGTACAAAATGTACATTCTATAAAAAAGAATTGTGTAAATAACATACTGAAATATAAAATATAACTGAAAAGTCTATGCATATAATGGGAAATAAGATAACCCAATTAATTAAAGTGTCCCAGCAATTGTAGCCCATTTGTTTATCACATGTCTAACGATTTCAGAACAAATGATTTAAGTCAGCATTAGAAATAAAAAAGTCAGGACCGCGAGGGTTGCACCCACACACTGAGACAATGGGGATGTTCTATCGGGAACTCACCAAGACCAGCTGGCTTGGGTCTGGAAAAGCCTGGGATAAATCCGGACTAGCCGAACATAGCGGACAATGAGGACTACTGAGAACTCAAGAACAATGGCAATGGGTTTTGATCCTACTGCACATACTGGCTTTGTGGGAGCCTAGGCAGTTTGGATGCTCAACTTACTAGACCTGGATGGAGGTGAGGGTTCCTTGGACTTCCCACAGGACAGGGAACCCTGATTGCTTTTAGGGCTGAGCGGTGGGGGGGGGGGACTTATTTGGAGGAGGGGGAGGGAAATGGGAGGCGGTGGCGGGGAAGGGACAGAAATCTTTAATAAATAAATAAATTAAAAAAAAATAAATAAAAAAGTCAATTTAGTTATATAATTGTATATTTATTTAAAAAAACTGAGGCTTGGTTTTAGAAAATGCATTATTTTCTAATAAATCAAGTATCTCTGTGAAGTTTATAGATTAATTTCTTTTTTCCCCTAATATACATAAGGATAATAAGTACCTTAAAAGAAGACATAAGATTCATTTACATAATGTTATAAGTTTTGGATAAATAATTTAATCATTCCATTAACCCATTGATTAGACATTCTTATTAACAAAATCTAGACCACAGTTGCCCAACATGGAAATAAAACAGCTTTAAGTTAAAAAAAAAATTTTTTTTTTTGAGAAAGTGGGTCATGTAACCATGTCTATGTTTAGACTTCCTACGCAGCCAAGACTGGTCTCAAACTTCAGATCTTTTGCCTCTGCTTCTGAATGCTGAGATTACAGATGTGCCCCATCACACCTACTGACATAGTTATTCATAATATTTGTAATAACATTTATTGATCTTGACTTATGAGTTAAAACATCAGACACCGAAACCTCTCTTGCTACCTCTTCATGTGTAAGTGTCCATTTGCTGGACACTTTTTTCTATCTTCCTTTACCTTGCTAGGACTCACCGGGCACTCATCTAATGTATACAATCAAAAAGTAACATTTGAAAGCGTTAATTTTAACAGACTTACCAGCATCTACTATTGTCTCTGCATGTGGACATCTCTTAATATTTGGTGCATGTCCTTTAGAAATAACTTTGTATCTTTCTATTTTTAAATTTGATTTGATATTATAAAAGTATATATTTATGTGACCTCATATGAGGTAACTTCTTCATTGTTATTATTACCTTTTCATCATCCCATTAACTTCAAGAAGAAATACCAAATTTATATAGAGGCATCTGCTCCAAATAAAGGAAAGTAATTTATAAAAAACAATGTTAAAAATTCTGTGTGGTTAATATTGGCTTACTATTTTCCTAATAAGTTTTATTATGGATCCTGCAACCATTCATGCTTATGACTTACTGGCTACTTATTCAGGAGCATGAGAAGCCTTTGAGAAACAGCTTACTCAAGAACAGAATGCGATATAATGTAAAGATAAGAATATCACCATAGCTAGCACTGTGTCATTGTGGAACACACATTTACATGTGGCAGATTCTTCAATAGATGTCTGACTACTTGACCATAAAATAGTCAACTTACTTTTGAATTTTCAGCACTTTGAAAGATGCACCTATTGTGGTTTGTTATCAAATTTTATAGAACGATTGGGCAATGCTAGATAACGTCGAGTACCCTAAATTCAATTCTTCATCGCATTAAACAGTCTTACTAAGCATTCCAGACTGTCCCAGGGTTAAGGCTGTCATATTCAGGGTTTAAATTAATGTGAAGAGATACCATATCCATGGAAACTCTTATAAAGTAAAAATATTTAATTGAGTTGGCTTACATTTTCAAAGGTTTAGTACATTATCATCATGGTGGGGCATGGTGGCATGAAGGCAGACATGGTGGCAACTGGGCAGTCGTGATGGTTTGCAGGCAGACGGTGCTGGAGAAGAATCTGTGAGTCCTACATCTTGATCCACAGGAAACAGAAAGTGGACTGAGATACTGGGTGTGGCTTGAGCTTAAAGCCTTCTGAATGAAGATGACTAGCAGAACATAGCAGCATTGTGGAGTGTGGGGATACTAGATAAAATGCAACTGTGTTCAAATGATTGGTACAGAGTAGACATACAGAAATCTGAGTGGAACAAATCTCATGAAACTGGGGAGTTCAATCTTATGAGGAATGGTTGGTAGAACACTTGGTCCTGGGAGACCAATCCTCACTCTTCATAGAGTACATTTTAATAAGCAGTCTCTTTTGCTAGAGAGGCCGGAGTCTTCCCTCTGATGCTTGTGTGACTTGCACCTGAAACTATGTCTCACTTTAGTTTCTAATTGGTGAGCTATTTTGTAAATAAGTGAATGGATGTCCAAACAAATATGTAGAAGTCTACAGGATAAGGACGGGGCTCCTATTTTTGTAACGTCCCATACAGTCTTGTCATGGTCTTCTTAGGATGCTTTGGAAACCTTTCTCATGGGACTCATCTGAGAAAACCTGGTATCTGACCAAAGAAAGGAGAACTGCTTCTAAACCCTGGCTGCCTTGCCTGGAGTTTGTTTTACAGTTAAACAAAGAGCAATGATTCCCTCTTAGTGGCTTGGAGTAGGACTGGGGATACAGAGCCATGCTGGCTGAGAGTTTGCAGCTGCTAGGGAACAGGCAGGCCATTTACATGTGCAAGCCTCACACTCCTATGATAGAAAAGATTTTAGCATTTTGATGAGTTAAGATGACTTGAACACTTGGAAAAATAAAATTGCAGATCTTTTCATAAACTGTTAGTAATTACTAAAAAGAAATCATTCCAGAAATAGGAAGTTCAAATCAGTGGTTCTCAAATCTGACATCAGAACTCCCAATGGAGAGAGTTAGTTCTGATTTAGGAGTGAGACGAAATTGTATTAGAGTTAACTTTATTTCTCTCTTAAAACATTAACCAGGCCCTTTCTCTCCCACGCCTCCCATAAAATATAATTGTCATTGTTTTATTACATTTTATAAAGAAGATGTTAAGGTTTGGCTTGTTTTCTGATATTTCCAAATATTCGTTCATTTATATTTAAGAATGTAAGTAAAATATTCAGTTAAAGAGTGAAAATTTAATGGAACATACACTATGGGGTTTTCATTTTAATTATTTAATTGAATCACCTCATAGTTGTATTTTTTAACTAGAAAGAAGGATGCTTCGTTGTTTTCTAAAGTAAAACACAATCTTTTCACTCTAAATATAAATTCACCTTCTCTTCCTATTATGTGGTGGCTCCAGTTTTAGCTGACTACCTTGTTGCCAGATTCAAAGACTGGAGTCCTTCTGTTATGCTGTACAATCAGATTAGATCACTGAGAATTAAGTACTATGTAAAGTTTTTAGGAGATACCCTTAAAGGCAATAAAATTTCCATTTTGATCCTGTTTCTTTTTCTGATGCTGTGGCTATAGTGTCTAGCCTGCCAGCAACCAACTGTGAAAAGTTGTGCTATACTTGGCATGAAAGTGTTAGCAATGAGTGGGTTCAGTCTTGGTCTCTAGAGAGAGAAATGCAGTTGTTCCCTCACTCATGAGTTTATTTAGTTGGACGGGTCAGTTATCTGGACAAAGGACTACAGCTCAGGAAGGTAGGTCCCTCATAAGCCAAGCTCAAGAGATAGAAGGAATAATCACTGCTTTAACGAGGTAAAGCACTCCTCGTTGGAACTGCTTCTTCCTTCAGAACCACCATGAAATTTTTCAGGGACATTGCACCTGAGAAAGGTATGACTATTTTATTTCTTGTTGTCTCTTTTGGAAAGTAACTAAGGATGCTTTTTGCTCGGTGGGATACACTTTGGGCTTCTTTTCCCTTTCTCTGAAGTCGCCTAATCTCCATGAGACTGACTTCCAGATTGACATAACTCAAATAATAAGGCACATTTTCCCTTTCTCTTCCTCTGGGTAGCTGATCTGAGGTATGACTTTTATGCTTACAAAAGTGTTCTCAAGCATTGATTTGAATCCTTTCTATCTTATTTTGTAATGTGATTTAGAAACCAATAAGGAAATCCCAAATTTCTTGATTCCATGAAGAGAATTTCCTAAATTTCTAGTAGCATAAACGTATACAGCAGAGAGCTAGAACACCTGGAAATCTATTAGCGAGGGCAATTTGATGTCTATTGGGGTGCTGTTTTATTGCTAGTGTTACCAGTGTGAATAGCTGAACTTAATATTGATATATCTGAGTTCAATGTTAAGTACAGATACGGCTGCACACACACGACCTTGCGCATCCACTCTCACATCATTAACACTGTTGTAGCTGATTTGTTTTGAAGCTGCTCAGTAACCTTTACAGTTCTGACAGAGATTAAAGTTTGCCAAATACCTTTGGCAATTTGAACTGTCACAGATTGACACCAGTGAGTGATGTGTTTCTAGATCGAAACTGCTGGTAGAGGATGTCTGCCCTTAAATCCCTCTCCAAATGTAATGCCTTCTCAGATGTTAAAGCATGTCTTTGGGAAAATAAATCTTTCCATACTTAGAAAAGAGAATATGAGAAAAAAAGATGCTCACGTTTTATCTGAAAGTGCTTCTTGACATTCGGATGTCATTAACACCGTCACAAATTGGTAATAAATATTATTCCACTAAAATGTGGTTGAGGTTGTTGGCGCAAGGAATATGGCCTGGAGTTGGTTGCTGAGTCCTAAGTGCTTTGTTTCTGCTTTGTGGTCTCAAACATGGGTTTTCTTTGCATTGCACACTAGATTGCAATTAGTGAACTGAAGTAGAGCCAAGCGTCAGGGAGGAAACTGGAGCCGAGGACTCATTCTCTTCCTGCGTGCTATACCCCCCCCCCACGCTCTAAATTCTCATTATGAGTGGGTACACCAAATAAAACCCAAACTGTTCACAAATGCTTCAAGTGAAATCAGATGAAGTTTATGAAGCTGCCTTTAGAAAAGAATCAGGGATGTTTTATGAGTTTCTTCAGCAGGAGTCTCTAAATTTCTTTTCTTTTTAAATCCTTCTTGCAGGCGGTTTTTTATTTGGGCCAGAAGGATGGGTAAAGATTTTTTGTGATTCTAAGAAGATCTGTGAAGGTGAGAAAAAAGTACCTTGCACTGAAAATAATTGTAGCTTCAAAGATACAAGTTAAAATAACAAGTTAAGCAATTAGGTTGGAGTAATTTGTATTTCGTCTTTTTTAAAAGTTACAAATAAATGCATGATTAGATTCCAGGTGTGCTGAATATAGCTTTACTCACAAACATACATACAAATGGAGCTTACAGTCAGATTTTAGCTGATTCTGATGGGACAATAAGGACATGGTTTGAGAATTATTTTTCTCTCACCAGAAACAGGAAGACCAACAATATAAATGTATGTCAATGGTTTCAGCTGTAGTCATACATACTTCTGTATATATAATATACATGCATAAATAAACCTTGATAAAGTTTTTGCAAGATTAGCATAAAATAAAGATAATTAAATAATCTCATGTGTTTTCTGTTATTCGATGAGGACAAGCTCAAGGCACCCAGATCTGTGATATTAATGTCTAATAACACTGCTTTACCTCATCTGTACTGTTTTTATTGTAAGCAACTGAGTTCTAATATATTTCAGTGAAGCCGAGAAAGTACAACACATTTAGGAGTTCAACTGATATATTTTTACACATATATGCACTTATGTAACTTCCATTCAGATCGAGATATAGATTTCTCAGCTGCCAGAAGCTTTTCTTGTTCCCCTTACCAGTCAATAAGTTCTGTTCCCAGAGAAGACCACCACCCTCATTCTAATTTGTGTTCAGTGAGGCCTTGGTAGCAGCTTTGTTGCTTGTAAAGTCTGGAAGCAAAAGAGAAGTACTGCTTGCCCCCGTGGTCCTTTCTATTGGAGGATTCAAATATATAGTAGTAAATCTCAACATTGTTTGCAAAGGGCTCTCGTGTGCTCTGAGTTTTCCCAGGAAACATAGCTAGGTCTATTTTCAAACATCAGCTAAGGTATTCTAAAGGAAAGGAGGACTGACCCGAGAGTTGAAATCAGATGACCTGGTATTTAACTCAGAAAACAAGGACCTTCAAATATTTTATGGAGAATGTACAGAATAAGATGCAGTGATGAGAAACCGGGTTATATGCATGCAATATAAATTCTGTCCTCAGCTTTTGGAAGAAACAGTGTGATCAAGCTTGAACAACTGACTGTCGTTTGTTAACTGAATTGAGAAGAGAAGACTGGTCCTACAATGAAGAGGAATTACTTCAGCATTCTATGTGAGACCATTAGTGGAAGATAGTGTATTGTGGAGGACATTGCCTACCCACTCCCAGTAACCACTAACTGCCTAAAGCTCTCTCAGGATGTGGGTGTCCACTCTAGATCTGATGCTGCATACCTCTATATTTAAACCCAAGAGTATATGTTCAATGTCTCAAATTTTCAAATCCTCCCACTCATCCCTCAGACTCATTTAGTCTCAATCCTCTACGGAGCCCCTGTAGTTTTTCCTGTTACTCTTTGTTCATGCTTTTATAGCATTTAATGAGAATACCACTTTGTGGATACCATAAATTGTGCATGCTCCCCAAACTGTGTAGGAAACTTAACCTCTAGAGAAGGAGTGTTGGGAGATAGCACTTAAAGGGGGTGAGCATGCCATTGGGATTCTGATCTTATCAAAGGAGTAGTATCAGTATAAAAACCAGTTTCTGATCATCATATGTTCAGTCTTCATTTTGTTTTGACTAGAAAACATTCCTAAAAGGCTTATTTGCCCTTTTAAAGGCTTTTGAAGGGAGATTAGAACTTGTGGCATCTAACTTCAACAATGCATTCATGTGTGGGTTCATAATTGAACGACTGTGGGAGACTGGAAACTGTAGAAGGTGAAGATTAGTTGGAAGAAGTGGGTCACTAGGGTTGGAGACAAGATCTTGTTTCTCTTACCCTTAGTAGCTTATTCCTTTCTGCCATGTCTCTTTCCCTTCACTCAAGCTTTTGTGATGTAAGGAGTGTCAGTTCTCTGACAAAATCTCTTGCAGTCCTGATATTCTGCCTCATTATATACCCAAAGTAATAGAACCATGAGACCTTTGACTGAAACATTTGAAATCCTGAGCCCAAGCTATTATTTTTCCCATCTAAATTATTTTTGCCTCATCAGTGAAAAGAATTCACTACCTCTTTTTGTTTCCCAATCTTCTTTTGTCCTCTCTTTTCTCCTTTGTCAAAGGATTGTGGAGCAAGATACCTATCACTAGACTGCAGACCCTTATCTTAGACTTCACATCCTCCAGAACTCAGAAGATAAATCTTTTGCATTCTGAATGAACAAGACTCACATGTTTTGTTACAGCAGCACAAAACAAACTCCAATAGTAAATCCAAAGAAATTGGAAGGACTTTTGGTCCATTCAACTGATCCAATACTTTGTGTAACTGTAAGTTCTACAAAAAACTAGAGTCAGATCCCCATGAAGTTAATGAAGTTTCAACCTGACAACCTTCTAGTAAACAGAACCCTTTTCTAAGTAAAAAGATAGGAGGGCTGCCCTCATAAAGGATGCTTATATACTCATAATTACTATCTGAAAATGCAAAAAAGATATGTTCTGGCATTTCCAAGTCTTCAATATTTACCGTTTCATATATTACCTCATTCCACAACAGTTGTCATTTTAATATTTAACTCAAATATTTCTGATTTTGTTTTTTTTTCTTAGAAAGCCACACAGCTTTGATAAATAACTATGCTTACCAAATCAGGCCCCACCCATAGTTATCATATTAATTTTCTAAGTGAAAACAGACAGAGTGACACATTCTGGTCTACCCGGGTCTTTTACTTCTTTACTTAGATTTGGGCAATTTATGGGTGGTTACTTACTGCTTCTGCTTCTGAACAAATCTTGGAAGCAGCAGCTTAGTTTCTCTGGAAAGATGAAGGCATTACATAACTATTTCTAATTTCACAGCAAAGTCCTGGTAGTTTAATTCATCAACACTTAACTGTTTCTTATCTGTCTTCCCTTTTTGTCTACATTGTGACTAGACTTCAGTTATCTGCCATGAAATATAAACTCAGAACAATAGAAAGGGAATTATTACTTACAGAAATTATTAAATTATTACCTAGAGAAATAATAATTAAAGCTTATAGAAAGACTGTATTTTTTGGATTAACACACACATAAATACACCTACTTATTCACATACACATGACAGCAACATAGAAATCACAACAACAAACAACAATGACAAAAATAATAAAAAAAGTAAAAATAAGAAACTATCATGTAAAATTGGAGACTAAGAATAGAACCAACTAAGTAGAAATAAATGAAGAGGAATTTGAATTTCTAAGGTGGGTAAAGCAGTTGGGGGAACGGGTGGAAGTATATTGTTAGCGCAGGACAACGAGAACCTTCAAAGGAAGAAAGGAATGGAAAGGATTTTCTAAGTGGTGTTAATGGTCAATTCTTACTATTCTCTTTTAAGTGTACCCTCATTTATTGGTCTGAAAAATTCCAAATAATACTTAAAGCACTTTTATTCCTTTTACAGAAAATGAGAATATAGCATTCCAGGTATGTTTATGGTATGTGTACAAAGTTATCTATATATTTTTGTGATGGAATTTGGGTATTTAATCTACTGTACTTATTTTTTGTAGAAAGCACTTAGATACATTTAAAACAGAGGAAATCAAAACTTGAACAATTTACTGCTGTAAATAGACTCAAATCATATGGTTGAAATACATATGTTTCAAATTTGCACATAAAATTTGTACTACATTATTTTTCATTTTACTTTTGTAGTTACTGATTGATCTGTGAGTCCTGGTGTATCTTATCCTTACATGGTAAATAATAAATGTATAATAAGGAAATAAATGCTCTGAGATTATTAGATAATATTTAGATACTCACATTTTAGGTTAATATGTCTTAACTTCTTTTCTGAATCCCTTCTATAATGAAAATAATTGCAGGTTATTTTTTATGTAAATTAAGTTCACAATTCATATCTAAAGATTGTACTATTGAGTTTTATGTTTAAGAATCTCTCCAGATAACTCTACTGCATTCATACAATGCGTAAGTCCTAAGAAAGTGAGTTTTACACAAGTCTTTTTGACAATATCTGTTTTTGAATATCCATTGTGGAAAATTATGAAATGTTGGGTGAATTAACTGCTTAACATAGTAAACACCATGTTAAGAATTTAATGTTTATTCATTGATTTTTCGACAATACTCCACACTTCTTTCATTTGAATACTGGCAATGTGATAATAAATGAAAATATTTTTCAAGACTGATTTTATCAATAGTCACTCTAACTCAAGTGATTGCAGAGAAAGCTGGAGCCTGTAGTCACTAAATGATAGTTTTATTCCCTTCAAAATAGTTATTTATCTTGGTTGCTGCTCTGGTGGAATTTTGCTTAAGACTCTTAGGACTTATATTGGAAGGCATCTGTGACTTCATCTTGTCTTAAATACTTATTAATATAATACACAAAGACAGGACAACTAGTCAAAGAACTAAAGCGTATCCATCTTAATCCGAAAAGTGCTATCCCTTCAAAGTGAATCACAACATTCCGTGGGAAAGGGCTTGCATTGTTATTTAGGCTCATCCATCCATTTCAGCAGGATTAAAATAAATGATGCATTTGCCCCACACTGCACTGAATGGGTAGTGATGAAAGTGAAGGGTGAACTTCAAAGAATGTGATACGCGAGATTTCAGATTTGATGGAGGGATTTACTTCTCAAATTGTCATTGCCATTGATTGGATTTACTAATCAATGGACAAGAATTGAGTGGAACGAGAAGCTAGCTGTGTCTAAAACTGGCAAATCTATATTTCATATTTAAGTTTGGCTTTTTGAAAGAGAGGACAGTTGTGATCAGCTGCTAAGTTAACTTTACAACCCATGAACGCCCAGCTGTATATTATCTATGCTAACGTACTTCTACTTTTTTTGGCTTTTTAGCATTAATTTGGAGATGTTTGTTAAAATAATATTCTGGAATTCTATACTTTAACTCTGATTTCTCTGGCCTTAAGAATTCATCTCTGTACTTTATTTTTCAGCCACTATTTATTTTACATCATTCTAGATTCAGTCCAAAGATTAGGATGACTACATAAGTCATAGATCTCACTTTGCCTGGGAAATTACAACAAAAAGAAATGCTTGATTAATTAAGTGAAGTTGATCAAAACTACTGTTGTAGACAACAAGGTTTAGTGGTCAGTTGATGGTGATTTTATATGTCTCCAATAAATATTCTAAATGAACTCTTCCTTTCTGAGAACGAATTATAAGTTTTCCATTATGGAACCCAAAGTGTGGTTCATCATTGCAACATGCTGTGCTCCTAACCTGTTTTTCCAGTTTGCAGATGATAAAAATCACAAGGAAATGATATTGATAGCTGCAGTTCCTTTGTAATTGAAATTAATGTCACTGAATTAGACTGATAATGAATAAAAAAGAAACCACAAGCAGACTTAAACTAAGTGTACTTGTACCATCATGACTAACAATTTGAAATGGGTTTGGGATAAAAATCTTACTACTTTTTTACAACAGTCTGGGGCAAGTGCTTCAGGATTTTTCATGGCAATTTTAGAAAAGAAAGCTGTGAGGTGCCTTCATCAGGACTTTGTGGCCATTCTCGCTGTGTAAATACAAGCCTGGCTTTCATTATCCGTGGAGTGAAAACTGCAGT
Organism: Microtus oregoni; assembly: GCF_018167655.1. NCBI lineage: Eukaryota > Metazoa > Chordata > Mammalia > Rodentia > Cricetidae > Microtus > Microtus oregoni. The sequence goes on along the minus strand of NW_024543097.1, from coordinate 17,684,097 downwards.
GTTCCCTGTTGGGTGTGTGTGTGTGTGTTCATTTTCCATGCACTTTAATCAACTGGTGGCTCTACCAATACTGAGATTGGTCTTGAGCAACTGATCCTCTTAGTTCTGCAGGGTCTCACACTTCCATACAGCAGCCAAGTGCTGCCTGAAGGCCTGTGAGGAACCATGGGTGTGAATCTCACAACCCTTTAAAACTCTTTCATTTTGTTTGGACTAGTCATCCCAATCCCCAAAGCTATCCCTAAGAAATGGAAAGGGAAACGCTCAAAGTGAGAGAAGTGGGATATTTCAAAATCTTGCCAAAACTAGCAAGGCCTGAAAATCCTTGGCAAAACAGGAGAGCTGGCTACTTTAACACCTTTCTCATTCCTGGGATCCCGTGTGATGTGTGATTGAGTCTGGCCTCCTGCTAACTGCAGGGCTACTGTCCCAAAGGCTCTGTTTCTGCAGGTGGAAAAGCAGTTGGAGCAGCAGCCCCTTCTTTCCAATTCAAACATTCTTTTCCAGGCCCTCTGTGGAGCAGCGTGCTCCAGCGAGCACAGCATTCGGTTATCAAATCCCGGCAGGCCCATTAGACCTTCACCAAATGGCAGCCTGGAAAGTTCCTTGGCCCAAAGAATTAGGTTGAGCTGTTAACCTTCCCCATACAAAGGACAGCAAAGATATTCTAATAACATAAGCAAGAGACTAGACATTCAATCTACTATTTTACTATTAAATTCCCATGCTTTGCTCAGAGAAGGAAAAGAAAATGTTTTCACTTTTAACAGCCATTTTCTTTTGGCAATGGACATAGGTGTCTGCCATGGTCTCTTTCCGTCCCTGTCATTTGTTATCCAATTCTAGCCCTCTGCCTCCTTCACTCAAGTACCTTAGAGAAAGTGATAGTGCTTACATTGAAGTGCTAAACCCTGCCTGCCCTAAATGGGAAATGGAAATGTGAGAGTACTAGCCCTTAGCAGAAAGCTAGAATTTCTTTCATCCATCTATCCCCAAGGCAAATGAGGTTTTAAGGTCCAAATCACAGGCTGGTTTTTGCTTTGTAAATCAGCAGTTGGATGTGTAATTGGGCTTTTTTTTTTTTTTTTCTTTTCATGTCAAAATGACTCTTGGGTGTTGATCTGGTAAGAGGAAATAATGTTTAATGTCTGGGTAAGTAGTTTTAGAACGGCAACAAAAATCTCATCATCTGACATTAGCAGTTGACTTTGCTCCAAATTTCCATATTGGTATTATTCAGTTTTTGGTCAGGGATCTGGAGGTGGAACTTTTTCCAGTGAAACTCAGACTAACTCATATTTGATATCCCTGCTCATAGTTTGGGTGGGTGAATTTCATGTACATAATGTGCTCACCATATTGTAGAAAAAGGAGATAAAAAAAACATTTTACTTATTCCCCTAGTGAATGGAACATTTTTCCAATTTACCTTTAAAACTTATGATGCCTAAGAAACATACCACTCCATCATCTACACGTTCTTGCTAATACACAATTTCTTTAGGTACCTAGGCTACTATTTTCATTGCTCATCTGACATCAGATTGTCACCATTTTCCTATCACAAAGATTTTACAATTTAACGTGGGCTAAATCCTTAGCTAGTAGACATTTTCAAAATATTTTTTTTAAGCATAGTAATCAAGTCTGATTCTTAGAAACCCCACAACATATAGAAGGAATTTCTGATAGAAGGGGAACTTCCCTAAGAAACTATTGTTTGTGAGGCCAGTGAGTGAGCTCATTTTTGTTGGCTTTGTCTTCCTGTCTGAGAAATCTATTCTGTTTAACTTGGTGCTATCAAAGGATATCTAGGAATGAAGGAAATGTAAAGTGAGTGTGTTTGTGGCAATACTCTAAAGTGTAAGCAAGAATGGTATCTAGAAAGACACAATATGTTTCACAGAGCTAGTGAGCTCTGCTAACCTGCGGGTGCTCAATCACTGACCTACAAACAAAAGGCTGTAGCTTTCATTACCAGGTCTCTGACACATTTGAACCTTTTTGTGCACTCACGTTTCAACTTGTATATTAGGATTTGAAACCCCACCATTTCCAGCCTTGTCAGTGTAGCTGCCTTGTGGATAAAAAATGTTTCATTTATTTTTCTACACAACTCTCTTCCTCATAGTCTCTTTTAGTTGCCTGGTAATGTTTTAACAGTCAGTATCTACTGAGAGTGTTCATTATATACCAAACACTGTATAAAGTACTGGGTTTGCATTTAATCGTCACAGAAATATTTAGTTATCATGTTTATTGTCCAGGTTTTATGGGTGAAGAAAGCACAATACTTATTAATGAGTTTGCCTAAGGCTCACTTGCAGATGGAAGGGAAGTCAGGATTAGAGTCCATGGATTTGGTTTCCAAAAATAATGCTTTTTTACTAAAAGTCGGTTATGCTCAAAATTGAGGAATTTTATTGAAGAATACTTCACCATGACATGGTATATTTGAGAATGAAATCGTAAAGCTAAATTGGATCAAACCTCTATCCAACGTCTAATCACTGGAAATAGAGAGGTTACAGAAAAAACATTGCACACACACACTCAGTTCTCAGCAAAAGCCACATTCTGGGAAATGATTGATATATAAGAAGTCAGAAGGTTTTCAACAAGCAAGTGCAAAGAAAGGATTTTTATGTGAGAACAGCGGAAGGGTGTATGATAAAAAAGATTTAAAGCCAGGCGGTGGTGGTGCACGTCTTTAATCCCAGCACTCGGGAGGCAGAGGCAGGCGGATCTCTGTGAGTTTGAGGCCAGCCTGGTCTACAGAAGCTAGTTCCGGGATAGGAACCAAAAGCTACAGGAAAAACCCTGTCTCGAAAAAAAAAAAAAAAAGAGAGATTTAAGAATCACGTATCTGCTAGAAACAATTGGTGGACCATAATTAGGTCTTTATTCAAGAGAATATTTTAAATTTCAACATGGATGACATGATTATCAAACATTTGCCAAAGATTTGATTATACTAAGAAATAATGATAATCATTAGAGTTATGGTATGGCTAATTTAATAAAGTTTTTATATCATTCTCTATTTATATTTAAAATGAAACTAACATGTCCTATTTTCTTCAATATAGTACAGCAAAGGACAGATAGTTGTGAGTGAAAGAGATCTAAAACTTCTTCTTTTGAAAATGAATGACATTCCCTGATAGATTCTACTCTATTGCATATTTGCTCTATATTTTATTGTGAATTTTACTAGATTAAAAGTAAAATAAAACAAGACAGAGAAACAATAGTTAATAGTAAATTCTGTTTGTAAATTCTGAATGCAAAAATTTAATTGTTGTTTAAATGCTGAAATTTGTTACTGTACAGTAAGAAAAAATATGTTCAATATTTGTGCCTCTTCCAATATTTGAACTCCCTCAATTTTTTTTTCACAGTGAAACCCTCAGAACATCACTGTGACTGTAAAGATTCATCTATGATAGGTAAAGATATTTTCAGAAGGTCCTGAAAGACAATATAGAGATTGAGAGAATGTTCCAGAGCTGTGTGTATCAGGTTTACAGTAAATGGCACGCATAGAGCAAAGGTGATTAAATTACAGCAAGCATCTATGCTGTAGCATCTACTTCAGGAGACAGCCTGGACTATGTTTAGGACACAGAATCCTGACTGTCTCTCTTTTCACCCTAGTGGAATGCACTGCTGTGTTTGTTTTCAGTGTCTATTGATACCATTGGTTCTTAGACCAGTAAATGTTTTGCTGAGATCATATTTATCATGAACAAAATTAATTACACTTAAAGAAAAGGCACAAGCATAACATGATTTTTTCCATGGATACTGGAAAATAAAATTTCTACTAAAAGTAATCATTTACTTATAATAAATTGAAAGGATGTATGAACAAGAATAATTATAAGTACACTGAATATGAAGATCAGTGGCTAGAATAGAAATGTTGATTTTCTTAGTAATGAATAGCTGAGATTTTTAAAGCAGACAGAACTCTAAGTGATGTGGAATTCCCCTCTATATGCTGTGAATACCATTGGTGAATAAAGAAAATGCCTTGACCTTTTGATAGGGTAGAGATTAGGTAAGCTGGGAAGCCTAAACTGAATGCTGGGAGAAAGAAGGGTAAAGTCAGAGACCCACTATGGATCCACAGCCAGATATAGACATGTTGAAACTTTGCTAGTAGGTCATGACCTTGTGGTAATAAACAGAAAAATGGAGATGGGTTAAATTAAGATGTAAAAGTTAGCAAATAAGAAGCTAGAGCTAATGGGCCAAGCAGTGATTCAAATACGTTTTTTGTGTTATTATTTCGGGAGACTGGGCAGCCAGGAAACAAAGAAGCAGCCTTCTCATCACATATAAGTTCTGAGAAACTCTTATCCTAGTAAATAAAAGAATCATTGTCTTTACAAAGATAAGCAATAGCTGATCTTGAAATTAATTACCAAAAATATGAAATTTTCAGTTGTACTGAGATGGCACAGCATTTAAGAGTGCTTCCTCTACAAGATTAGAATCTGCTTTCTGTTAGCTAAGAACCCATGTAAAAACCCAAGTGTGGTGGCATGTTGTACCTGTAATACTAGTTTTTACAAAAGTAGACTGTGGAGAAAACTTTGTCCTGAGAACTCCTTTGCTAGCCATTCTAGACAAAAATGTGATCCTCTAGTTCAGTGAGAGAGGATGTCTTTAACAAAAGACAGAGCAGAAGAGAGGGAGATATCTGATGCCTTGTTTGGTATATACTCGGGAAATGTACCTGCAGACTCACATGCACACACAGCACACAAACACTGAAAGCACACATACATAAAGCAATAACTCTTGTAGTATATATTCTTTCAGAATTACCTTTTTGGTTTACTTACATACACAAAAAAGAAATCATTAAGAATTTATGGGAACAGATACACACACACACACATACACACACACAAAGAGAGAGAGAGAGAGAGAGAGAGAGAGAGAGAGGCATTTCACTTGTTAGATTTAAATCACATTTATTATGCTTAAGAACAGTTAAACAGAGTACTTTCAACCTCATTTTCCTTCTGCAATAGTTACCAAAGCTTATAACAGAGCAAACATGAGAGTTGGGCAACCTGCACCCTGCAGATTCATCTTTTCTGTTACAGAAATTATCAATTTTCTCATTCAACAACCTGCAGGAGATTAGAGTGCGGATCTGAGAAAAGATGTGGCTGGGCAAACATTGGCTGTGAAGGCTAGTTCGGCATCCCACTACCAGTGATAGTGGGGAAAGTGGCAAGGTCTCTGCTGGGTCACCTCACACCAATTGTGACTGTAGATTTTGAGGTTTGTTTTATTGTTAGACAACAAGTGAAAGGATCCAAACCGTCTCCGTTTCTAGAAAAATACTGACAAGCTGTGCTTACCTGTTATATTTTAAATAGTTAACTAATGGTATAGAAATTTGCAACGATATAGCTGTAGAAGTCTTTCTGTTTCATTTATTTATTTATTTATTTATTTATTTATTTATTTATTTATTTAAGATTTCTGCCTCCTCCCCGCCACTTCCTCCCGTTCCCCCCTCCCTCCCCCTCAGCCAATCAAGTCCCCCTCCCTCGTCAGCCCAAAGAGCAATCAGGGTTCCCTGCCCTGTGGGAAGTCCAAGGGCCACCCACCTCCATCCAGGTCAAGTAAGTTGAGCATCCAAACTGCCTAGGCTCCCACAAAGCCAGTACATGCAGTAGGATCAAAAACCCATTGCCATTGTTCTTGAGTTCTCAGTTGTCCTCATTGTCCGCTATGTTCAGCGAGTCCTGTTTTATCCCAGGCTTTTTCAGACTCAGGCCAGCTGGCCTTGGTGAGTTCCTGATAGAACATTCCCATTGTCTCAGTGTGTGGGTGCACCCCTCGCTGTCCTGAGTTCCTTGCTTGTGCTCTCTTTCCTTCTGCTCCTCATTTGGATCTTGAGATTTCAGTCTGGTGCTCCAATGTGGGTCTCTGTCTCTTTCTCCTTTCATCGTCTGATTCAGGAGGATGCCTATATGCTTTTCTTTGGGTTCACCTTCTTATTTAGCTTCTCTAGGACCACGAACTATAGGCTCAATGTCCTTTATTTATGGCTAGAAACCAAATATGAGTGAGTACATCCCATGTTCCTCTTTTTGGGTCTGGCTTACCTCACTCAGGATAGTGTTTTCTATTTCCATCCATTTGCATGCAAAATTCACGAAGTCTTGTTTTTTTAGTGCTGAGTAGTACTCTAATATGTATATATTCCATACTTTCTTCTTTTTAAAACCAAACTATACATTAAGTTCTATAATATTCAATATATGCTTGATATGCTGTATATATAAGTGGTTTTAAAATAATTTTTAAAGCAGTGACTTTTATTATATGTCTCTGGGTATGTGTTCATATGCTAAGGTATTTTCTATTAATTTTGATTCTCTTTTTCTTAATTAAAATGGTTTTAAAAGAAAAAAATGAATTTAAACTAAAAGCATTATGGTTTCCACAAAAATAATTTTCCTACATAGAAAAGTTCCCAATTTCATCCAAAGTTTGGTGTTCATTGTAGTTAACTTTCAGTTTTATCTCGAGTATTATTAAAAATGAAAGAAGAGTCAATCATATGAAGATTTCTAGCTCAGACTAGGCTCAAACAGAGACTCTATTGTAGACAGATACATGTACATAAATAAGCCATAGTATTATTGTCTTAGCCATTTATACATTTTGTTTTGCCTGCCGTACACTATAAAGGCTCAAAATGTGTTCTGACACATTTTAGACTATTTTATTGATTTTTATTGAGCTCTACATTTTTCTCTGCTCCCCTTCCTGACTCTCCTCTCCCCTTCAACCTTCTCCCAAGGCCCCCATGCTCCCAATTTACTCCGGAGATCTTGTCTTTTTCTACTTCCCATATAGATTAGATCTATGTACAGCTTCTTTGGATGACAGTGTGGCAATTTCTCAGAAAATTAGGAAACAACCTTCCCCAAGATCCAGTAATACCACTTTTGGGTATATATCCAAAGGATGCTCAATCATGCCACAAGGGCTTGTGCTCAAATATGTTCATAGCAGCTTTGTTTATCATAGCCAGAACCTAGAAACAACCTAAATGCCCCTCAACCAAAGAATGGATAAGGAAAATGTGGTAAACTTACACAATGGAGTACTACACAGCATAAAAAAAATGACATCTTGAATTTTGCAGACAAATGGATGGATACTCATTTTGAGTGAGGTAACCCAGACCCATAAAGACAATTATCACATGTACTCACTCATAAAACAAAGGAAACCAGCCCCCAAATCACAATCCCAGAGAACTTAGGCAACAATGAGGATCCTAAGAGACACGTTATGAATGTTTTACAATCTTAACTGTACTTGCCAGAATGAGTTTTCCTACATATTATTGCACACACCAAACAATTACTTTGATTCACAAGCTTTTGCTCATTCCAAATTAATGATTTATTCATTTTTTTCTATCATTTTGATAGGTTTGTAGTCATATGATGAGCCTGGTCCCTGTCTACCTGAAGAATTGACTTCTGAAATTGAAAGTTAACTATATAATTCAACTTTAATGAGTCTTTGTAATTTTCAATAATTTTATGAATGAATTTTAAAAAGTAAAATAAGACATACTAAAAATGGTTTACACAAAATGTTTCTATTATTGTGTTTATGAGTGTGTGTGGTAAGTGTGTGTGTCTGTGTGTGTGTCTGTGTGTTTTCATGTGGGTGTGAACACATATGCTTATGAGTTCAGGTGCTGTATGTGCATGTTTGAGAAGAGGCCAGAGGACAATGTTGTATGTGCTCCTTAGTCCTGGACTAATTTATTTTATATGCCATGGCTGGCCAGTGAGCTCCAAAAGTCTACTAGACCTATATGGACAACTGTGCTAGCTTTCACATGTATTTTGTGATCTGAACTCAGATCCTCATCATTACTATGTGCCCACAAATCCCTTGAATGCTTCATTATATGAGGACATATGATTCAAGAGTTACTATTAAAGACTTGTATTTTATTTGGTCTGAAGGCCACTTAGTGTGTCATGAACTATAAAATATGAATATTAGAAATAATGCACTAAATTGTATACACTGGACCAGGAATATCTTAAAAATGGAAGGACCTTTGTGTATCAAATGATTCTATAAAACATTTACTATGAATAGTCTGTTATGAAATACCATTAAAATTATATATCAAGAATCAATAGAATTCAATGTAGTATAATGTATTTCATTATGTAAATTACATAGGAAAGTTAACATTACACCTATGTATTTTGAAAATGTGTTAAGTAGAGAAGCTTAATTGATCAATGGGGAAATCAGCTTATGACATTTAGAATCACCTGTGACCTGGTATAAGAAGTGAATTGTTCTCTGTGTGACACTGGATTGACATCAATTATCTCCAGGGAAATAAAATACTCTGAATTGATATTTTCAAGGATAAAAGGGCCTTTCAGGCAACTCGAAAGTGTATTTTAGTAAACCATGCATGGTGATTGAAAAATATCCCAAATGTAACTTTCAGAATGAAAAATGGATAATAATTAGGTAAAACATTATTTCGAGATTTTATTCCCGAATGTCCCATGGCTTTCATATCCTACATTCCAATGACCTTGTATGTCCAATTAAGACATGTAATTGAAGAGCTGCTAGTAAGCAGACTGCCCTGGCACCCAGAGGGGATTGTGTCTGGTAATGATAGTGCTTAACTGCACAGAAACAATACTCCGGACTGTTAGCAGAGAGTTTCTAGTTCATTACTCGCTCTTCTCCAAGTATGAAGGCAACTGAGCAGGAGAATCAGGAATACTATGGCAGCATAATCATGTGTTTCCCTTTCTCAAGTCTAATGTACTCCATTCATCACTTTATTGCCTGCACCCCTTATTCTTGTGTTGAATAAAATTACAAGTAACATATTTTCGGCTATTATTTCTTTTCTGCCACCATCCCTACCTTACCCATTGATGGCAGATTAGTGATTCGGTAACTATGGAATCTCCTTCCAGAGTAGAACTTGCAGAATGGCCATCAAACCAGAAACCTGAAGGCCCTGAGGAAAGTCACAGCCATGCCCAATTGACTTCAGTACACATATGTGCATAGATATGTGCATGACCTTATGTTGAACCAACATATTGTAATAATGTATTTCAAGTATTTTATACATATGCTTTCTGATGTGTCTCTTGTCAAATGTATGTGAAACAACTGCTCCTTATGGGAGCTGGGTATCACATAAAACAAGACATTGTATATCCTATGCATGGATTTGCAATTCTATGACGAATTGTAGGACAGTAGTAGTTCTGTTATATTCTGTTCCTACTTTATGAGTCATTTCATAAACCGCAAAAGTCATAATCTCTAGTTTTCATGAGTATTATTAATCCTAATAAAATAGCATAAACATGACTTAAGACAATAATTTATAGAATATACACAATGAAATTTAGGGACAAAGATGTTCAGGGAATTTGTAAAGGTATAAGTGAATATTGCTGTACTCAATTAATGGGATGACTTGAAATAACGTAATTTGTCTCAAGCCACATTGAAAGCACAATTTGAATATCGATATTTCCTATTTACCCGAAGATGATTCCTTTGGGAACACAACTCTTTATTATTTCTTTTAGTCAATCTCAGATAACTGTTAATAACTTTGCTACCCCTACTGCTTTGCTTGGAGTCATTAGAACTATTTTGTATGTTTTTGGAAGTCTTTTGCTTTTCTTCATGAATTGATATTCTAACTCAGTATTCAATTCAGGGTATATTCTATGATTTCTACACATTAACTTTCCTTAGAAGTGACATCAATAATGCTACCTATCTTCTTGCTGGTACAGCATGGTTGAATTGTCCACAGCTGTGATCCAGAAATTATCTCTGAAAGGAATCTGGTGTTGTGGGAGGCCACTTGTTCGTTTCCCGGGAACTCAGACTCCCGAAAGAACCACACACAAACTGTATTAATTAGATCACTTCTTGGCCTATTAGCTCTAAATTCTTATTGAATAGCTTTTACATATTAATATAGCCCATTTCCATTATTTCATATTTTACCACAAGGCTCATGGCCTACCAGCAAGGTTTCAGTGTATCTTCTCATGCAGCAGCTCCATGGCTTCTCTCTGCCTCTGCCTCTTTTCTTCCAGCATTCAGTTTTGTTTTCCCCGTCTAGCTCTACATTACTCTATCAGAGGCCTAAGATGGTTTCTTTATTAACCAATAGTATCCACAGTATACAGAGGACAATCCCACATCAATCTTGTATAAAAATTTCTTTCTTTGATTATGGTACACGAGGTGACCTTAACTGTACACTATACTGTTAGAATACTGAATAGTGGTCAAGTATTCTGATCAGCGTTCATTCCTAATTTATCTTCTGGCTTAAAACAGGTCAATCTCATATATCTGAGAAAAAAATAATGCTCACATCTTAAATTTTTGTCAAGAAGTTTGTATATATTGGAATTGAATTTCTTCCAAGTTCTGTGTACATTTGAGACAATGGAAAAGAAAGGGTTGAATGCCTTAAAAGCCAACTCTTATCAACACATGTATAAATAACTAAGGCATTAAATCATTATTTTTTCCTACAGGTAATATTTTGTGTCTTTAAAATAAGAGAAAAATTGCCCAAAATAATAGTTTTCCATAGTTCAAGCATTTCCTATTGGATTGGTTGACACTAGTCTCCATTGCTGAACAGTCTGCTTATGAGAAGTGGGACTAGATGTAGTTTTGCCTCTCATGGGTGTTATGGCAGCAGTGACTGAAAGGCATGCTCTTCGTGGTGAATGGTTTTATCTTTGCTATCTAATGGGTGTTTATTTATTAATTTTATAATATAATAAAACTCGTTTTAATGTAAATTAAGAGAAAGAAAAATAAAATTCTGTTCAGAGTAAATTCTCTAAAAAATTTAATTTTAGAAAAAGCTTGCCTTAATGAGAAATAAGCATCTCTGTTGAAACTATAAATTAGTATCAGAAGATAAATCCTCAGAATTTCAATTCATTGTCTTTACTGAATTCCATGATAGGATTAATAAAACACAGCAAGAGTCTAACTTGTGCCTCACATGGTGTAAACATCTGTTGCACAAACATTTATGTACTTTTTTTGCTTTTCAAATGTCTAAATCTTAGCCTCTGAAATTTCTTATAAAAACATGTATCTTCATTTACTCAAGTGGTTGTGAGTAACACAAGCACAGTTAACATTACCTTAATGGCTCCAGTCCTGTTTTAGCTTTCCTTCTACTTGAGACTCCTTGGCACAGCTGAGCAAATTATAGCAAGAATCATTAGCCAAACAGGAACAACAGGTGCCAATGTGGTCAGCCTGCCAGACTCCTAGATTATTAATATCTTCTGTATCTACCCATTTCCATTGCACAGCTTTTCTCTTGATATTGGACACTGTACTCATTCCCCATTGCTTATTTTAACGAATACTTAACCATATGAAATATTTGTTCATTTCAAGGGAATTCCCCCTGGTTTCAAAAAAGAATGCAGAAACCATTTCAGAGCTTAATTAGGGAGATTTGGAACCTCAATGCTTGTTCAAACCATTTTATCATAGGTAAAGGCTTTCTAACTCCCCCCTCTGTCTATACAATCATTTGCAATCCAGTAGAAGAATTCCATTCCCTCTCTGGTGAGCTTAACCAAGCAGGACATCCAGTTGGGTGAGGTCACACTGGAAAATGTTTTCTTTTTAAAAAGGGTTTTTTAATACCTTTAAAAATCCAAATTAAGTTTTAATGAGCATTGCAGAGGACTTAGATTCCCAAAGGGCAAATCAATTTTTTGTTTTGCATTGCTGTTCCTTCAGTACCTGAAATATGACCTCAACAGACTTCTCAGTGGCTACCTTGAGTCCCATATTCAGAAAGAAAGAATGTGTGTATAGGCAAAGGGGTTCTATTTCCCAAAAGTTCCCCAAATCTTCAGACACATTATTTTTTCAAGCAATGGGGAGGGGGGTGAAGGGGTTGGAAGGAAGTAGCTGCTATTTCAGCGGCCAAGGAGGTGTGAGGCTTAAGAGCGCTCTGGAAGTGCAGACCAAGTGGGATGCGATATGCTTCATGATTTTGTCTTTCCCTTGGCTCTAGGTCAGCTACTGGCGCACAGTGTCACAGACACACTGCTGTTTAAGATGATGACTGGTAAATGAAACCAAGGAAGAGAAGAATGCTGCCTAGGAGCAGCAGGTGATGTGAAGAATTCAAGTACACTTTCAAGTCTATTACTTGGATGCTGCTTGGGGTTTTTTTCAGACTGGAGCGGTCAGACATGTACGATTCAACCCTTTATAGGTTGCACATTTGCTGCATCTTCGTATACTTTCTCAGATAAACGGGCACTGTACGTCCTTCTAAGAGAGTCCCACGCTCCATAGGGAGCTTTTCTGGACTTTTCTACTATGTTTCGTTCTCTCTCTGCAGTAAGGAAATTATATACTAAAAATTAACTGAGCGTATCATTTCCTCTCTCCAGGAAGCCATGCTGTGTGGGTCTGCTGACCTGTGCAGGATACTGGCAGCTCAAACTGCGGAAGAAAAAGTCTGACTCTGGGGGGATGCATGTTCTTCATCCATGTATCGAAAATAGTTCACCTTTGATCAATGCTAAGTACTATACTGCACGGAGCTCTTGTTCTAGATTATGGGTTAGTACTCTGTCAACATGTGAATCTTTTCAGATTGTTCTTCATTGACCGTCTTCTTAATGAAACCTACAAAGTCTTCTTGTTTAATTTGCAGTAATAAAATACATCCCCCTCTTTATTCTCCAGCACTGTTTCTTTTCTTATATTGTCTCTTCTTACACACTGAACACTTACTAATTTGTGATACCGTAGATTGAATGTAGCGATTCTTTACATGCTAGATCTGTGCTTTTACCTTTGAGATACATTCCCACTCCAATTCTTGTTAGTCCTAACTTTCTTTGCTATAATGCATACTGAGCAAGGTCAAGCATGATCATTTTGTCCTTGCAAAGATCTCAAGTCCTGAGAAAAGACTTTGGCAGAGAAGAAGCTGAGCAAAGTTTTCATTCTGTGGATGTCCTAAAGTATGTGGATAACTCAATATAAAGTGAGTTCATGTAACATTGCTTTCATTTTTCTTAGCTGCATTTCACATTTGACTTAATATTTACAGCAACCATATGAGCAGGTATTATTCCTACTTTACTAATAAGAAAACAGAATTTGTTTAAGGTCATGTAGCTTGTAATTGGTCAAGGTGGAAATGCCGTACCCCTCTACCTTACTGCCATCTGTATATTATTACTAACTATCCCTCTCTCTCACTCCTATCAGTCATATATAATTTACCCCTCTCTTTAACTCCTATTTGTATTCTATCTTTCTATATCTCTTATCTGTAGGTTATTAATAATTCTTCCCTCTGTTTCTTATCTATACACTATTCATAATTTCATCACCAGCTGGTTTATTATTGGTAAGCCTGAGGTAAGGCTTTGAAAAATATGCAGCTATGTGCAGACAGTTAACTCTTCTCATTCAAATGTTTACTATTGGTTAGCAACTTTTATTTTCTTCTGTTCTAAAGGCTATTGAGTACTTTATTTTATCTAGAGTAGATAAGTATCCATACTTTGGACAGCTTGTTATTTTTTTTCTTCTTGCCTAAATGGACTTAATAACTGACCAAAGTCTGATGCTAAATTTAAATCTCCTGGCTTCTCAGCCTTTATTGGATTCTGACCTTTATATAATTCTTAGACTTTGGTACAATGTGACTCTAAGAATGGCTGGCATTTCACTTTCATACCTAGTTATTTTATAAACATTTTGTAGCTGTTCTATAAGAAATGACTTGCCAGAATAATGAACACATACAGTAAAGCTATAGGCAATTCAGTGTAATTTCCTTGGGTGAATTATTTTACATTTCTTTAGAAGAAGGAATGTAATTCCTTTTATACTTCTTGATTACCCAGTTTTGGAGTACAATGATGAGTATATGCTATTTAAAATTTCTTCAATGACAAAGAAAAGATTCAAAGATTAAAGGTCATTTAACATGAGTCCTTCAATGCATTTATTATATTTAATGGGATAGGCAGATTATGCTTAAGTAACATAATTTGAAAATCTACTGGTTTACAACAAAGCATATTTCTTCCTTGTGACATATGGCCATCACTGGCAGCCTTCTATTCTTTCCTGAATATTCACTTTCAGGCTCATGCTGGTATATCAGTCTCCATAAGAACCACTGGTGACTGCAATGTAAAAGAAGCCGGACAACTCCCATGTTCTTTTTTTCTATTGCTGTGGATTAACCTTAACAACTTATTCATGTTAGGTAAGAAACGTGCCATAGTGCTGTGTCTTTAGACATAGTTCTTAACGCTTGTGCTCACAGCTGACCCTTCCCAGAGAAGCAAAGTGAACAACTTTAAATGTTAATAATATTTACTTAGATTATCTTTGAAAATCTAGTGTACAGAGCTGTTAGCAAACCGTTTCTGTTGGGTCAGATAGCTTTGTGGTACAGCAGGTGTTAACATGTATGGAATGCTAGTCTCATCCTCAGTATCTCAATAAATAAAAAAATATCGTTCTATCTCAGTACAACTGATATTTTTTGCATTTGCTGTGGGTTGTAATAAACACAGGTGAAGACAATTCTTTGCGGTATATATTCTTATTTGATTGAAAAGATCACCAGTGAGTTCTGTTCTCAAATTAAATATAAAGAACAAATTTACCTTCAGCTTTCCTCCTGTCATTTCCTTCTTCAGTTATGTATTTGCTGTTACTCACATGCTTGACCATTTCCTGAAGCAGTTTCAGTATCGGTATACTAGTTTTATAGAATGAGTCTGGAAACATTTCTTCCCTTTAATCTTTAGGTATTAACTTTAATAATAAAGTAAGCAAGCATATTAAAATATCCTTTAAACAAATGGTCTGTGAGAAATTATCAGTGATGCATCTACTTTCCATTTTGCTCTTCAAAACTATAAAATATAGCATGTATTTTTTTTTTTTATGTGAAAGCACCAAGTTTGTTTTAGCTGACATGCTTCCAAAATTGGAATGATGAAGTGCACAGATAATAAAAATAAGAACATAATTATGGAAGGAGATAAAAGACAGAGTAACCACAGGTGTTTGAAGCAAGTCTGCTATTGGGAGATATTCATTGCCTTGTTGGAAGTTAATAGCTAATTCTATTTTTTTAAGTAAGTTTTTATTTATTCTTTGATGGCCTCTTTGTTTCATCAATTGTTAACATAGATCAACGTACACAGACACACATAGACTCATACACACACACACACACACACACACACACACACACTCTTAAGAAGTTTCCATAGCACTCAGATTCCATATGTGATTTTTAAGTCTTTAATATTATTTACCTCTTTTTTGTTTATTTCTCTCCCATGCCTTCCTATCGTCACCTTCTTTAAAGCTTTCTGTTCTCTTATTCCTCTACCCCCACCCCATCTATGACCTGTGTTCTGTCATCCTTCTTTTGGAATTCCCCTATGGCCCCTAACTAGGGTACTTTCTTCTAAGAGTATTACAGTTTAAATACATATCTGAGGATTTAAATATAGCACCCACATATTCAAAACATAATGCAACCATTGTCTTTCTGGACTTGGGTTACCTCATTCAGAATGATCTTTTCCTGTCCCAAGAATTCTCGTAAATATATCATTTTTACTTGTTGATTGGCATCTATCCTTTTACCATTTTTGATTATTGTGAATATAGCCGCAATGGACATGGATGAGCAAAACTCCTTGTAATAGAAAAGATTTTTTTTTTTATGACAAGGCCTGTAACCTACTCCATTGACCACTGTGTCTGTGTTTATGTCAGTATCAAGCTGGTTTTTATAAAAAATAATCACTATAGCTCTATAGTAAACTTGAAATCAGGTATGGTGAATTTCCCCAACAGTGTTTTTATTGTTCAGAATTCTTTTGGATATCTTGAATTTTTTGTGTTTATGAGTTTTGATATAATTTTTCAATTACTATGAAGAATAGCATTGTAATTTTCGTAGAATTGTGCTGAATATGTAGATTTTTAAAGAATGCCCATTTTCAAATTATTAGCCATGCTAGTACACTAACATGGGAGGTCTTCCCATCTTCTGGTATTATCTTTCTTTCTTGAGATAAATATTATCCAAGCATTTTTTGTCCATTTTCAAAGTTATTATACTGGAACCCATTATTTTGTACTGTTAATATATACTGATAAAAGAGAAGATAAGAAAAATCAATGTTTCTATCTCCATCTGTCACCAGATGAAGGTTCTATGATGATATGCAAGATATTCGTCAGTATTGCTATAGGCTAGGGTCATTTCCGGTTCCCTATCCTCAGCTGCCCTCGGCTTGGGCTCCTGGGAGCCACTCTAGGTTCAAGTCTCTTGCCAACCCTAAGGTGGCTCCCTTAACTAAGAATTGTGCTTCCGTGCTCCCCTATCCAACCTTCCTTTATCCCAATCCTCCTTTTCCCCCAAGTTCCCCCATCCTCCCCTTCTCCCTTTTCTCTCCCCATCTCCCCAGAGACCCACACTGGAGCACTGTACTGAGCTCCCAAGGTCCCAATGAGGAGCAGAAGGAGGGAGAACATGAGCAAAGAAGTCGGGACCACGAGGGGTGCACCCACCCATTGAGACAGTGGAGCTGATCTATTGGGAGCTCACCAAGGCCAGCTGGACTGTGACTAAAAAGCATGGGATAAAACTGGACTCCCTGAACATGGCGAACAATGAGGGCTGATGAGAAGCCAAGGACAATGGCACGGGGTTTTGATCCTATGCAATGTGCTGGCTTTGTGGGAGCCTAGCCAGTTTGGATGTTCACCTTCCTAGATATGGACAGAGCGGGGAGGACCTAGGACTTACCACAGGGCAGGGAACCCTGACTGCTCTTTGGACTGGAGAGGGAGGGGGAGAGGAGTGGGGGGAGGGGGAGAAGGGTGGGAGGAGGGGGAGGGATATGGGAGGCTGGGAGGAGGTGGAAACTTGTTTTTTTTTTTTCTTCCTTTTCTCAATAAAAAAATTAAAAAAAAAGAAAAATCAATGTTTTAGCTATGTGTTCTTGGAAGTAACTATGTTGATATGAAACCGTCCCTTTTTTAATGACTCAGTCTTCTCTAAAGTCAGCAATCAAGACCAGCTGCACTTTCTCTACCTTTCCCATGTTTATATACATATCATTATGCTTTGCTATACTAATCGATGTCAAGCTTCTGTAGAACTACATACTGCTTTCATTTCAAGAGTACGATAATGCACAGCAGGAAAGATTAGCACTACTACTTTAAATATATACCTTCAAGAAAACAAGGCAAGCCAAGACCAGGGGACTTGATTCTGATGAGAGGTTGTATATTAAAGTCCATGGTCTTGTGTATTCAGATCAGGAGTGTAACCATATGTAGATGTGGCTCTTCAACATGTACCAAGAAAATAAGCCTTCGTTTTACAGAATAACTTGAGGAAAATGATGAGAATTTGAGAAGAAAAAAATTCTCTGGTTAATTTTGTATCTCTGGGCAAGATTTTAACAGTTCTGATCTTCAATTTCCAATCCTTGGAAGTGTGGAAATGTTACAAATAAGTGTTTTTTAACCTAGCTTCAATTTTATTGCTTCATTAAACTCCATCTGTGAGTCATAGACTCAGAGACTTCTTTAGTGTTAAACTGGAAAGCAGTAGATAGTAGCTAATAATTATTAAGGGAAATACGATGTGAACAGAAAGAGCCATCTAAAACACTATTGTACATTTAGATGGTTGCTGTATAAAAGCATAGGCCAACAATCCTGGAGTGTCAATGACTCACATGACAAGATTTTCTTTGTTTTCATAGGGGTTAGCTTTTCTTTAGGATCTCCAATTGAAATTTGTGTATGAAAAGAAGACAACCCTCATTCATTCATATGAAAAAAAAAAGTCTTTTTGTGTATGTGGCTTACTTTATAGCAGCAAATTGCAAGCTTATTCAAGGACCATGTTAGGACAAAGAGAAGCCAATTTCTCTCAGAGACCAACAGATTTGGATAATTTGTTTATAATAAACTGTGTGAGCTATTTTTTTAGAGTGAATTTCCTTTTAGGAAGCATGAGCTTACATAGTAAAATATCCACTGAAAGTTCTCTTTCTGTGACACTGCCCCGTCATGGCTTTGTGTCTGTCACCACTTTTGTTTTCTCAACTTTTGTCTTTACAGAGGCGTCAGAAGATATTTGCATCATGGAAACATAGTAGTATTAAGAATTCACTTAGGACTAAACTTTACATGAGATAGAAGGTTACTTTCTTTGGGTGACAATTTTGTTGTTCAAAACATTCCATCTTCCACATACATTTATCAATTTGGTTATTGTCCTCAATGTTCACCTAGAATACTAGGTAAGTTAATGAATTGCCATCTGTCTGTCTGTCTGTCTGTCCGTCTGTCGATCTATCTATCTAATCTACTGGAATTGAATGAAATGAAATTTATTCCATGCATGAACAGTCTGTATATTACGGTTACGTTGAAACTGTGCATACTGGGTTTCATGGTCTAAGTCGATAAAGACTGATCATGTCCCCTTCCTGAACAGGGTACCAGATCTTATTACAGATGATTGTGAGCCATGATGTGGTTGTTTGGAATTGAACAGGACCCTTAGAACAGCAGGCAGTATCTTAACTGCTGAAGCATCACTCCAGGCCATCTAATCTACTGCTGTAAGTTATTTTACGTCTCCTTATCATGCATTTTCAATATATTTTAACAGAAGCACCTGCTCTCCCTGAAAAGTGGGTCTTAACTTCACATCTTTTGTTTTGTGTTAGGATTTCCTCAGTGTCTGTTGTTATGTCTCCCTTTTCATTTCTGATTTTGCTAATTTGGATGTTCTTTCTCTGCCATTCTATTAGTTTGGATAAGGGTTGGTCTATCTTGTTGATTTTCCCAAAGAAACAGTGTCCCATAGGTTTGTGTACATCGTGGCTTCATTTTCATTGAATTCTGGGAAGGCTTTAATATCTTCTTTTATTTCTTTTTTGACCTAGGGACAATTTCCATGACATTGTAGGCTTTTTGCAATTAGTGTTGTTTCTAAATTCTAACTTTAAACCATGGTGATCCAATAAGATACAGGGGGCATAATTCCATTTTTGTGTATAGTTGAGGTTTGCCATGATACTGAGTATGTTGTCATTTTTAGAGACAGTTCCATGAAGTGCTGTGAAGAAGTTATATTCTTTTGTGTTCGGGTGAAATGTTCTGTGAATGTCTGTTAAATCCATTTGGGTCATGACATCTTTTAGTTTTCTTATTTCTCTATTAAGTCTGTCTGGTAGACCTGTCCATTGGGGGAAGTGGGGTGCTAAAGACTCCTACTATTAATGTGTGGGGTTTGATGTGGGATTTAAGCTTTTAGTAATGTTTCTCTTACATATGTTGGTACTCCTGTATTTGGGGCATAGATGTTAGGGATTAAGATTTCATCTTGATAGATTGTTCTTGCAATGAGTATAAAGTGTGAAAATATACTTAATAAAACACTTGGAAACCAAATCCAACAACACATCAAAAAATATCCACCATGATCAATTTGCCTTCATCTCAGAGATGCAGTGATGGTTCAACATATGAAAGTCTATCAATATAATTCACCACATAAATAAACTGAAAGAAAGCAACCATATTATCAACTCATTAGATGCTGAAAAAGAATTTGACAAAATCCAACACCTCTTCATGATAATGGTCTTTGAGAGATCAGGAATACAAGAAACATACCTAAACATAATAAAAGCAATATACAGCAAGATGACAACCAACATCAAATTAAATGGAGAGAAACTCAAAGTGATTCCACTAAAATCAGGAATAAAACAAGGCTTTCCACTCTCTCTATATCTATTCAACATAGATCTTGAAGTTGTGGCTAGAATAGCAAGACAAAAGGAGATCAGGGGATATGCATTGGAAAGGAAGAAGTCCAACTTTTGCTGTTTACAGATGATATAATAGTACAAATAAGTGACTCCCCAAAACTCTACCAAGGAACTCCTACATCTGATAAATATCTTCAAGAATGTGGAAGAATACAAGATCAGCTCAAAACATCAGTAATCCTTTTATATACAACTGATAAAGAAGCTGAGAAAGAAATCAGAGAAACATCACCCCGCACAACAGTCAAAAATAACATAAACTATTTTGGGATAACACTAACCAAAGAATTGAAAAACCTATTAGACAAGAACTTTAAGTCTTTGAAGAAGAAATTGAGAAGATACCAGAAAATGGAAATATCTCCCATATTCTTGGATAGGTAGAATCAACATAATAAAAATAGCAATCCTACTAAAAGCAACCTGTAGATTCAATGTAACTTGCATCAAAATCCCAACACAATTCTTCACAGACCTTGAGAGAACAATACTCAGCTTTATATGAAAAAAAACAAAAAAAAAACCCACAGGATAGCCTAAATAATACTGTACAATAAAGGAACTTCCGGAGGCATCGTCATTCCTGACATCCAAATGTATTATAGAGTGACGATAGTGAAAACAGCTTGGTATTGATATAATACAGACAGGTTGATCAAAGAAATCAAATCAAAGACCTGGATATTAAACCACACACCTATGAAAACTTGATTTTTGACAAAGAAGATAAAATTGTACAATGGAAAAAAAAAGCATCTTCAACAAATTGTACTGGCATAACTGGTTTTCAATATGTAGAAGAATGCAAATAGATCCATATCTATCTCGATGCATAAAACTCAAGTGCAAGTACATTAAAGAACTCAATATAAATCAGACCACTCTGAATCTGATAAAAAAGAAAGTGGGAAGTAGCCTTCAATTCATGGGCACAGTAGACTGCTTTCTAAATAAAGCACAGACATTTAGAACAACAATAAACAAATGGGACCTCCTGAAACTAAGAGGCTTCTTTAAAGCAAAGAATACAGTCAATAAGACAAGAAGGAAGCCTACTGAATGGGAAAAGATCTTCATCAACCCTCTATCAGACTGAGAACTCATCTTCAAAATATATAAAGAACTCAAGAAATTAGACATCAAAATTTCAAATAAGTCAATTAAAAAATAGAATGCAGATCTAAACAGAGAAATCTCAACAGGAGAAACTCAAAAGGCCAAATGATACTTAAGGAAATGTTCAATATCTTTAGTCGTCATGGAAATGCTAAGGTCAAAAACACCAATGATAGCTTATACTGGAGAGGATGTGGAATATGGGAACACTCCTCCATTGCTGGTGGGAATGCAAACTTGTACAACCACTCTGGAAATAAGTATGTTGTTTCTCCAAAATTTGGGTATCAGCATAACACTCTTGGACATATATCCAAAGAATGCTTAATCATGATGCAAGAACATTTTTTAAACTATGTTCATAACAGTATATTAATAAAAGCCACAACTTAGAAACCACGTAGATGTCCCTCAACCAAAGAAGGGATAAAGAAAATGTACATATATACATAAGGGAATACCACTCAGCTATAAAAAACAATGATATCTTGAAATTTGCAAGCAAAATGGATGGAACTTGAAAAAGAACCATCCTGAGTGAGGTAACTTAGACCCAGAAAGATGACATGGTATATACTCAGTCATAAGTGGATACTAGCGGTAAAACAAAGGATAATGAGCCTATAGTTCACAACCCTAGAGAAGCTAAGCAACAAGATGAACCCTAAGAGAAACCTATATAGATCCACCTGGGAAGGGAAAATAGACAAGATCTCCTGACAAAACTGGGAGCATGGGAGTGTGGGGAAAAGTGAGGGTGGAAGGGAAGGGAGAGGGGAGAAAGGGATAGGAAGGAGATCTTGAGGGAATGGGATAATCAAGATGGAGGAGGAACAGAGATGGAGAGCAAGGAAAGAGATATCTTGGTTGAGGGAGCCATTAGGGGGCAAACAAGAAACCTGGCAATGGAGCAGTTCTCAGAAATCCACAAGAACCCCACTAAGACCCTAAGCTATAGTACAGAGGATGCCCAAACTGACCTTGCCTTGTAGTCATATTGATGGATATATTAAATGTCATCATAGAAACTTCATCCAACCACTGACAGAAACAGAGGCAGAGACTCATAGTGAATCACCGGACTGAGCTCCCAAAGTCCAGTTGAAGAGTGAAAGGAGTAAGAATATGAGCAAAGAGGTGAAGAACATGATTGGTACACCCATTAAAAAAAATTTACCTGAGCTAATAAGAGCTCTCTGACTGCGGCCAGACAGGGAAGGTACCAGCATAGAAATGAATTAGACCCTCTGGATGTGGGAGACAGTTGTACAGCTAGGGCAGACTGTGGGTCCACTGGCAGTGGCACCAGGATTTTCCTCTACTGCTTTTACTGGCTTTTTTGAACCCATTCTCTTTGCATGTATACCTTGCTCAGCCTAGTTATAGTGTGTGTTGGGGGAGCAGAGGCTTTGGTCCTTCTTCAAAGCAATGTGCCTTACCCTCTGTGAGGGGTGGATAGGGAGTGGAAGTAGAGAGAATAGGAGGAGTGGATGGACTAGCAACTAAGTTTGGTATGTAAAATTAAAAAGGTAGCTTGTTTTCTTTTTTAAAAAATAAATAAAAAATTAAAAAAGAAAATATATAATGAAATATTTTTGATGCCAAACTTAGCAAAAGATAGCTAGATTCATATGTCTTCATCTCAATATGTTATATTTTCATGTATTCCATGGAACATATGAAGATATTCCATCATCATTTAGGTTATTTCTAATATGAAATATGAAATCAAGTCAATAAATATTTTATAAACTGTTACATTTAAATTTGTTTGAGTATTGAGTATTTTGTAAATTGAAGACACATTGTTGAGTGTTCTGTTTTGGAGCCCAACACTTTGGGAATGTTAGTTTGCTGAAAGATTAAGTTCTTGGCTGAATTCATATATTTTGTTGCGTAACATGAAAAATAAAGGCATAATGAAATGAATGGTGTTTGCTTTTAACTTCTTAGCTTTTTTAGAAATTGGGTTTTCTTTAAGTCACAAATAGATGGAGGAAAAGAATACAGTTATGATACTACATTTTTAGTTTCACTAACCTGGTTTGAACAAGTTGACACAGTGTACAAGGCAAATGATGTATTGTTTATATATATATATATATATATATATATATATATATATACATCAAGTCATGAAAACCCCAATGGAAGTACTTTTGGATTTACATGACTTTTGCTATGGTCTCTGGGTTCCCCACATATCTACACTGAATATTGATAATTAGTGATTGAAACAGTCCTTACAGAAAGGTAATATGCTTATGCCTATTTTGCAAGTGATGAATTAGTGGTTTTTAAAAAAGGAGTTTATGTGGTTTATTCTAGGATAGACAACTAGGAAATTAAGAATGCAGGCTAATAACCTGGGTGAACATCAGGGAATCCACATGTTTGTCTTCTTCCAGTCAAATGACAGTTTTCATTATCATCTTGCTTGACCCATGCCACACATTATTACTGCTCCCATGGTACTCTTTTGGTTAGCTCTCCCTTTGCTCTGCTGACAACTCTTTGTTCCCCCTCTACAGTGCTGTACCAACCATTCTAAAGTCATTGTACCTTAAGGCTTCATTAGTTTGTCTTCCTTCTTCTCTTTAAATGCTCATGCATTATCTATGTACATAATTTACACTACTATTGATATGTAAATTACTTCCAAATTCATATTTCTGGCTCTGAATTCTCATTGGCGAAACACTGCTTTAAAAAGTATCTTTTGATTTACATGTCATCTTTTCTACACAGCTTTCTAAGCTCTATAGAACCAGAAATAGATCTAAACATCCTCTTCCCACCCATGATGCAAATCTAAAGTTGGTCGTCGGTTGCTTCCTGTTTAATAAACATCACCACCATCAATTCAGTCACAAGAGGCAGTCTTGAAGTTATCTTTTTACATCCTCTTACTTTACCAGCTCTTCCACCATCTCTAATGTTCTAATCTACTAACAAGCCGCTATTTGGTCTTTGATTTCATTGCTCTCATGTGGCAACTACCATAAGCTCTTCCTTTCCATTCTCTAAACCATGTCTAGAATATCATAGAAGTTTCTGTTTTATTTCTGCTAAGATTTTGTTGTTGTTGTTGTTGTTTTGTTTGTTGAGACAGAGTTTCTTTGTGCAACATTCTTGGCTGTACTGGAATTTACTATGTAGACCATATTGAGTTCCACCTGCCCTTGCCTCCCAAGTCCTGGGGTTAAAGGTGTATGCCATCATGTCCTGGGTGTCTTCTTAAAGGGCTCTTGTCTTTATGTTAAATCACAATATTGTAATATGTTATAGCTAGGATGACAGTAGTTCTCAAGTTGTTTAGTACATTTCGCATTATGCCTATTTGTTGTGCCCTAATTTCCTCCAAGATAGGAGGCCTCTATTTTGGAAATAATTTTTTTTTTTTTTTTTTTGTCACAAGATGATCCACAGGCAGGTAAACATTATACCCAGAGGGAAGGTCTTCAAACTGTGAAAGTAAACAACCCCTTCAGGAATTTCCTGAAACAGAGCAGATTCGCTGGCAGATTTTCCCTTTCAAACCTTCATGAGCTATAGAGGCTACTGAGAGACAGTCTCAGACAAGAAGATCTTCCTAGGAGGGGAACAGACCAGAGCATCCACTGAGAAGAATCAAAAGTCAGTTTAACTACCTGGAAGAGGTTCAGACCAACAGTTTCCTAAAGCTTGAGTAGTATGCTCCTTGTTTCTAGTTGCCACCAGAGCTGGGATGGGGTTTTGGTGATTTAGCTGTCTTGCAGACATTTCTTCTCTTACTAAAAAAGTTCCCCACCCCTATTCCTGTAAGCAACCCCAACAACATCATTGGTTCACCAATGTTGACTGGGTAGTATCTGTATTCTGGAACGTCATTGATTCCATATCTTGTGTGAGTAGTGTTTTTTTCTTAATCTCTTCTGGAAGAGTGTAATAAATTATTTTTAGTAGTAAAAATACACTTCATTTCTAATTATCATGGTCACTGAACCTGTGGAGACCCTACATCATCTCATCTCTGACTCCGTAACCTTCATAGTTTTCACTTATCCACACTCATTTGTTAATGTTTTCCAAACAGTTTGTGGTCTCTGAACATTTTTACCCACTGATTCAGCCCCAAAGCACCACAATACAACCCTGGAGTCTTGTTTCATTGCAGTGGGTGACTTTTGATGGATTTATATACTACATTTTGGTAGTTTAGAGTTCCTGGGGGCAGTGACTGTGTCTTTTAAATTCAATGATATATCACTTTTCTTTCTGTGTTTTCATAATAATTATCATTTAGTAAGACATAGATTTTATCTTTTTATTATTTTAATTTTCAGAAGTTCTGTATGTGTAAACAATATATCTTTATCATATCCATTCCCCCTTTATCCCCAATCAATGTCCCATTTAAAAAGAAATAAACTATCAATATTTAAGATTTTATTAAAAACTGATATTTATTTTGACATTATTTTGAAGATAAAATAATAGGAATATATTCAGAATGTTAATTTCGTCTGATTTAGTTTATTGGACAAGGTTTGCCTCTTCACAAAAATAGATCATAATTAGGAGCATGGAAAATATTACTGAAGAATAGGGAAATAGCAGAAGTTAAAATATGTGTGTGTGTGGTGGTGATGTCATAGGAAGTGGAAGAAAAGTGACACCAAGAGAGGGCAATCTTATTTTCATTGTAGTTCTTTAAAACTAAAATGAGGTGTAAACACCTATGTGTTTTTACTTTTAAAATACTTTGTTATTAGCAAGCTTTTGGCTTGTTGATTCACCAGTTCCACCAGCGTATGAAGGAATTATTAAAGTTCTCTGATGGAAAGCAAGAGAGAAAATGAAGCTGTGTGCCGTAGAGAAGATAGTCAGACAAGTCATTCGTAGCTTCATTTAACGAGGATAGGGTGTGCATAACCTTGGAACCCAGGTCCTCAGGACTTTAAGATGTTCAGTAATGACTTAATACCTCACATCATATGTACCTGATAATGACCTCTTGTGTAATTGTTTTGAAGGAAGCAATTTTAAAAGGAGCACATGGGAATGATGGTCAATTAGATAAATGTTCTCACATTTGCTTTCCTGGGAATCCACATGTACAAATTCTGATTCTCCAGACAGCAATGTTGTCTAGCTCACATCATGAAAAACCAAATGATCTCTGATCTGCTTGGAGAACTGGAAACACTTCACATTAATTTTCTATTCCTGAAGAAGAAAGTGTCTCTAATAATTATATGATTCAAGGCTCCATGTAAGCCCCTGCTTTCATTTTACAGAACCATGATGTAATAAACACATGGCCAAGCATCTGAAAATACAGTGAAACTGCTGATCTGCACCTGATGTAGTGCTGACATATGATGTGTAATCTATTCCCAAGGGAGTTTCCAAACAAAAAGAAGTACAGTTTTATATTGTATATTCTGTGACTCAGTGGTAGTTCTTGGCTTGTAGTTTATAAACTTTTTCCCAGTGACTGATAGAGAAGTCAGTCAGTCATCTGTTTGATGGCTAATAGTGGTGCAATTTTTAAAAAGGAATGAAATTCATAAATCATCAAAAGTTTTTGCTCATTGTTTTCAGTTTTATCTTGGATGACTGTATCTCTGTAATCTCATATTTTTATGTTAGTATCTGTTACCTCAACATCTAAAGAAGAAAAGCACTTGCCTCTTAAGTCACCCTATGACTCAGTGGATTACAATAATAAATAGTTTCAAATCCACTAAAAAAATAAAAATCTAATCACATGAATTATTTTATTATAATTATTTAGTTTTAAATCATATAAATTTATAAAAAAAACATATGTTTGTGATTATATAAAATTAAAACTTTCATGTTTAACTAATGATAATCTCTTCAGAAAGTCATTAACTTGCAATTTAAATTCGGAGGTTTTAAATGTTTTTTACTTTTGTAAGGGATATTTTAAAGCTACATTTAAAATTAAGTATTATAAACAAATACAGCGATACATACATCAAATTCTGCACTTTGATAATTTTGAAGCTTTTGTTCACTTAGAATTTAAAGTTGGTCATATAGAGATCTATGGCTATAGGTTCAACTCCTAGTATATAAAATCTCTTGTATTGAGAAGTTCAGAGTCAGTCTGGACAGCAATGTGAAACTTGTCTTAAATGGTGGGAGAAGGGTACTCAGAAGTAAGAATATAGGAGATGTTAAAGGAGAAAACAAAAAAGACAGTTGAGAAAGAAAAGATGAAGAGAAGAAGTGGGATAGTAAAGAAATAATGAAAGAAAGAAAATAAATAAGTCAAAAATAATTTATTAGGTAAAGGTTTAATTTAAAAAATTAGCTGTATTATGCATATCTAGAAATGCATTTTTGACTTATAAATGTTGATTAAATATTAGCAAAGTCAGAATTGAAGCTCTGTATTTGACAACCATTTGATATTCATTAAATAACATTTCAATGTGTCTCTATGTTCAATACGATATAACAAATTATCATTATCTGTTTAAGTATTTCTCTTCATAGCAAGTGTATGGACATTGTAATAAAACATTGTAGTTTATTTGAATTTTTAACTTACAGGCAGCATAATTTCATGGACAAAATTATTAATGTCATGCTGATTCATAAAAGTACCAGATGACATGACCAGAATGGAAAAACTTACCAGAAAGGGAATGAAACAGCTAAAATCCAAATTTAACTGGTAAACTCAGAAAATGCAAACATTGGCATGACCTGAACCCATCAGTCACGTACTTTAGACTTTGCTTTCTTGTGTATGCATTTTTGTGCTTTTGTCGGGAAAAGAAGGACATCGCTATCAGAGGTGTCTGGGGAAATGGATACTGATCTTGTCATAAGTGATAGAAAGTTTAGTAAGTCACAAGGAAGCATTACCCCATGGTGTGGTGCTCGGTCAACAAATATTTATTGAACACTTTCATACGCACTGTTTCAAATACTGAGGATTGAGTGGTGATCAAAATCAGAGTATCACACTCAGCTCTTTTCTGGATAATGGCCAGATAAGTTAATTTACTAAAGGAAAAAAAAAAACCCACATAGATAAACAAACAAAACTTAAAGCAACTCTGTCTGTGAAGGAAATGCTGGCAATGTATGTGACCGAGGGGGAAATTACTCTTGCTCTCTTAAAGTTACTGAGCTGTACTTTGGAGTTCCTTCATATTAAGCCCTGAACTCATGGAGAGTGAGTTAATGAAGTGGGTTAAGACTAGGACAGAACAGTGCTTAGGAAAAGATTTTCTTACTACAAAAAGGAGCCTGAACAGGAGAATAATATTCTGTATTTTACTTTTAGAGTTAGGCGAAATGAGCAAAGATGTTTGTGAGGACAACATCCCCAAGATTATATCCATGCTGGGATATGAACTTATGAACTTTATATTCTCTCGTGTTGTCTTTCATTGTTTAACAGAAAATAGTCAATGACTATTCTTTTACCTTTCTTTATAATTTATTTATTTTTCTATGAAGTTCAACATATCACAATTTTCTTTAGGAGTTACATTTAAGCATAAACTCCCTAGGACATCTTTTGCTACTTTATTTCACTTTCTGTCAGAATTCTAAAAATCTATCAGGGTTATTGAATTTTCAGATGATTTTTTTCCCTTTTATTTTGTGAAGATTTACACTTACTTTCTTTATAGAGACTAACAGCTTATGCATTTCTACATTAGAAAAGATCCAAGATAGAATTTCATTGAAATGTTATTTTTGTTTCCCCAATCACTCTTATTACAATTATACCTTGATATTTTAATGATGAGAATATTTGCCCATATTAAAACTTAGAAGCTAAAGGGAAGTGTAGAAGGCTGCTTTCTCAACTGGCTCTCCCAACATGTAACTCAGGTTCAATCACATACTGTGTTAGATACCTGATTTTCTGTGTCATTCAACCTAGTGAAAATAATGTTTTCTAAAATCAAATAAAATGCTGCCCGAGTTTGTGATTTTGCTTTAAACTTTTTACTTATCATTGTGAGTCAGGAATCCAAATGTGACATTTGGTTCCCTCTACCATTTTAATTCCACTTCTTTCTCCGTGTGTTAGAGATTTGTTTTTTAATTCTTTCAAATGTCTAAAAATTCAATCTTCTCTTTGGATATTGTAGTATAAAGGGCAGAAACAGTTTTTGCATTTAGATTAATTAAATCACTGAAAATTGTGTAGCGTAACAGATTTTAGATTGTGCAAACTCTATCATTTAGGTTTTATTCAGCTCTAGTATAGTTGTGGTAAATTAAGAACTTTGGGATTATGACAAATAGTACATATGCAGTCATATATACTCATAGACTCATATACAGTCATATACTCATAGACATATCTGTGTTGAGTGTTTGTATGACTATACTAATCGGTTAGCTTTAGCCATGCCAAACTGGAAGATAGTTGTGGAAAACACTGAGGATTTTAAAATGCATTGGGTTTAATTGTGTAACACGTGTGTAACAATGACAATTAAAGAAGTCGAGAATTTGACAAGGACTGGTGGGCAAGGGAGAAGCTGGAAGGGAGAGCGGAGGAGGTCAATATTATGCAAACACATAACATATATATAATTCTCAAAACAAAATAAATGTAAAAACCAGATTGCATCATAAATATGAATAAACAGAGGGGGTCACATAATGTTCACCCGATCCACTGGCATTATTCCTTCACATAAAATTTATTAAAATCTGTTAGTGTGATTTGTATTTTCCCCATAGATCTGTACATTTTAACCTGGATCCTTGGCTGGTTACAACCCCACTATGGGCGATTTTGTGAAAGAGCCTCCTATATGTTTCTTCTTTTGGTTTCCTCATGACAGCATACAAGAAAATCATTTAATCTGAAAGCTCACAAACCACCTAATCAAATCTTTCTAGAAACTGAAGCTTTTGCCCTCACCACAGTTTATTTTCCTCAGTGTTGGAAATGCATAGTTTGAATTTTCTTAGGTAAGGAGCTGAAAGGCTGAACTTACAAAATGTCCATGATGACATTTACACAACCTGAATGACACGACTCTAGAATGCGGGCTCCTTGTCCACTGGCTAAGTCCCACCTGCAAGCTATTACAGACAATAATACAGTTCTAACGGCCTGACCACATTATTTATAGAGCTTGACTGGACTGTCAGAAAATAATAGGAGCATTTTATACTGCTGCTGTGCCTTGCATCTAAATGTTCCCTACTAACATGAGTAAATTCTTATATCACTCCTGGTGCAGGATTGGATAAATATTATGACATCAAGTTTCACAGATGGGGAAGTGGAAAATGAAGCACAGATGTTAAATAATTTTCTCCAATCCCAAGTCACTATATAGCACTTTTCCACAAACTATATAAATAATACCATGGATTATAAGTGATGCACAGGAAAGTAGAAATGGGCAAGGTAAAGAGAGTGAGCATACGTGCACTGAATATGGAACAGCCACAGTGGGAGTCGTTAAACTTAGAAAGTTACTGAGAGAAGAAAGAAAAATTAAGTCATGATGGTTTACCTGCAGCA
Source organism: Microtus oregoni (assembly GCF_018167655.1). NCBI lineage: Eukaryota > Metazoa > Chordata > Mammalia > Rodentia > Cricetidae > Microtus > Microtus oregoni. Next base: position 17,653,461 of record NW_024543097.1, on the reverse strand, counting down.
TCTATCCTCGTAAGTTCCAAAATGACTTGAAATTTGAGAATTAAATTGTCTGTCCACCTCTTAGCTATTTCTTTTAGAAAAAAAAAAGATTGAGAACAGACTAGGAAGAAAATTGAGTAGATTTCAAATGAGGGATTATGTCTCAGAAGGACTCATTATAGGATTTGGTAATGAGCTTTTAGAATAAAAAGGAAAAAAAATTGGTTGGAAATCTGTGTTGATTATAGCACCAATACTAGAATTTTCCTTTTCAGTAATATTATTTACTCTTTAATAATTATTAACATCTGTTCATGACTAGTTAATTTTTTACTCCTCACACAATGTTCATTCATAGGTGCACACATATATTAAGCATATTTCACATGCATGTATATTGTGTATGTCATATATAATTTATATATATCTATATACTATATGGCAAATTGTCATGTAATTATGTTATACACACATGAATGTTGATGAGTGCTATAGTTATTTTAACAATTTTTTCTAGGCCTTGATTTAAAGAAATTTCTTTCATCTACTATTAATAATTTGGTTACCTTGTAAACTAATTTTAAATCAAAGTTTATTATAGTTTTTCTTTATATGCCTGTGTGAGTAATTAGGTCTTGACATTGCCATCTTAATATACTGTAAATTTGGTGAGAACAGGAACCATTATAAAATCTTCATTTTTGTTTAGATTTTTCTGTTCAGGGTCTAGCATGTAATAGATATCCAAAAAATATTTTAAGGACTATTGAATGATTCTGTACTTTAGTATATAACACATTAAAGTAAAATAATGCAGAAAATATTGACATGGCCTTACACAAGAGTGAAATTCAAATTTATCCAAAGTTCCAATTTTTTTTATTGGCTTTTAATCTTCAGATATGTGTGCTCAATTTGGAATACCAATTAAGGTCAGCAATTTAGTAAGGGACTATAGGGGAAGGGGCAATATTAGGAGGCACGATAAAGTACATTTGTATGAAGAGTTAAAGGGGAATAAAGGAACATCAAGGGTTAAATGGGGGTGAGAAATGTGGTCCAGGGTACAGGGAGAAATATGGGGAATTATAACTACACTAAAGGCCTTTTCAAAAATCTATAAGGGAACCTACTATTATAGAAGTTTCTAGAAATATATACATATATACATTAAAAAGGTCTAATAGAGTCATTCAACTGTGGAGACATATTAGATATCTAATGCTAATAAGTATAAACCCTAGAACCAGGAATAGGTTATCTCTTTTTTAATTGTTGGTGGATGGGGATGCACAGACTCCCAAGTATGACAGGATATTGCCAATACTCTTAGTTCCCCTTCATAATTTGATAATTAAGACACTTTGATTGTATATACCACAAACTTGAGCCACAATTAGTGAAAACAGTAATTTAATACTCACTAGGAAGCTTCTCTTTTTAGCTCTTACAGTGCTAAAAAAATTCTATGCATTCTATAGGATAAGAATAGTAATCATTTATCTAAATCAGTTGTGAAATGAAAATTACAACAATTATTCTCCTGTCAAGATATGCCTGCTGCTATAACAGTGACATTAATGTTACTGAGATAACCAACCACTTTCTAATTCTATCTAATGCTCATTCCATGATGGAGCCCATACCTGACCTTGTTAAAGGGACTAAAATTCTGTGGCTAAATAAATTATAGGTCCTAGGGAGATGCAAATGCTAATAGAATACTTTTATTCTATTAAATTTATATAGTGTTAAAATATCTACCATTTCTTTGTTTTAAGACCATTTGCAATTATTTTTTTCTGATAGTCTGAAATGCAAATTATTAACTTTTGTATGAGGGCCCTAGTTGTTGTCCCGGCCATCCAGATAGCTTAGCCCCAAAATAACCACACAGAAACTGTATTAATTAATTTACTGCTTGGCCCATTATCTCTAGAATCTTATTGGTTAACTCTCACATCTTTATCTAACCCATTTCTATTAATCTGTATATCACCATGTGGCAGTGGTTTACTGGGAAAAATTCAGTATGTCTGACTCTGATGGCTCCATGGTGGCTCTCTCTCTCTCTCTCTCTCTCTCTCTCTCTCTCAGCTTTCTTCCTCCCAGCATTCAGTTCTGTGTTCCAGCCTATCTAAGTTTTGCCCTATTAAAAGGCCAAGACAGTTTCTTTATTCACCAACCAATACAAACAACACATAGAAAGAAGAACCTCCTATACCAGTTAACTACAGACATTCTGCTGTGTAAAAGAATAGCAGAAGTTAATAAGCTTGCCTTTTTGTAAGCAATTCCTCTTTCATCCACAGAGTAACTTATGATTCCTTATGTTGTTCTTAATTCCTGCGGGTTAGACGAGGGTTACACGAGGAAAGACACAGACACGCGGCAGTCCCACGTGGTACACCTTTAATGGGAGGGGAAAACACACTAGGAAAAGTGAAAGGAAGGGACAAAGGGAAGGGACAAGAAGGGAAGGGAAGGGGCGAACTCGTGGCTTGTCCTTGCTTTCTTGCTTTTAACGGAGGATGCAAAGGCTTCTGGGAAATGTGTCCCGCGCTTGCGTGCGCTGGAGTCCAGAGGGATGTTGGGAGTTGTAGTGTTGCAAGGGAACAACACCTTATAGTCTCCATTTTGATGAATTTAGCATTTTTATGATCCATATAGCATTAAGATAATCCTGTGTCTTTCTTTCTAAGCCTAGCTTGTTTCACTTAACATGGTATTATCTACAATTTTAGCTGTTGTTTCAAACATGATTCTCTTTCTCTTAATTGCAAAGGTTTTCTACTGTGAACATCTAAAATTTTAAGCATTTATTCATCCCTTATTTCACATTTGCATGTTCTCCATATTGCAGTTTTGTAAGTATAGCTTTAGGGAACAAGGAATTGAAGACATGTCCATATAGTGCTTTCTATTTAAGTTTATGCCCAGAAAAAAGTTTCTCAGTTATACAACTCTTCATTAGCTTTTTTAGAGACTTCTACACTCTACTCTAAAATTGACTACACTGCTTTATAGTAATAATAACCATGTATGAAGTTTATTATTTCTACAAGTCTCTACTAACATATAACTTTTATCTTTTGGTGGTCACAAATCAAGTAGATTAGTGGTGATGTATATTTGTGATTCAAATTATATTTCTCAGAAAACTGTATGGATTAAATATTTTCAAATGCCTGTTGATCCTTTGAATCTTATGTGAATGCATTTGGAAAAAATGACCCATTTTTAATAAAATTATTTATTTCATTGTCATTAAGTGCTTAGTATTTTTATATATTTTGATTATTAGTCTATTTTTTGAAATTTTTGTAAATAGCCCCTCCTATTCTTTCAGAACAACATTCTATTATTTTTTCTTTGCTTTGAAGATGTTTTTGTCTATGATTTCAGTTTAGCCAATTTGTTTTCATCTAGAATTTTCAACGTTGCTTGCTGTCTTATCTTTTGTGGTTGAATATTAAGTATTATTTTAAATTCTTAAAGTATTAGTATCATGGTAATTTTAATGAGAATCACATTGAATCTGTAAGTTTCTTTCAATAGCATAAGTAATTTAAGTATATGAATTTTCCCATATATAAACATAGGGTATTCTTTTACCTAAGTCTTTTTCATAAGATCTTTAATTTTCTTGATTAATTAATTGCTAATATTTATAATTCTGAGTGTGTGTATGCACTGAAAGTGTGTGTGTGTGTGTGTGTGTGTGTGTGTGTGTGTTTGCACCTTTCCTATGAGATTCATTTTCTTTCTGTTTCTATTCTGAGTTTTAGTTAGGGTCTCTTCATATGGCATTGGCTACTCTAGAAATCAGTGTAGCCCACATTATTCTCAAATTCACAATCTTGTGTCCTTAATGTCCTAATTGTTACCATGCATACATAATTTGTTCCTTATATTTTGTTGCTATTATTGGTTTATTTTGTTTTTGTTTGTTCTCCAGCAATATCACTACTTATATACAGATATGCTATAGAATTTTATATTTTGGTTTTGTATTCTTCAACTTTTATTGAATTTACTATTACTGTTATTTCTATCTTTGCAGAACCTTGAGTTTTTTTGCATAACATGTAAAACATGCATGCAATAACAATTTAACTTATTCATGTTCAATTTGGAAGCATTTTCTTTTTAGTTATTAATTTCTTTGATGAACAAAAAGTGATGATAAAGTGAGAATTATGCCAGGGATACAATGATGTCCCAACATACACAAACAAGTAACCTGGGGATATAACCTTAAAAGAACAATGAATGCAACTTTATGATTTTAAAAGATAAAAAGAAAGAAATTGACAAAATTCAATATTCATTTAAAGAATCATAAAAAATTATGCATTGAAGAAATGTATGGCCACAAAACATATGATAAACCCACCATAAAGATTAACCCAACTTGTACATTGCTCCTCAGACATGAGATGAGGAAAGAAAAGGAGTCCCTGGATATGCTTCTGCATAATTTTATGAAAAGAATCCATCCCAAATGTTTACTCATTATTTTCAGTAATATTCTATATTACTGATAAAAAACCTACTCTCTACCCATTAGGTTATAAAATAATAATAATAAAATGATGATTAATAACAATAATAATAATTAATAATGATGATTGGTTTTTTAAGATAAGATGTTTCTGTGTAGCCATGGTTATCCTGGAACTCACTCTGTAGATCAGACTGACCTCAAATTCAGAGATCTGCCTGCCTTTCCCTCCTGAGTGCTGGGATTAAAGCATGTGCCACTATTACCTGTCTAAGTTATTACCTTTCTGAAATCCCCTATAGCTGACATTATTTTCCTCAGTAGAGACATCATTTTAAACTCTTAATATTTTTATTTAGAAAGTTTTTCATACAGTATATTTTGATCACATTCTATCTCCTCCCCCAACTTCTTTCAGATCTTCTATACTTCCCTACCTATTCAACTGCTTGATCTCTTTCTCTCTCTCTCTCTCTTTCTCTCTCAGACTCATAAAACAAAACTACAGAGAAACCCTGTCTTAAAAATCCAAAAAAAAAAAACAACAACAAGAACAACAACAAAAAACCCAAAAAATAAACAGAGGTCACATGTAGTAAACACTGCAGAAGATAAAACTAATTGAGAATTGTCAGGCATGGGTCAATATCATGGTGTGTGCTTCATAAATCAAAAGTGGTTGGTTACTTCCATAACATTTGTGTTATTACTATATCTGTATATCTTGTAGGCAGGTCACTGTAGGAGTAGGTGGCAGTATTTCTATCTAAATGATATTGACAATGTCTCAAGTTGGGCACCAGTTAGATATGTCAGTGGTCAATGACATAATGAAGTGGTATATTCAGTAATAGGGTCTTATTGTCAGGTTATGGAGGAATTAAGTATTAACCTTCATTCACTTTTTATCTTTATTTACTGTTTTCTTTTTAAATAATTTCAATCTTGTTTTTCCAATTATATCTATTATGGAAGTAAATTATTTTTATAATTTCACTTAAAAGTTATATTTTTTGAGAATTGCTAGATTTCTGGGTATATTAAACCTATACTTTAATTCAATAATTCTCACTAAATCAGTCAACCATATATTCTGTATGCAACTAACTTTCACTTATAGTTACTCACCAGAGATGCACTGATTGGTGTATCTGTATAAAAAATAGCATTAAAACCAGGAAGAAAAATCACTTCCATGGTGTACCACAGTGACTATTGTATCAAGGGTTTTATTGATAAACAGAAAGAACTGAAGATTTTGACAGCTGTATCCACCTGGGTTTTGTGTTCATGGGGAATTTAATAGCAGGATGTAGCTAGAACATGAAATATGTCACTATCGTTAGGCAAAGATCTGCTGAAAACAATGTAAGGTGGTTGAAAGAATTATATAATACTGCTGTGTAATCTCCAGTTGATTGAAAGATGCTGCCTTATTCTGAATGAGAGACTAACAAAACGATACAGCTCCTGAAGAAGTGAAGGTGTAGTGGGGCAAAAATGTATCCATCATAGTTGACACTGACATGTTACCAATGGTCAGAGTTCTCCTCATATTGTGGCAATTTAAGTTGTGGGACAGGCAATTACTGAATCAATAAATTTTAATTTATACATTCAGATAACAAGTCTAGGTAGTCATCTGAATATTGAAATTTGTAAATCTATTACATCAAGTTTAATAACAATGCAAAGATATTTCTCAAAATATTATCTCAAACTTCATTTGAGATAATGATGTTTCTCAAGCAAAATATGTACAAACTACTTTGTGTCTTGGAATGAGTTAATTGGGGTAAATAATAGTATAAGAGGTGATAAGCTATATTGTGAATGCATAGTTTTACTTTCTGTATCTCTTCCATGTCAACCACATGGTTTATCACATAGGTACACAACTGGCTGAGTCCCTGGTGAGTTAGATGTTGAATAAAGTTAAGAACACATATAAATGAATAGTGACAATAAATAGTAATCAAAACATGTAGGAGTGACATGATTTGGAGAAGAGCGAATTATTCTTGTTTTTCCCAAGGAATATATGATGTATAGTGTCAGGAATGCTGGGTGTGTGGGTCTAACCTTTGCAAAGCTCAGCAGTTGCTTTTATGCAGGAGTTGGGCTGTTATGTGCATGGTAGTAGTCCATCAAAAAGAAGGGCTTTCTTAACACAGTGATGACCATGTGCCTTGGCAAAGCATTTGTGTTCATGGTTGTGTATACACAGAAATGTTAAGTCACTTATTTTTTGACTTTTGTCCAATTTGTATAACTGTTTCTGCTTCATGGCAAGCTCTACTTTTGCTAGGCCTGGGTAATCTCAATGCCTTGAGGTTCCTAGATATCTTCTACTAATTTCTTTGTGAAAATATTCTTCAGGTCACTTTATGTCTTCTTCTTCATTAGGAACATCATCTAAAGAATAAAAATAATGCTAGAGGTTTTTAATTTTGTGGACAGCCCAGGGAAGAGAGCACATCCATATACTGTCTTGGGGGCAGAACTCAGATATTACATTTAAAATCAGATATTAGGCAGAACAATAAAACCATGGTTGATAGAATTTAGAGATTACAAAAATGTGCAGGTATAAAATTTTATGTAAGTGACAGAAAATATGAAAAAAAAAACAGGTGCAATCAGGCAGTCAAGCAGACATAAGGCATTAGTAAGAAAGATGTTGGAAAAAAAGAAAGTTTCTTTAACTTTTATTTATCTCCTTATCCTTGGATACATGTTGTGAGACAACGGATTGTACCCTGTCACTTGTATTTTAAATAAACACTGATTGGCCAGTAGCCGAGCAGGCAGTATAGGCAGTAGAGATGGGACTACAAGAACAGGAGAATTCTGGGGGAAAAAAAAAGCACAATCTGCAGTCATAACAGAGGAGGCCAGACATAGAGAAGCAAGATGAGAACGCCTTGGTGATAAAGGTACCAAGTCACATGGCTAATACAGAAAAGATTTATGGGTTAAGTTGTAGAAATTAGTTAATAAGAAGCCTGAGTTAATAGACCAGTCAGTTTATAATTACTGTAGACTTCTGTGTATTTCTTGGGACTGAAAAGTTGAGGAACTGAGCAGGACAGAAACCTCTGTCAACAAATGGTGCCAACTTGGTAAACTAAAGTCACTTAAAACCTGAGAGAGTTTAAAATGAATTCTAGACAGACACACACACACAAACAGTGTTAAACACAGCTTATTGCTGTGGCTCTTTTGAGAGGTTTTCCTGATTTAGCGGTAGCAGAAAAAAACACATTTTTGAACCAGTGGTTTTCTGGGCCTTGCTGATAGAGTGAACTCTGGCTCTTTCAGGAGGCCTAGCACTTGAATGGTGCTTGTGGGTAGTATGCTGCAAGTTACTTGGTAATAGGATTGGTGAACTGGTTACCAGATTTGAGGTGATAAGCCTGGCTCCCACCAGTCAGTCTCAGAGGCAGTAAATGGACTTCCACCATGTTGGACTGTATAGAGCAAGAGGGCAGGGTTCTGTTTGCCCTAGCAATACTACATCTTGGACTTTTAAGAAGCACTTAGCATTTGAAGAAGCAGTACAGGTCAGATTATAGATGCACATTAGGACAGATTCATACAAAAGAAACCTCTAAACAGTTTTATGGCATTTGAAAATGTATGTAGGCTTGGGAGAAAAAAAGAAAAATGATAAAGGTCTTAAAAATAAAAAAAGGAGAGTAGTTGGGTGTGGTGGCACACACCTTTAGTCCCAGCACTTAGAAGGCAAAGGCAGGCAGATCTCTGTGAGTTCAAGGACAGCTTGGTCTACAGAGTGAGTTCCAGTAAAGTCAAAGATACACAGAGAAACCCTGTCTCAAAAAGCCAAAAGTTAAAATTAAAAATAAAAGAAATGGAGTTTAAAATAAAACTTCATAAAGATGGAAAATACACAGAAATCTGAATAATATATATTATTGTGTTGTCTGTGAATTGTATGTCTCCTGAGGAAGGAACAATAGCTGCTAAAAGACATTTGATTATAAATGCTACTGGATTGATCCAACATATGAATTTTAAAAATGGATTGACCTCCAAATTTAAGACAAAAGTTATGTTACTTTAGAGAAGAGGTTTTGCATTTGTTTACACAGGAAATGAGAGGCTGTGGATTCATTCCAGGCTAAGAAAAACAGTTTGACCAAGGAAGAATCTCCAGTAGGTGCCAGTGGTCCAGATGATACATTTCAGAAGACCTCTGTTGGAGTTTCCTCTGAGTTCTGCATCCAGAACAATTTAAAGACTGCTGGCTGATATGACCAAACCTCACAGAATAATATATTCAGGACTTGACCGCAATTCAAAATTTTCTTTAGGTCCTCATAAGATTATCAGTGCCCCTAATCAGAAAGAAGTAGCCTGGAAAACTATGCCCACATTCCTAAAAAAATGGATAATGGATGTTTGTCTTTGTTTAGAATGTTGTTACAAGTTGTTATAGATAATGGTCAGGAGAAAAGCTAAACAAAGGAGATTCAATTTAGAGTTCTTGTCTTTTTTTATTATAAAAAGGTGTGAGGGAAGTGCTATGGGACAATGATCTGTAATTTGTCACGTATATTTTAAATAAACACTGATTGGCCAGTAGCTGAGCGGGAAGTATAGGTGTGGTGACCAATCAGGAAATAGAGGTGGGGGCTACAAGAACAGGAGAATTCTGCAAAGAGGAAAGCTCAGTCTGCAGTCATCACAGAGAAGGCCAGACAAAGAGAAGCAAGAGGAAAATGCTTCAGTGATAAAAGTACCAAGCCACATGGTTAACATAGACAAGTATTATGGGGTAAGATGTAGAAATTAGTTAATAAGAAGCCTGAGCTAATAGGTCAACCAGTTTATAATTATTGTAGACCTCTGTGTATTTCTTAAAGTAGACCACTGTGTATTTCTTTGGGACTGAAAAGCTGTAGGACAAGGCAAGACAGAAACTTCTGTTAACAGATACAGGTCAGTACTTGTATGTTTGCAACAAATTGAGCAAAATAATGAGAGTACTGAAGATAATGCAAGATTTTTCATTTCTTATGTCATTGGAGCTGTGAATGTCTTTATTAACAAAAACTTCTCAAATAGCTCCCAGTCCTTATAGTAAGTGTGAACTCCCACTTTTGTAGTAAGGTGAGGACAAGATAGTAAAAATCAATAAAACAGAATTCAAAAAGCTGCTAAGTAGTTTAACACAGAGTCTAACACAGATTATACAGTAATCTCTGAAACTTCTGGGTATGTTACTTTGAGGGCAAATGGCTTAGTGTATACACTGTTATTTTAGAAAATTTGGAATAATAAATAAATTATGAATTTATACTTGGGAGATATTCCTTAATCAGTCAATATATGTGTATATGCGTCCATTCATGGACATGTATATAATTACATAAATACATATATAATACTATGTATACATATGCACACACACACACACACACACACTCATATACCAATGAAGATGTGTTGTTTAAGAAAATAAGTTTGTGTCAGTTTGTTGTACCATGGCTATGAAGCCATTCTGAAAGTACATTCAGAATATGGTGTAGGAGGGTCTTCTTTCTATGTGTTGCTTTCATTGGTTGAATAAAGAAAACTGCCTTGGCCTTGATAGGGCAGCCCTTAGATGGGTGGAGAATATAGAACTGAATTCTGGGAGGAAGAAAGCAGGGTCAGAGAAAGCCACCATGAAGCTGCTAGGTCAGACATGCTGAATCTTTCCTGGTAAGCCACAAGCTTGTGGTGACATACAGTTTATTAGAAATGGGTTGAATCAAGATGTGATAGTTAGACAATAAGAGGCTAGAAGTAATGGGCCAGGCAGTGTTTAAATGAATACAATTTGGGTGTTGTTATTTCGGGATATAAGCTAGTTGAGCAGCAGGAAGCCAAGCAGAACAAAAAAAAAACATAAAACAAAACAAAACAAAAAAAGCAGGCTCGCTCTGCATTACAGCAAGAGTATGACGTTAAGTTTCCTTGAATATAGAAACAAAGTATCACAGAAGACCTTAGCTAGACTGGAGCATGATAAGGGCAAATGACTCTCATGAAAGACACTATAAAAGATGAGAAAAATAATGATGGAAAGTAATAGTCAGCTTGGCCAATTAATTATGTGAAATGATCAAAATGTATGCACAGAAACTTTGGTATTATTCAGCAATTCTCAAATGTTCAGTTTTATCAACAGTGGGAGAAAGGGATTTGCTTTGTTACCAAGCAGAACTAGGTGCTGCCAGCTGTTGTCATCTAAACAATATAGTCCCCACTTGTCTGCTACCTCTTGCATAGAGAGCAGGTTTATGATCTTGAGTTCTCAGGTGTTGAAGAAGCTCATCAAGTACAGTGGAATCAAAATTATCATTTCAATTATCATAGAGTAATTCGATTTAAATAATATTTAAATATTAATTAAAACTGTCATAAATTTATCACTGTCTTCTATTTCATATTTAATTATGACATATTTTGTATGTCTTGTACTTTGCTATCATTTACACACACTCTTTGCAGCTCCCCCACACTATTTTATATACTTTTATTAAAGTCTAAATTCTATATAAAGGAAATAGAATATAATACTTGGCCTTCATTTTGATTCTAGCACATTTGAACTAATATCAAATATGAGAGAATGAGAGAGGGAGAGTGGAAGAGAAAGAAAGAAAAGGAGGAGCAGAGCAAAGACTTGGGTTTGGTTTCCAAGGAATCCAATGTTATCTGCTGACCTCCATTGGGACCAGACATGCACAGGGTATATCTCTCCGAATTCAGGTAAAACATTCATGCATATCAAATAAATAATATTAAATTATTCTTGCTGGGAGACGATGAGAAATGTTCTCCTCCTCTGGGCAGTGGAAGTGCATGCCTTTAATCCTTGTACTCTGGAGTCAGAGATAGACAGATATCAGAATTTGAGGCCAGCCTAATAATAGAAGTGAATTCTAGAACAGTCAAAGTTACATAAAGACACCCTGTCTCAAATATATATAACAGTTATATAGAATAAGAACATCTTAACACTTTAGAGGAAGTTTAATAACATTGGATTTCTACATATATTCCTGTACAACTGTACAAACACAATTGCAATAGTGATATTGCCATAATGTAAATGGGTTTTCAATATTTCCAAAAAGAATCAATATTTTAAAAATTGGTGCCTTTGAATTTATGATGAATCTGACTTTAAAAAAAGTAAAGTCATCTGGATAATTCTATGAGAGATTTTCCACCACATTGCTGCATCTCAATACAATTCACAGCTGTGTAAATAATGCCTTTCATAAACATAACTAGGAAAATTCAATTCTTTTTCTATTAATGCAGAATGTGCTAAAATTGTCCACTTTTGTTTGCTTAAAGAACATATATGTCTTGGCGCACAAAAGCCCTCTTGTGTTCATATAATTGTTTAACTGAAAAAAGGAAAGAAAGAAAGAAAGAAAAAGTTAACCACCACGTTCAAATCCTAAGGGCACTGAGCAATCATCTTTCCAGCATGGTCTATATTTTCAGACATGACGTGTGTTACTGATTGTGGAAGAAAATGCACTGCATAATTTCTGTGGTTGTCTAAAACTGACAAAGCAGCTGGGAAGAAAGAGACTTACTGGTTGCTCCTTCCCCAGATTTTCTTTCATTGAGCCTGGAGGAATTCTTTTTCAGAGCACACACAACACAGCCTGAAAGAGGAGGCTGCTCCGAATGAAGCATACTCTGTCTTAAACAGGTTCTAAAGCGGTCTAAATGCGAAGCTTTAGAAGCTGATGATACCTACTCCACGGAGGCCTGACAGTAAGTTATGTAATACATCGATGATTTTATGAGCTTCTCGGTTAGTAATTCCAGATGGTGTTTCTGTACTCCGGCTGTGCACCCTGCGTAAATCATCTCACCCCCTAGTCAACAGATATCCAGAAGCACTTTAATTGGGGACATTTATTCTTACCAGTTATTTATAACTTTTAATAGGATCTTGTTTAAGAACGTGGAGTCCCTTGTTTTCTGTGCGTTTTTCTGGAGACCAGGTTTTGACTGGGTGTGTTCTGCCAAAGACCGAGATTTCCTTGAGATTTTTCTTTTCTCTTTTTAAATGTATTTGTGGCTCAGTCTTAAGAAACAATCTGGAGTATATCCTGGTCTTCTCAGTCAGTGCCATCTCTTGCCAATTCTGTTCTCAGCTAAAAGGAACTTTAAAGGAATAGCATGTTTGCCACAGTTGAAAAATGATGGCTGTTAATGCCAGGGTCTGTGTAGCAGCTCCCATCCACCACTATTAATCTTAATTAGAAAGCTAAAGCAAAGGTTTTTACCGTTTGCAATTAATATGGAACCTAATTTGGATTCAGATTCCAAGCCATACTCACTGTCTGCCTGGATTGGAAAACATGTTTTCCACCTGCCAGTACCAATATTGTTTTAGTAAACAAGGACAGGGCCGTGTATTGACTGACACTGGAATAATCTGTGTCGACCATAAGCATTAATCTTATTTAGAAAGTCAAGCTGAAGTTTGTCAAAGGAGAAAAGTGTAGGGGAAAAATGTTTACCTTGAGACTATGCATAGTATCCAAAATCGCAGTTGCCCCCTAGAATTTCTCACACTGAAAGGGTAGATTTTACTTTTTTGTGATGAAGGCTTTCATCTTTTTTTGTATTATCCCACAATTGCTGAGAAAATTGTGTGGTGCATGTATTTTTCAAGGGGATTCAGATCTCCTTGTAATAACATTATTACATTACATTGAAGTAATGGAGAAATTCATATAAAAATAGTGGCTAAAATGATATCTCATTGGTTAGAAATATTATTCCAACTTGGAAAGCCTATGTATTAGCTTTTATTTGTATACATATAAATTATGGCTTATTTGTATGCAATTAGTTGTCCAAGCATACAGATACATAACAACATACATAAAAGCATACACAAAGAACTCTGAAAATGGATGTATATGACATGTTCTTTAGTAGCAGTCAAATCATAATGAAAATTGTTGCTACTTAAATTTAACTTACCAAATAAGACCATCCTTTAAGTAAATTATTATTACTTCTATGTGAAGAAGTTATAGTACCAATATACCAATGGCCCAGTCTAGTTTCATTTATTTATGATGTAGAAATATGACTCTAAGATTTCAATAAAAATGCTTGCCAATTTCTCTCTTCATTTCAACACTAATTAAAGCAATACAAATTATTAACATGCTTAAAGCTTCCTAGTACAATATATGTACTTGATATATAAAATATATTAGAGTAGTTTATACATTTTATGTCGTTTTAAAGTGTTTATAGTCTTTTATAAACTGAAACATTAACATGATAGATAAATATTCATTGGCAATATGTCCTTCTCATCTCTCAATGGACCCATAAATTTTCAGCAAACAAACCAGGGTGAACTTCTTCTACTATTAAAAACTGGTCAAGTTAGCATTTGGAGAGACTGGAAACTGTGATGGCTTTCCTTCTGCCTTCAAGGTTTGCCCACCCTTGCCTTGTCAATTTCATGATGAAATGGGGATTCTTTCTGTATTATACGACACAAATTTATGTGTGTGTACAGTGGCTTTTGAGTATTAGATGTTCAAACATCAGAATTCTATTAAAATAATGCTATTCTGGCTCTGAAAGATTGTGGATGAACTAACATGGGAATCTTTTATGTAGACAATGTTCATTATTCTTATTTAGAAGCTCATGGTTGCTGATGGCCACAAAAGGGTTTTGCTTTGTTTGTGAAATCTCACTTGGCAACTAAATCAAAAGCCCATTTCCCATAACTGCCAGTACATAACTCACAAATTCCTATGCCTCATTTTCTTTCTCTGTCCTGTAAAATGTGGGCTAGACCAGCTTAAAAATCTTCTCTTGAAAAGAGCATCATCGTACCTAGCTTGTTGTTGCTAAGTGCGTTTCTTACTAAATAAAGCATTGTTGTTAATTGCTAAACTCTACTGATAAACTCCTTCATTAAAACCCGAGGGCAACTATGCCAGTAAACATGATGGATTAGGAAATGGCTTTGAAATCTCTAGCCTAGTGAATAATCCCAGCAGCCACAAATGCTTTGTAATAAATTTGGAAATGCTTTAACTGTGGAACATATTATTGTCTTCTTTTGGTATTTGCTTTTAGACTTGCTATATATAAGACTTTAAACCAGGAAAATAAAAGAAGGTCACATGTAAAGCTTGTAGTCCTGGTGGTAATCCCTGCATTATATTAGTAACACATGTCAAGAGACACTATTGCAAAATTGTCATAGTAGAAGGTTGTACATTTTTCTTCTTTGTTGGACTCCCCTTTAGAATGAATATGATTTTTTCCTATTTTGGACTAGAAAATAAATGCAAGTGATTAAAATATGACATGGGATTGAAATGCTATGATATTTTGAAGATAAGAACTAGCTAGTTCCAAGTATTTTTCAGTAATACATTAGTAATTTGGTTCATAAGTTTAATTCTTTGCCATTTAAGACCATTGAACATCCTGAAAATATGTTCTATTTTTAAATGACAGTTTTAGATCTTGACCATTATATAGTGTAATTTATTTGTAATTTGTGATGCATTGTTATAGTTTATAACTGTTTCAAGTTTGTGGACTAAAATTAGTTGATACCTAAGATAATTTGGAGCAATTTTTTAAAAAACTTGATAGTACTGTGTTAAAAATTATTCTTAATTTGTAAAAGATATTATCTTATAAAATTCAAATGTCAAGGAGCTGGAGCCAAGGTTCGGAGGTTATGAGCTTTAGCTGCCCTTGCAGAGGAACTGCGTTCAATTCTCATCACCAATACAGTGCTTGACAGCTCCCTGAAACTCCTGTGACAGTGGAGCTGATGTTCTCTTCTGAAGTCCATGGGGATCAGGTACACACATGACAAAAGACATACATACAGGCAAAACATTCATACAATAAAAATAAAGTTATACATTAAAAATTTTCAAATGTTGACATTGACATCTGAGGTAAGTACAAGAAACAAGGAAAACTAAACAATTATTTACTCATATATTTTCTGCAAACATACTCTGAGATAATAAATTCTATGTACCAAGAAGGATGGAATTTAAAACTATAACATAAGAGCATTTTAGTAAGCCAAAATTATGGAATCCTGACTTTTAAGCAAAAATAATATTCAGCGTCTTCTAGGATTTTCATTGTGTGGAGACAGACACGTGAATGTTTTTATTAGTCTTATTTTATAATTTTTTGGGTACACCACTAGAGGCCACACAACTCCAGAAATGAATGGATGATTACAGGGATTGTTCGTCAGAGCATAAAACTGAGCAGGCAGTGCTGATGGAGAATGGAAGTTGTCTGCAAAGTGAGCCTTTGTTTTCTGGGATTTTTTTCCTCTCAGAATGTGGGTAGCTATTCTGAAGACTCTAATACCCCTTCACATCACACCTACCTCTCTATCTGCAAAATGTATTCCTATCTCAGCAGTACGAGAGACATAGGTGTTCATCGTGCACAAACTTTAGAAAAGAAAATGCCTCTTTTTTTAGGAGATAAAATTAGAGAAATGTAGTAAGGATTTTCAATGTTATATTCGATTTTTTTTCTGTTGTACATCAGCTTAAAGAGGAATGTAATGAGCAATACATATGTGTGAAATAAAAAAAATGATTGTTCTTTGTGGAAAACTGCATTATGGCACATACAAACTTTATAATAATTAAAGATTCGTGGAAAACAGCTTCCTTTTCACTCCAGGTTATTGGAGTATGGGTGTGGGAACACACAATTCTTTGTGGGCAAGCAGACTGTCTTCTGAATCCCTTCTTACATCCTATGCAAAATTGGATGCAACACTTTTCACCTGGTTTCCAAATGTTTTGTCTGCCAGCAGGCAGGTTGTCACCTTGAGCCGACTTAACCAATTAGTTTGCTCCTCTGGTTCCCAGATAGACTTGACTCATGTGAAGCTTCAATTCCATCTCAGTGGAAATTTAAACTGTGACCTTTAAGTGAATAAATGGTGTACAGGCTGCAGGAATGCATTTATGTAGTGAAAAGAAGGTAGCCCATGTGAGCAGCTGACTAATGTTAACAAATGTCCACCTCAATGTCTTTACCCTGAACACTATTGTTTTCCAAAGCACTTGACACACATTCCCCTTTTTAAAATTTTGTAGCTAGTCAAAGAGTAGTCACAAGGTGTCAAATGACAGTAATAGAGTGATATCTGAAGCATTATTAAATTATACGTTATTAAAATACAAATTTTCCAAATTGGTAACTCATAAGATATGTTAGCTAAAAATTGATAAATAAAATACATGTTTACTACTCTAATGTACAGAGCTGTATGAAAGTTGTTTAGGGGAATATAACATCATGGAAAGTCAACTTCTTCCCAAGAATGCACTGATGCTCTCAGCCTAAATTATGTTTTCTTTAACAGTTCAACTTCACCTGTTTGAAGAAATTCAACAAGTGAAAACATAAAAAAGAGGAAGTTTAGGACAAGGATGTATGTAACTTTGCCCCAGGAAAAATTATAGATTCAATTATACCTTAAGAATTCAAAAAAGAAGCTATTATTGATACCTGTATCCATTGTAGATATAAGTAGAAATAAAGTCTTTGATGAAATGCAAAGATTAGTATTTTAATTGAAACAAAATAGCTGCATGACATATAGTAATGATATAATCACAATAGATTGTTAGCTAACAACATTGATGACAGAAAAAAATTTCTAATTTGAAATTTGGAAGTTACTATCATTATATTCAGCTTAACTGTGAGTTTTTATAAAATTTAGTTTGTAAAACTTAGTTTTAAATTTTAGTTTTTAGTTTCTTAAACTTTATAAATTATAGCTCCCTATTATTTATATAAAATTATAAAACAGTAATTATTACAGGAACATCTTCTTGTTGGAGAAATACTTAATGTTCAGGTATAGAAATATTTAATATTTTAAGTGTTTACATAAGTCTAGATATAAAATAGTACATACAAACTTCTTCAATTATTAAACTACTTACAAGTTTCATACTGAAGTTCAGAGAGCCAAAATATACAAATCTTTCCAGAAAATTTATTAAAGAATTTTAATAAATTTCTGTGGCATAGCAGTGATTTAGGGATAGGAATTGGCCAACAAAGGAATGTTGAAAAATCTGAAAATCCTCTCGCCTTTTAGGAATATCACTTTGTGACAGATGGCACAGCAGCAGATGAACACAGTAATGGCTACTGCATGAGAAGCCGAGAATTTGTTGATTTATTAAATAAGAAAATGCATTGGCAGCAACCATGGATTTGAGTATGTGAAAATTAAGAAGTACTGATCTTAAGTATACATTTTAGAGGAAGCACAGTGGCCAGAAGACAAACCGACAGCAAATATAATATATACAGACAATTCGTTCTCAAATATGTGCAAGATCTTACAGAATAACTGAAACACAAGTGAACACAAAGAAAAATGGCCAGCAACGTAGAGTGCAGTGGAGGAAAGCAATGCCGATGCCACTAACTGTGGGAGGATGTGCATAACTTCATCATCACCACAAAATAGGATTTGACAAAACCAGGAGGCGCTGTTACAGTGTAGTCAGTAGGCAAGTTTAAGTCTAGGTCCTGAATTTTTCAGATTTTATGCTGATCTGAGGTTACTTAAACTGGCATCACCATAAACTGAACCAATCAGTAAGGATAACAAGGGTAGATTGTTTTGTTAAAGGGAGCTTTTCTTGCACCAATGACCAAATAGTTCAATTCCCAATTCTTTCCCTCAGAGAAATTCTATCCCAACTGCATTGGGAAGATTATACAATTACAACTCAGTAAAAAAGCATCTGTGGTAATAAGTAAAATTACTGAATCATCTAAATCTCATAAATGAAAAAATGTAATGAAAACCACGTAGCATATTGCACGTCGGGAAAAATGAATGAATTATTGTTACATATAACAACATCAGTAATTTTATAGGTAAGATATCAAAAGGATAACCAGAAACAGATTATAGCCTTTACATGAAGCTGAAATTCTTTTTGAAGACAGCAGAATCTAGTTTTTTTCAGTGAAATGAACACTTAGAAAAATTAATTTTTGAAAAGCAAGTAATGTTTCATATCTGATCTCTTTAATCTATGAATTATAGGTGTTGTTTTGTCTTGGATTGATAGCAAAGAGAAGCATGTTATCTTGGATATACACAACAATTTTAAATCCTACAAGAGCTAAAAATTTAAAATATTACTATTTTGCAATGTATTTTTTTAGTTTGCAAGTAGGATACTAATTGGTAAATCTTTTTATAGAGTTATTAAATACACAATTTAAAATAAGTGCTAACACAATTATATGGGATTTTGGTAGAATAAATTAGGGCTTAATTTCAAGTAGGTTTCAAAAATCAAAACCATTCCAAGCACATCACGCGCATCCACTGTCATGGAAGCTAAACTGTTTCATTCCCTCCTTCACTGAGTACTGAGCTGGCAGGCTTTGCTGTGTACTGTCCTTCCAGACTTCCAGGCTCCCTTATCAACTGGCTGCCAGAGCTTTGTTCTCTGAAGATAAGTTCTATTTCAAAATCATCTTTGGATTTTATTATTAAAAATGTTGTATTTCTGAATGTCATCAATGTAAACACACATAACCTTCCACCTTTCCTTGCTGTTCTTTCCTTTGGAAACATTTAATATCCCCAAATATCTCTAATGTCTAAAAGAAAAGAAACATTTTCCACATTTATATTTATTTCCTTAGCATTTTTAGGAAGACGATACTTTGGGGATTTCTCCAAATCCCCGGAATTAAAATCTTAATATTCAGAGTAGAAGTACTGATAATAAGGGTATGCTCTGACGTCATCACTGCTGAGAACACAAAGCTGCTTGTTCTGTTACAACAATTGTATCACAGAATTAGTAGAGTGGGAAATAGAAAGCTCTAAGAATGTTGCTCCTTTGAGAAGCACACAAAACTCAGTCTGACCAATGTCATGGAAGGAGGTGAGGGGCAGTGACTGTATGTTAACTGGAAGCATCTTTCCTTCAATAAAGATCTTGCACAGAGTCCTGTTGGAGGGAGCATTTTCATAGTTTAAGGTACACAATGGACTCCGTGCAGCAAAGAAACACACAAGGGCTAACCTCTCTGCAGGCAAACCACTTCAGTTCATTACAAGTGAAATTTAGTACTGGACTTTTTCATTCTGTATTCCCTTCTGCAGCCTCGTAATCTCCTTAATGGAAACAATTTGTTAATAAAACAGGCAGTCATGAAACAGAAGTATCTGTTTACTGCAGTCCCCGTATATTTCTGGTGGTTATGTCTGTTTTCATTATTCATAGACAAAGGAATACAATTAGGTCTGGAATGAGACAAAGAAGAAAAGACACCCCTAACAAGAGGATCAGAGATGATAGCAGCAGTCTGGTTGAATGTCTGCATCTGGGATTCTTGCTACCATCCTCCAGGATTTTCCAACTCATAAAGGTAATAGATCTTAAAGCAACTAAGAGCTATAATAACAACATATTTTATCCTTGGCCTCTTAAACTATATCTCCTTGATCTAAATGGTGTCTCTGCTTCAGCAATTGCCTCACATGGTTTAACTTTTCTCTTTTTGAATGACTAGAAACAGTCTCACTATTCTGAAAAATCAGTAAAATTCTAAGAACATTTATCAAAAGTATATTATCTAACCCTGCATTGCTTTAATGGGAGTTTATCTTTTTATTGTTGGATTATATTTTTGAAGAATTATTTGGGTCATTAATATAATTTTTCTGAAATACTGAAGGTCCTTAAAGAAAATACAGAGAATATAATGAGAATCTTACAAACCCAAAACAACATAAAAAACTGCTTATTGGTTAAGTTAATAGACAGTTTTGATCTCTTGAGAATAAGATGACCAATTACATTGTTTTGATTTGGATGAAATGGCTTTTATTGAAGTACAACAAACAAATAAATTAGAAAAAAAATCCTCTAAATATTTTATTAATACATACTAATTTTTATATTAATGGGGATCAGTAGAGATCAAAATATATTAATGTACCATAAATTCATTAATTCAAAACTTCTCTTTACTCTCACCTTTCTTCAAAATCTTCAACAACATTAGTGACAAAATACTTTCAGGCTCATTTATTTTCTTTTCTCTATTTTAATTTGCATGAACGAAAAGGAAAATGAGAGACCTGACTTCCTGCATATAGTTTATTATATTTCGTGTAACATCCTCTAACTCCCCACATTTTGCTAAATGATAGGATTTTATTTTTTTTCTTAGGCTGAGTAATACTCCATTGTGCATTTATGCCACAGTTCTTTTGTCTATATATATATATATATATATATATATATATATATATGCATCTGGTTGCATCTCCATCTCCAGTATTAGAATATTAGGACAAGAAAGTATCTTCACCTTCACAATTCACTATTTGAAATATGTTTATTTGGTAAAGTTGTTCAACATGCATGATAATAAAGAATATCATATGATACTCGGGAGGCAGAGGCAGGCGGATCTCTGTGAGTTCGAGACCAGCCTGGTCTACAAGAGCTAGTGCCAGGACAGGCTCCAAAGCCACAGAGAAACCCTGTCTCAAAAAAACCAAAAAAAAAAAAAAAAAAAAAAAAAAGAATATCATATGAAACAAAATATTTTTCAAAGGTAGTTTCTTAAGTATACTTTTACAAAAACCTTTTTCAATCATAGTTTAGTTTTTAGTAACCTTTAATGTCTTAGCTAAAAGTTTAAATTCTTATTCTTTGAAAATTAGTGGATAGTATTTTGGTTGCATTTCAAATATTTTATTCAAGACTCCTAAACAAGTCATTTTAAGTAGTGTTGGCATATTAAAAACTTACTCTTACAAATGAAGTTATGGAAACCCAATGAGCAGCATGCTGTGTTCAAGTGTTTGTGGGTGTGACAGGAATGGGATAAACTTTGAATTGAGGGCCTTATACATACTAGTATCCACTCCCATCTGCCTTCACTCTCAGCCCATTTACTTTAAATTTAACAATAAAGTAGATTTTCTGTGCTTAAAAATCCACATGTATACCTATGTACACACACACTATCAAGAGCATCAGTGGAATGGATGTATTCAATTAAAATGGATTTATGACTTCCCAATATAGATGCTAGATTGATAGATAATAGATAGACAGATAGATATAGATAGATGATAGATATAGATGATAGATAGATAGATAGATAGATAGATAGACCAAATACAGGTAGAATATATATACTTCAAAGCAGCATCTTATTTAAAGTAGTTGAAACATTATTTTAAGGATTAATATAAGTTTTACTTCTTAAATCATGATCAAACTAAAGAAATTTTAACATCCCATTATCATTCCCAAACCAAGAATATTCTGGGGCATATGGCTAGCCAACCTTATAGTGTCATTTTGCCTCATATAAGCATTATCATAATCTCCAGTTCTACCCATTACATAGTTGATGACAATACATATTTTAAAGTATTTTTCTACTATAAAACAGGAACAACCATATCCTGCTCTATATGGATATTAAGATTATGTTAGGTCATGTATCAAAGTACATTATCAGAAATGACATCAAGACCCATGGAATTTTGGCAAAACACTAGTAGATGTTGCAGAGGTAAAGAATTCAGTCATCTAAAGTTGTTCTTGAGCTGAAGGGATGAAATAAAACTTAGATTAAAGTAAGGAGAACTTTAGATGCTCATAAGCAATAACTTTCTTTGAACTAATTCTTTAAACTTTTAAAACAACCTGCAACATGGGGTATTAATATTACTTGATTTGTGTTCCAAAGTCTTGGTGATTTCCAGGAGTTAACACAATGTTATTGGGAGGAACAGATATAGAGCTACATAGCATTATATTTATGGGATGAGAGAGGACATTTGCCTATGGAATGATAAACACTCAGTAAAATAGGACAAATGTACATATAGAGAGTTCTGTATATTGAGAGGGTTACATATTTTTGAGACTCAAACCCAAATGACAATGCATAGTCCTTTAACAGATTGCAAAAAGCAGGCACTAGAACAAAAGCATAAGCCTTTGAAAGTTTCTCTCAACCTAAAATATCAGCTTGAAGCTTGCTCACTAACTTTTACAGTTTCTTGTGTTTGGAAATACCTGTGCCCCTTCCATACCTTGCTCTGTAGAAAACTTCAGTGTCTGCTCATCAACATACATACACATTATTCTCAGTACTGAGAAGAGGAGCTAAAACTAGTCACAAACTAGGCAGCCTTGCAACCCAAAAAAGTATTTAATACCTACCCCTGAAGGTGGTGGTGATACTGATAACTACATAGATTGGGTGTAGATGGATTAACTAGTAAGTGCCCTTGGAAAAAGGCATGGCATTTTCCAAATGGGATATCATGAATATCACCAGGCCTCACTCTACTTCATTCTAAGACTCCATGGGTTAACAAGCCCAACATTTTGCCCTTTGGGTGCCCCATTTGAAGATTAAAGTAGCGGTTGTGGTGGGCAGAGGAAAGAAAAGACCAAGAACCTTTCACTTGGAAAGTACAAAGTTAAAATTATTAAGATTTTGAAGATGGGACAGGCTAATTATGTGAACTTGATGCAGGCTAGAGTCATTTGAAAGAAGGGAGATTCGGTTGAGAAAGCACCCACAAAAGACCCGGCTGTGGGTAAGCCCAGAAGATACTTTCTTAATTAGTGATTGATTTGGGAGTACCTTGACCATTGACGATGTGATCACCTCTAGGCAAGTTGTCCTGGATTCTATAAAAATGCAGGTTGCACTTGCTCTTAGGAGTAAGCCACTAAGCATCACCCTCTGTGGCCTCTGCGTCAGCTCCTGCTTCTAGGTTCCTGCCTTATTTGAGTTCCTCTCCTGGCTTCCTTCAATGATGACAGTGACATGGAAGTTTAAGCCAAATGCACTCTTTCCTCTCCAAGATGCTTTTGGTCATGATGATCTATCGCAGTAATAGTCACCCTGACTAAAACAGGAGATATGACCTTATTCATTGTTGGAGTACTTGCCTAGCAGTCACAAGACTCTGGTATTTATCTTCAAAAGAAAAAGAAAACAAACAAGCAAATAAAAATAAACAAAACAAAAATCATAATATGAAGTCAGAGTCCAGGGAAATTATTCTAGTTGCTTCCTGTTCTATGACCAGAGCCATTAGCCACTTACCTGGTGTTCTCTTGTTACAAGTGAGAAAGAGAAGGACAAAAGAAGCAAGATGGATAGTGTGAAAAAGGTTTTGTGATGTAATCTTTGGTGATCTTTGTATAGCTGAAAGCAACATACTTTCCCAGAATTTGAACTGCTGTAGACACGGGGAGTTTGTGATTATTATCTGCAGTGAGATACCCTGCTGCCATGCCCACTGCTCTCTCTGACTGATGTATCTAAATGTTCTTCCTCCTGTTCCTGGTGATAGCCTATTAGGGTTCTCAGTGTGACTTAATTAAATAACCTACTCCCAAGTATTCAAGGACAAGGTCAGAAAACACAATGTGGAATTGAAACAATTAAGTACACACAGAACATGTGAAATTAGGTGGAACAATCTTGCTGATGTTGTTTCAATTACATTTTTCTTTGAAGAAGATATTCCTTCATTCCCACATAGAGGTAGCACTAGGGGTGCATATATTAAAGAGTTTTTTTTTTCCTGCTTGATCACAAGACTTCTTAAATGCTCAGAATTCCATTTTGTCATATTTCCCACCACTCTCAGCCCTGATTTTCTGATATGATTCCATGTGTTTGCCAAGAAAGCCTTAAATCTTCATCCTTCTTGCAGATCCTTGAAGTTCTTTGGCTGTCACGGTGAATGCAGCGATCCTTCCCTAACTCATAGGGAGTCCACACCTAACATCAGACACTGAAGTTTAACATCGCTGGCAGCTCTCAGTTGTGACAACCATCATCAGTTCTGATACTTCAGTCCTGGGATTTCTCACAAGCTCCTGTTGTCTTCAAAACCTCTTTCATGCCCATTATACTTCATAACACTGTACCTATTCCCGTGAATAAGACTTCCTGTCTTCTCATTCACCCTTTTCCGTTCTACTCTGGCTCCCACCCTGAGAAGTTTCAATCATTTCTCTACCATCATAGACTGCTTGCAAAATCTTGACTTTAACTCCATTCAGATACTCTCATTTGGGCTTTCTTCTTTATATGATGAATATTGAAAGACAAATAATGAGTTATAACATCTAGTTCTGGCTTATCTGTAGTGTCATCAGAACTTATAGGATTTGAGCCGTAGCAACATTTTCCCCAGATTTCTTTTTACATTTGGTCATTCTTTTCCCAAGAATTTGTTTCTATTTTCTTTCCCATTTCTAGGACAAACTATCTTCTTCTTATTATTTATTTATTTTTTAGAGAAACTAAATTGTACTTGCTTAAATTATGAGTTTCCCTTTTTCTGAACCTATAAAGTTTTTGTGTCTGTATCAGTTCATTCTCTCTCAGACTTGTTTAGAGGGGATGTATTCTATGAAGCTTCCTATCTACTTTTACTTACAACATTCCACCCATTTCCTCCAGGATGCAAATAATTGGCGGCATGATTTGCTTTATTCTATATACCATTATCCACTCTACCAGCTTCCCTGTTTCTGGTTCATAGATAATTTTGCAACAAATTCTTTAGTTGAGAATAAAAGGATCTTGCATATCGTCCCCCGCAAGGAAACATTTACTTACATTAGTTACCAAACATATTTTTACCAGGGGCCTCTAAGATATTTAATCATCCAACTTTAATGTATAGCTGATAATTTGCGTAATTGATTATCCCCATAGTCTTCCTATTCTTTCCTGAATTTGAAAGGAAAAGGAGAGAAGCCATGACAGTATAAACTTTTCCAACAGCTGTGGTGCTTTATAGTCCTATCAGGTATGTAGGAGGATTCACTTTTCTTCACATTCTTGCTGACACTTATCTTTTTTCTATTTGATAATAGTTATTATTAAAAGTGTGAGCCTATATTTTGTTGGGATTTTGATTTTCTGTACCTTGAGTTGGAGTGATGACAATTTTTCATTTCTGTCTGCTATGACTGCTAATCATGCTATATAGTCTGTTATAGAAATAGACATTAAAGTATTTATCCATTTCTAAAATTTGTCTGTTATGCTCTTGATTCCTTTCTATCATTGAGTAATAATGAATTCCTTACGTGTCTGAGAAATCCAAGAATTCTAAGGTAAGTAGTTTTCAAATATTTCTGACATTCTGTACATTAATACTTTATTCTGATAACCTATTATTGAATATATTTATCACTTCAGTCATGTCATGATTTCTTTTATAAATGTAGGTGCTACAATATTGTATATGTAACATATACATTCATGCATGTATTTATGACATTTTAGCAACCCTTGTTGACAATTTCATCATTACATAACGAGTTTCATTTTCTCGTGGATTTTAGCCTGAAGTTTTTGTCTGATATAAAGCTACCCCTGATCCATTTTGGTTCTCTCTGCATAAAATATTTTTTTCTCTTTGCTTTCATGATCTTGTGTTTTAAAAATTTATAGAAGTCTCTTGCATTTAGCATAAAATTTACTTTTTAAAATTTTGGTTGTTTATTTTGATTTTTAAAACAATATTTTAATTAGTTCTTTGAAAATTTTGATCATATTCAACACCTCCCCCAACACTTATGATATCTACCCACTTTACATACCCATATAAATTTATGTTCTTTGTTTACCCCATCTGGCCCAATTTGTACTGCTCAAATATTTTTGGATATGTAGCCTGCAATTAGGACATGGTCTGCTTATCAGGGACTAAAGTCTAAGAAAACCATGTCTCTTCTTTTCCCAGCAGCTAACAATTACCAATAACTTCTCACTAAAGTCTAAGAAAACCATGTTTCTTCTTTTCCCAGCAGCTAACAATTACCAATAACTTCTCAAGGAGGGCTGGAGCTTCATACCCAGCTAAACTTTCTGTGATGGGAGATGATCTGGCTTGGCCTTGACAGGTCTTGTCCATGCTGTCACAACTTTTCTGAGAAACAGCAGATCAGGGACTTTACTGTACGATTGTCTCCAAACAATGTGAGAAAGTATACCTATAAAAATCTCATCACATTACCAACCAAATGTGAGCTGTACAATGACAGCACCATATGGTATTTTTTAAAGGTCTTTAGTGTTATTACTCTTTGAGTAATATTTATTAAGTGAGGCAGCTTGGTAATCCTTGGTTGTTTGTTTATTGTCATTTCGTTGATTTTGTTTTGTTCCTTTGTTTCTGTCTTCTATTATCATTTTCACTTGGAAAATTATAGTTTACTATACAGCTGAGCTTGTATTCAACTTTTACCCTGATGCAAAGATGGCTGAATAGGCAATGGTCTTACTAAACCTGACAGCCTGAGATTGATCCCTGGATTTCAAGTGGTGGATTGGAAATTTTCTCCCACATATATTCTCTGTCGTACACATGTGATTCACATCGTATTTCTTCCTGCTCATCATCTATTGTGTCTCACACCAGCTTTACCTTCTGGATTCTATGAGCTTACATCAGATATCAATTAGTCAGAATAGAACATTTTAAGTTTATAACAATTGAAGCTTAATCATATATCAAAGTATACTTTATTCCTTTTTACCATAGATTTGTATTTAGAGTCATAATTTTAAAAAGTTCACACTGTAAATTCTCTTAATCTATTATGTTCATAATTACTTTATTATTTAAAAATTTTAAGTTTACAGAGATTTATTTTTAAAAATATCTACATATCTGTCTTCTTGTGTGTACATATGTGCAGGTGAGCTAGATGCCTTTAAAAGCCAGAGATGTCTGATTTCTCCTGGATTCGGAGTCACAAGTGTTTGTGATTTACCCAGTGTGGCATGATTTTGTGTTATGACTTTGTTAGTCTTAATGCTTCCTTTGACTAAAGAATCTATTTCCTTTATTGTATTTTTAATATTTTTAATGCCAGAGATTCTTTCTTTCATCATTTGCCTTCTTTTGGTTATTCTTGAGTCTGTGGTTCTTGTTTGTTCATCCAGATTCTCCATTTTCAGAATTCCCTCAGTTTGTGTTTTATTTATTTCCTTTATTTCAATTTTCGAGTCTTGAACTGTTTCCTTCACCTGTTTGATTGCTTTTGTTCTTGGCTTTCTTTAAGGAATTTATTGATTTCTTCCAATTTTTGTTTGTCTTTTCCTTTGTTTCTTTAAGAGAATTTTTTTCTTTTTCCTCTTTAAGGGTCTCTATCATCTGTATATGTTTAGTTTTAAAATTGTCTTCTTCTGATTCTTCAGCATTGGGATGTTTATTCTTGCTGTTGTAGAATCACTACACTCTGGTGGTGCCATATTGCTTTTTATGTTGTGGAATGTATTCTTTTACTGGTGTCTACCAATCTCTTCCTTTAACCAGGGCAGGCACTGCCTGTGCCACTTGGGTCTCTCTTCCTTCAGTTGGTACAAGACAGGTTTCTAATAATGCTTAGTTAGATTCAGAGTTTTTTGTTTTGTTTTATTTTGTTTAGGTTCTGTGGATATTTTCCTTTACTGTCTCTTGTCTTCTAAGTTGTTTTCTGAGAAAACTGCTGGTAGCTTTAGGGGTATTCTTCTATAGTGAGAAAACCCTTTTTATTTCAAAATTCACTTTCTCCTTTCTTTTCATCATTGTGATCATGATATATTTTGGTGAAGATTTCTTTGGATTGTCTAGCTTTGTAGTTGGACGTTCACATATTTATTAGGTACTGGGATATCTCAATCATTATTTTCTCATTAGTTTCTCAAGTGTTCACCTTCTTTCTTGTGCATCTGCCTGAAATATCTTGGTTATGAAATTTTTTACTTTAAAATTTATTTTATGCACATGGATGTTTTGTTTGCATAGGACTATTTGAACTAGTTGCTTGCCTGGTGCAAATGGGGGCCAGAAAGGGTGTCTAGTCCCCTGGAACAGGAGTTATAGATAGTTGTGAATTATTACATGGGGTCTGGAGTGAAACCCAGTTCCTGTGGAAGAGTAACAAGAGCTCTTATCCACTGAATCACATCCACAGCACCTAAATTAAGATGCCAATACATTTTATAATCTTTATTTATTTTATTTTATTCTTTATCTCTTGTGACACTTTTCAAGTAACCTGATATATTCTTTCTCTGTTGATGCTAATTATCATACTCCTTATTTAACGTATTGTATTCTTTACTATTATATTTCTTTTGGCTGAGAGTCACAATCAAGAGTATGAGATATGGTAAATGAAAGGTGATGTAGTATCCTAAAGAGATCCTGACACTAATGTGGGACATCATTAAATAAAAATGGAGTTCATTTGAATAAAATATGGACTTAACAATGCTTTTTAAAAGTGACTCAAAAGTGACACAAAGTATAATAATAATGTAAAAAAAATAATAAAAGAAACTGAAAGAAGATTATATAAGAAGTCTGTATTATCTTTGCCATTTTATTGTAAATGTGAATACACTCTCAACAACTATAAGGGGGAGTAAATAGAAAATGTCCTATCTGTCAACAATTAGTAAACTTGATATACAAGATACTGAAGAAGCGTGGATGTAAATTTAAAAGAAATCCCACACTAGCTCATAATTGTGAAATAGATGGTTATTTATTTAGGGGTAAACTCACAAATCCGAATCCTCTGCTTGTATAGAAAACAGAAACCGAATCTGTCAACCAGAAAGAGCGACCAGAAAAGAGGCTGGATGCGAGCTCTACATCAGCATATATAGTATAAGAGGTCATGCCCCAGTGGGTGGAAAACCACTGGCTGTAAGACTTCCTACAGCACCTCCCCCTTTTGTTTAATTAAGAGAGTTCTAAGCCTAATACAAATTATATACAATAAAAACAAATATATTCAATAATTTTCCTATCCTAACTAGTTAAAATCTTGTATAATAAATAACTGGGCCAAGTCATGAGAGGAAAGTAACTATAACTATATAGTCTTCAACCTCATCAAAAACCCAAGATGGGAAATAATATTACTAGAGTAAGCAGGGAGTGCAATCAAGCAACTTCCAAAATATGCAACAAATGACAGACAGAACTGGCTAACTGGGAAATCTTCCAACGTTTTATTTGCAACGTTGAAGCAACCAACTTTGGCTAAGGCCTAGAATAACTGACAGACCATTTTCAAAGGCAGGAAAAATTTTTAAAACTGTCTTACCCTGTCTTGGCAAGATTTGACAGTTCTGCTTATCCATTTTTGTATACCATGTATCTTGTCAGTGGTTGAGGCATGGACATTTCTTTGCCCAAAGGTCAGTTTTGCCAAGAAGAAAACAAGCTCCAGGTGAGTGTCGTCTGTACACAACATTCTCTCGAGAATAGATTAGTGCCGCCAGGAGCAAAAGTATCTCATTTCAACCGAACCCTAAGTTATTTGAATGCCATTTTGAACAGCTCTTTGAAGTGGTTGAAGAATTCAGAATATAATCTCTATGCACCTAAAAAAACCTGACTAGCCTAACTATAAGTATGACAAACATAGATGACTATTGATCTATAATTCTTAGTACCTCATCAGGGGAAGCTGAGCCAGCAAAAGCAAGAAACTCATCACCGTAGGGGTAAGCATCTTTAGAAACATTGCTGAAAACAACAGATTGGTTTTGTTTTTGTTCTTGTTTTCAGAACAACCAACCACAAGAGTGCAAAACAGATCACGTGGGGTGAGAAGGCCTGTCCTCAAGGGACCCAACAATTATACAATAAACAACTGTGCAACAAATAAGAACAATGACCTCGAAATGTAAGCAATGTATAAGTATCTTGATCAGAGGTAGAAATGTACATTGCAATGTGATAAATATATAACAATATATAAAAATGTTTTAAGCAGAGATAGAAGTATGCATGCTTACAATATTCATTATAATCTAATTTTGGATCAATATCCAAGAATTTATTCCAATGTAATTTTCTATAAATAATAACTCACAAGTATTCACTCTATTACTCTCTATTATTATTAGTGTGAGTAAGCTCATACTAATCTATTATCTCATCCAATTCCCCCTCCCCCTTCTTTTCAAAGAGATCCCTGAGCCTATAAACTTTCCCTTCAACCCCCAACTCTATACCAATTATAATCAACCACTAAATGGTGTCCCTAACCCTGAGGACAAACTTTGTTTGATCTAGAATTAATTCCAGCTGTCATGGGGGCAATGTGCTTTCTATGGGATCCTGTGAAAGTAAAATGATGGTTAAGTTCCAAGATTAATGTCTGTTATAATTGCAAATAGTCTCTGAGTATTTGGTGGAGGTCTGGCCAGAACACTGTAAAAAAAAAAAAAAAGCACACCATTGCAGCTGACCAAGTTGGAACCATCATGAGCAGCTGCTAACCAAACAGGTCTTGTAGTAGCTCTGAAAAAATATACAAAGATTTGATTCTGTCAGTTACCTAGGTTACAAAATAGGTTTATAGAAAATTGGAACACAAAAGGCCCAAATTAGGAAAGACCAATTGTGGACTCTTAATGACTTTTAAAGATTATTAGGAGACATTTCTAGTCTATGACCAGATATTGGGATAACACACGATCAAATAATTCATTGAAACAAAACCTTAGATGGCAACATAGTGCTAGAGAATTAACAGCTGAAGTGGAAAAAGAATTGATGGTTGTTGAAGAGAAATTACAGGAGGCATACATAGTGTGTATATAAATCTTAATTGTATTCTAGTCATATTGCCTTCCAGAATTTCCTCTACAGGAATTTTAATGCAGAAGGAAGACATTATCTTAGAATGGATATTTTTCACCACATAAATGAAGTAAAAAATTAAAAACTTATGTAGAAATGTCTCTGAAGTAATCATAAAAGTTGAGACTTCGTCAACTAGCAGGTATAGATTCAGTGGAGATTATAGTATCTTTTGCTACTGATAAAATTAAAACATTTGGGAAAGACAATGAACCATGGCAAAGAGTTTGCCTATTTTTTTGGAGGAATTAATAACAATTATTCCAAAAGTGACAAATTTAATTTTATAAAAAGATTTTCTTCAATACTTCTTTCAATTGTACGCTATGCATCTGTAACTAGAACCTGTTCATTTTATACTGATACAAATAAATCAGGAAAGGCAGGTTACAAATCAGTAGAACTAAGTAAGGTGAAACAAAGCCCTTACAATTCTGTCTAAAAGGCAGAATTATATGCTATTCTCATGGTACTAAGGGATTTTAAAGAACCTCTCAATATATTTACCAATTTACAATATGCATAAAGAATTGTCTTGCATATTGAAACTTCTGAATTTATACCAGATGATACATAATTGACTTCATTATTTATACAGGTTCAATATATAATCAGCAATAAGCTTTGTTTCCACAGGAAATGAGCATCTGTGTATTCATTCTTGGTTAAGAAAAATAAGATTTGATTAAGGAAGACCCTCTAAAATCTCCAATAGGAATGGATGGCCTAGATAATCCAACATTTTAGAGCATGTTTTTGCAGATTCCTCTGAGTTTTGCATCAAGAATTGCTTCAAGGCTTCTTACTGACATGTTCAAGCTTCACAGATTACTCCAAACAGACTTAACCATAATTCCCAAATCTTTTGGTCTCCATGAGATTATCAGCTCGCCCAATCAGCAGGAAGTAGTCTAGAAAACTCTATGCCCACATTCCCAAAAAATGGACTATGGGAGCTTGTCTTTGTATAGAGTGTTGATTATAAGTTATTACGGATAATGATCAGGAAAAACGCTAAACAAAGGAAATTAGATTTAGAGTTCTTGTTTCGAAAAGAAAAAAGAGGGAAATGTTGTGGTATAATTATCTTCCTTGTATACTATAAAGATTTGACAGTTGTGTTAGTTTAATAAAATGCTGATTGGCAGTATCCAGGGAGGAAGTATAACCAGGGTGACTGACTAAAAGAATTCTGGAAAGAGGAAAAGCAGAGAGTCAGTCACCATCCAGACACAGAGGAAGCAAGAAGAGAATGCTTTACTTAGAAAATGTACCAAGTCATGTAGCTAAACAGACAAGAATTTTGAGTTAAATTAATTTGTATTAGGTAATTAATTATAAGGCTGAACTAATATGCCAGACAGTTTATATTAACAGTTTATAATTAATGTAAACCTCTGTGTTTCTCTTTCAGACTGAAAGGTTGTGGGAGTGCATAGGACAGTAACTTACATCTACAAGTTCATAATAATCCTGAGCTATAAGCCAAACAGTTTATAATTAGTATAGGCCTCTGTGTATTTATATGGGACTAAATAGCTAAGGGATTGAGCAGGACAGAAATTTTTGGCTCTCATAGATACATACATGTATACACACATACATACGTATATATATATATATATATATATATATACGTATGTATAGTATTTGTTTATATGGTGATAAAGTTCTTACTTCATTCTGTGCATATATGTTTTCCCAACACCATTTTATTGGTAACAATATTATCTTTGTTTTTTTTAAATCTTACGTATGTATGGCATTAAATGATCTTTGGTTTCTTTTCTGTTTTTCTTGATGTCTACGTTTATTCCTGAACCATTTTGTTCTGATTATTATAGTTTTGTAGAATATGATAAAAACAGACTGTGTTATACTTCTAGAACTTACTTTTTCTTTTTGATTTAGATATTCTTACATGCTTATAGTTTTGGGCATTCTATGTACAATTTATGAAATTTATTCTGTAAAAAATTAACATTTTAAAATAATTTTCATTTCATCTATACACTTTTGCATCTTTTTGTAGAGTGTAAGATTCACTTGTGTTCTCTTTAATCTTTTTCATCAGTATTTTAAGGTCATTTTAATTTTTTTACTTCATTCCTAAATATTTAGTTATTTAGGATGCTATTTTATCTGGAATTTCTATCTAAAACTTGTTATGAGAGACTTATTGGTTAATGCTTAAATAAAATTATCTTTAAACCAGGTATTTTGTATTTTGGGGTATTGAAATGACAGTTATTTGACATTCCATGTAAAGCCTACAGCATGGTGTTTAGGAAGCACATTATCAAAGCCAGAATGATCAGGGATTTAGGGGTGACCAAAATAATCTCTTGAGCCCAAAACACTGCTCTTGTCATAAAATCACTTCATAAGATATCATACTGATGGATTTATTATTTTTTTCTGTTATAGTTTTTTGTATTGTTTTTCCTTTTGGGTTTGTTTTGATGACTTTTCTTTAGCTACTTTGCTGAAGACAGGGTCTGAATATACATCCTTGGCATGCATGGCCTCAAACTCAACAGAGCTCTAACAGGCTAATGGAAACTTGTTAAAATCTACTTGTCTACAATCTGTCACTCTCTATCTGTCTGTTGATCTGTCTGCCTATCTCTAATATCTATTTTTCTGTCTGTCTATCATCTATCATCTCTGGTCTATTTATTTCCTATATATAATTTATCTAAATACACATATTCTATCTATACTTCTAAGTGTCACCTATGATCTGTCAATCCACTTAATCATCTGGAACACACAAACCTAGTCTCATTCTGCCACATATATGTAAATGTATACATATTGAGTCAGAATTAGATATTTTTACTCTGTTAAACTCACATTTTTGCTACTAATGAGAGTTTTAAATTAAATCTTGATTTCACTCAGACTCTTTAAAAGATTATTCTGAACCATATAAAGTACCTCTAATTATAAATGTAGAACTAATCAGACTGCCACTGTAATATGCAATCTATTTCCAAGTCAACTTACTTTATAGGAGCTCTCTCTGTTAGGAAGGATAAATACCTTTTATCTTTTTTTTAAAAACAATAATTTTCCTTTTTGTACCTAGATTGAGTTTGATAAATAACCAGAAGCAATAAATCTGTCCCTAATAGTTTATCTGACCAAAAAACTGAAATGCCAATTGCTTCTTTAGAGCTGAATAACAGCTGTAGGTAAGGCAATGTTTTGGGATGTTAACACATTATACAAAGATATAGATTGTAGATCTAGAAACTACCATAAGGGTTAGATACCAAATAATAAAAAGTATGATGAACAGAGTGTATGACTAAGCTTCTTATATTTTCTAAACCTACATGTTTGCCTTAAATATCCCATGACACAAGGTGCTAAAAGTTGATAAGTGTTTTAAAATGCTTTACAAACTGATTCTGTCATTGACCCTCAAAACAACCCACCCGTTCTATTTAGTGGCATTTTCAATGGCAGCTGAAACACATTTTTCTTTTATGCTATGAAAAAATAGAGTTTGGATTTCTTTTGTCTTCAAACAACACACTTCAATCTTAACATTGCTATTACTTAGATAAGTATATACTAACATAATATCTCCTCAATTTGTTATTAATTTCACTTCATAATAAATTTAATTATAGTAAAAAGACACTTGTTTTAATAATTATGTCATTATTAGATACATTACTGACAGAATATTTTCCTGAAATCATTTTTGTTTTGTTGGGGGTAAGAAATGAGACAAACAAAATATAACACACAAAACTTAGACATTGGATACATGAAAACCAGATTTTGAATTGTGGACTTATCATTCATTTTCTTTGATATATGGAGAAATTTCTCCCTTCATAAATGGAAATCTTTAAATATCCATTAAATTATGGATATTTATTAATCATACAGATTATAAATATTAAAAAAATCAGAATATTGTGTCATTTATTCAGAACTTTGTTCTGATTCTCCATTTTGTTCTGCTTCTATCTAGACTCATAAAACTTTAACTGTCATTTACTGATTCCCCTCCAATCAATTCATTACTATTTTATACTTTAAAAGTTATTTTCTTAATTTTGATTAATGCAGTTTTAATAAAGACATGAAGTTTATCATTTATAATACACTGATGACTTCTCATAAAATGATAGTGTAAACCATAAGAAGCTTAAGCTCATTAAAAAATAGAATAAAGAACTCATGAGGGAAAATATAATAAAATAAATTAACAGTTTACATCTGAAATCAAGCTTCTAAAGAGATATAGCAGATTTACCTGAAAGGTGTTTGGAAAGTTGTATTTTAGTTCTTTCCCAAATTTCACTATTTTCATTTATTACATCTGTAGATTTATTTTGCCTAAGATTAGCATGCTCATTCATGTTTCAAAATTCTCTAAATTGTCCCTTGGGGTGAAAGAGACAGAATTATGTGACATGTGTAAATAGGACTTAATTTAATCTTAGACAAATCCATACTTTGCAAACTGAGTGTGGTTTGCAATGGATTATGAGTACAATGTAGTTAGATACAGTTGGACATCTTATCTTATTGAACTTTAAATTTTCTAAAAGCTTTTGGAATCACTTACTAATTTTTAGTATGCAGGAAATCACACAGGAAAAAAATCAATTAGCCAACACATCAGGCTAACTTCGGACTGAATTTTAAAAATGTTTCTTACCTATTGGAATAAGTACTAGGTTAATGAGATTTTTAAAGTCACCTTCAGTTATTTTTTTTTTTATTTATTGACAATCACTTTACCTAGAAACGTTACTTGAAACAAACTTCCATAACTTAGGGTTTTTATACTTTTAATTCCCAATGTTGTTCATCATCGTACTTTATAATATTTCTCTGGTTACAGTCCAAAACCTAGAAAGTAAATGTCTGGTTGCAACAGTGGGAGGGAAAATATGGAAAAATGACCCCAACATAGTTAATTGGTCTAGAAATTATGTAAGAGGAGACCAGCAGCCATCATACTTATCCTGGGTTTAATGCTTAGTTATTTTTGTGGTTAAAACAGTTGGTCAAGATTGGATTTCATCCAAAATCAATTTAGAACTCTCCAAGTTATTTTTCTATGTTTTCACATGGAGAGAGGTGGGGGGGAGATATGGATTGTCACCTCTATTAAAGCTAAACTGAAAATATCAGAGACAGACACATCAGTTTAATAAAGTGCAAGAAAAGAAATTCAATCAATAGAACACCAAGGTCAAATTTTGAGATTGAGGAGGTTGAGGCTTTCTTTCAGAAACTCATATCAGGGTAAGGTCAACTCATAGGGTGTTCACAGTTTATGAGAAACTGGATTATAGAAAAGAACAGAGAATTAAAAATACTTGGTTTCACGAAATTTCAAGATGATTCAAAGAACAGAGCAAGGGAGGGTAAATCACAAAGGGCAGGAGTGTCCATACAAGCCAGAGTTCTTGGAAAGAGAGACCACAGGCTAGGTGAAGTAGAGTTAAAAACAAGTTCTGGGATTGCAAATGTCAGTTGACTGTGATTGGAAACAGAGTTATGCCATCTCATCCACATTTGTGATGTGATGAAGAACATGAAGAAGATCATAATTTGAAACATAATGCTTCTTTTCAAATTATACAAAGTCCATATGGACTTGTTTCCAAAATAAAACTACAAAATAGCAAAGTAACCCTGATTTAAATAAAAGTTCCTCAAAAAGATGACATTTACTAAATCAGGATTAGGATTTTATTTAAAAGAAAAAAATGAAATAGTTATTGGACACTGATATAATAGCTTAAGTTCCAAATACACGTGTTTTGTGAAAGCAAACTTGGTACAAGAACATTTCGCTTGTTTACATTTAATTCAGTAAAGACAAGAAAGCTATCTAGAGCATGAAATAAGTAAAGAGTTAAAAACTTTATCATGAGCTCAGACTCATTCCACATTCAGTAATTAGAAGAGACTTTAAAGTTTATTAAAAACACTTCCCTTAATTACTCACTACTTAACCTTTGCTGTTTCCTAAGCATCTCATTTTTTAGATCCATAAAAACTGACACCATATCTATTTGGCTATTTGGTTATATTCTACATGGACTCTTTCCCTGTTTTTATAGCTATCCTAAATTGAGGGCCATTATTCTCTGGGTTTTATTCCTCTTATCGGTTTCTCTGCTCAGATTTTGGTGACCTGGCACAGCGGAGAATGTTTCAGACGCAGGATGAAAATAGAGTATAGTGGGTAAAGTACATATGCGGGATCTAGCCCCAAATATATTTAACTCTAGCAAGATAGTCAAGGGTTTTACATATTTTCTTTATCTATCAGAAAATAAAATAGTACTTGAGCAGTCATCATGAGGCATAATGAGGATGTTTTATACACGCTTAGTATTACCTTTTGATATGCAATTTTAGTGATTGGAATCAGAGTTATCCCATCTCATCCATGTTTGCGATGTGATAGAGAGTATGGAATTTCCAGACCATAAGAACTGGAAATGCCGCTGCAAAACAGGACTACTTTATTTATGGATTCTTTGCAGCTGCCGTTGCCTGCAAAGTTCATGACAATAAACACTGTAGAATGGAGTCGGAAGAGATTCATAACCTCCACCTCCAAATAAGAAGCTATGGATTGCTGATGGCTTTTAGAAGAGGGACAGTTTGTTTTCTTTAAAGGCATGGCTCCTTGTAGGTCAACCATAATTTAGTGGCTGACTCCCGCACCCAAAGGCATATGGACAACACAACACAAAATGAATTTCATTATTAACAAAAAATGGTTTTGTTAAGAACATAAAGATATAGGGGTAAGAAGAAGAGTCTGGATCTGCAGGGAGTTGAAGGGAGAGGTTGGGGAGTTAGGGTCAATATGATAAAAATAAATTATATAACATTCCTAAAGAGTCAATAAATTATTTTTAAAAGAACTGTAGATGTATAAAACTGACTGGGTACTGGATTATATCATTTTGTGAGTTCTAATGTCTGTATCATCTTTGGTTTTCATTTTATAATGGGTTAAACATAATTACTTGTGCATATTATGTTTAGAAGAAATAATTTTTATAGAAGTTAGTTAGTTTATTAATTAAGAAAAACATCATAAGTGAGTTGGTAAAGTCATTAAGTTCAAAATACGTGGACAGCAAGATGTTAAAGTTTGTTTCTTAGGCTACAACTCTAGGGATTACTAGAAGTTTAAACAGACATAAACACTCCCAGTTTACATCTGAAGGTGACTGTTTCAGAAACCAGAGTGTGTGGCCTAGAAAGCTGTATATGATCTACTTTCAAAAACTGATATACAGGGCATTCACAAACAAAGCATTCAAGTATTTAGGAATAGAACATTTAATAATTTATTTATTTTCTTTGATTCTTCTCTCACACATTACAACCTGACTTCATTTTCCCCTTACTCTACTCTTCCCAGTCCTCCCCACTACCTGCCCTCCCCCCGCCTCCGGCCACCTAATCCACTCCTCCTCCACTTCCCATCAAAAGAGAACAGTCCTAAAAGTGTTACTAACTGAACAATATATAATGAAGAGAAGGCATCTTGAGAGAGAAATTTTGAGCCATATATTAGAAAATCAGTAAAAAAGAAAAGAATAATGAGTATTTCTTATATTCCCCAGCATATATTTAAATTTTATAAAACTAAATACATTTCTTTCATGTTACAGAAGGCAAAGTTATCACAGCTGTTTCTCTAATTGCTCATGGTTGCCATGGTTTCAGGTGGGAAAAGATGCATTTGGAAGTCAGTGAAAACCGAGGGGGTATTTGAAAATGGAAATGACTCAAATATGACTCAAATACAAACTCAATCACCTTTCAGCAAATATGCAAGTCTGTCCTGAAGATTTGTCACTTTCAATAATAGTGTACTCATTTTAGAGATACAATCAAATCCAAAGTTAGAGATTTTGCAAAGCTGTGCTTGATGCAGTGTCATTGGCTCTTTTCATCTGAGTCAAGAAATCAGAGAAAGGTGAAGTTTAGTTTGAAAGCTGAGAATTCAGTGTATTTTTTTGTTGTTTTTGGTTTGGAGTTAAAAGGGAACACTTGGCAAGGGATAGGGGTGATTTCTAGTCTGGGGAAAATGGCCCTTGAATAGCATCCAGTAAGATATAAAAATATGTTTGGACATAAAAAAGGAAAAAAAATAAGACAAAACAAGATAAGAATTAAAAGAACTCTGCCCACAATTACCAAGGTTGAAACAGTACTTCAAGTCCAAATGGGAACTATAGTCTCAAAGAGGCCATGGAGATAGGATGGGGTGGCCCTGAAAAGAGAGCTGCTAAGCTGGATCAGCTGCCAGACTCTAAGAAAGCATGAGGTAAGAAGCAGTTTGTATTTTAAAGCTCTGTACTATTGATATTTGTTCCGCAGTAATAGAATGAATGCATTTTAGGATAAATTGTATGCTGTTTTAATACCTACAAATATGGAGAGTGCATTTTGCAACTGGCCAATAGGGAGAGAATCAAAGGACTTCTACACACGGAGATGTGTACACTCAGCTAAATAGCATATAGAAGTGTACACAGATTTATCACATTTCTGACGCACATCTCACAATTATGTCACTATAATGTGTTTCCTAACTTTTATTTTACCCTTTCTATAAAATGGTAACACTGATGGAGGGGAGGTGAGGAGAACTTAAAAACATCTCTCTCAAACTTTTAAAAAGATACTCTTATTTATTTATTTATTTATTTCTAATTATTGTTTCTTGGTTTGATTTGAAATACAGAGAACAAAAATAGTGAGTTTAAGCCCCAAGTGGCTGATGACAATAGAGATATGAATTGAGGTGGGGAATGTCAACAAAGATTAACTCTTGAGCAAGTGCCCCATGAAGAAGACAGGTATAGTGGTGGAGTTAGCCAGACCCTATATGATGCCCCTTCTCAGGCAGAATGAAACAGTCCACACAATGTCATTTGGAGAAACAATGTCCCATATGGATAAGCACAGAAAGTCCCTGAGGACTCTATGTTAGAACAATTAGTTATTAACACCATATTTTGCATAACCAAGAGACAGTCAAACCCTACATGCATAGTATGTCTCTTTCCCATATAAACAAGGAATGATAATTTGGAAACTCTTTAGTCTGTCCATATAATAGATTCTAGATTTAAGATATTGCTTTCAATAATAACACTGTATAACAAATTAGTGTATGAAGTTGCATTCTGTTAAAACATTTGAATAAGAGAATAAGTATGCAAGAGTCTCTCTTAACTATTAAGAATGTAAAGTACAGCCAGGTGTTACCTTTAGTCCCAACACTTGGAAGGCAGAGGCAGGCAGATCTTTCTGAGTTCAAGGCCAGCCTTGTCTAAAAGAGCTAGTTTCCAGAACAGGCTCCAAAGCTACAGAGAAACCCTGTCTAGAAAACCAAAAATTAGAAAACAATGTAAAGTACATATGTCCAACACTAAATCAATTTTGTAAAGCTGTAGACTGTCCCTCATTTATTTCAGCGAATATACATATAGATGTGTATATGTGCATAAGGAATGGACCTGAGGACAATTCAAATGCCTTTGAGAAAATTCTACCGATTTTGGGTTGAGAAGTGAGAATAAATTTAAAAGAGGCCATGACTAACCAAAATTCTACTGTGATAAATCAGCCTGATAAAATCCCTTAGCCTTCTATCTTCAGTGGTTGACTAAGGCTGGACAACCTAGAAGACAGAACCAAACACTCATAGCACAGAGGTTAATGAAGGGAACATTCCACGTGTTCAGGTCTGATAAAGAAATTGTATTTTGCCCAAAAGTATTTCAAAATTGTTTTGTCCTGATAAATCCTTTTGACATTCATTTCTTCCTTAATACCAGTAACTGTCTTTTTCATAACTGTGTAGCCATTACAGGTTAATTTTAATACCTTTTTAGGATATGGAAGTATCTTTAGTTTCCAATGTTTGTAAATAAAAATAGTGATGAAGGATAAATTATGTCTAGTGGTGTGTTAAATTTTAATTTACAACATTTAGGTGTATAGTTTAATTTATATAAGGAAATACGGACTATATCAGACATTATAGCAGGATAAGATTTTTGTAAAACTGAGAAATTAATAGGGTATTTTGCATTTAAGAGGGATATGAGTCTTTGACAATGAACAGGCAGACTAAGAATTTTTAGATGACTAAGGTAGGGATGTGTTGGGGACCAGCCCCAACAAAAAAACATTTCTTACCAGTGTAAAGGCATGGGAAAAATATTACACTTGAGGTGGGCTTTGCAAGCTTAAGATTTTCTTTCTGTCTGCCTCTGTCTATCTCTCTGTCTTTCTGTCTCCCTCTCTCTGTCTTTCTCTTACCCTCTCTCTGTCTTCCTGGTTATAAACTTACATCTTGATGTTTCAGTCACCATCCCTGCCACTTGTCTTGCTTTCCCACCATCATTGTAAAGGACTTCTATCCTCCTAGATCCATGAACCAAAATAAATTATTTCTCTATAAATTGCCTTGGACATGGTGTTTTATTACAGCATCAGAAAAGTGACTAGTACAAGGTTAATATCTAGTAAAACACAAACACACACACACACAGGGTGTCAAAATTTATGGTCATTATTCTGTGCCCCTCAACCAAATAATGATTAAAGAAAATGTGGTACATTAATACAATAGAGTACAACTCAGTGATAAAAAGCAATGACATCTTGAAATTTGCATGCAAATGGATAGAACTAGCAAAAAATTCACTGAATGAGGTAGCCCAGACCCAGATATACAAACATGGTATGTACATAGATAAAGAGAGAGAGTGCGCAGAGTCATGGAGCTGCCATGGAGCTGCCGAAGGAGGACACACCAGAACATTACCCAGTAAGCCACAGCATTGTGGTGATACACAGAAGAATAGAAATGTCTTAATTTAAGAAGTAAGAGTTACTTAATAAAAATCCTAAGCTAATAGGCAAAGCAGTGTTGTAATTAATATAGTTTCTGGGCAGCTAGGAAATGAAAAGGCCATCTCTATTTATAGTGACACCCAAAGTGAAGCAATTACATTCACATGAAACTTAGAGAGCTTGGGAAGGAAATCTAGACACAAAAGAAGAGAGTTGAGCACAGCTTCTTGGTAGCTACATTTTTTTTTCAGATCCACTCTGTTTTCTGACAGTAAACAGAGGCATGGCTCCTTTAAGATAAGTCTTCTTGGCTAAGGGGTAGCAGTAAAAATTTTCACAATTTCTTTAAGATCAGGCTTCCTGGTTCATGCTGGTAAAACAAACTCTGGCTCTTTGGGGAGGTACTGCACTCAAATGGGATCTATGAGCAGCTTGTTGCAGCCAGAAAGCAAACATGCAGCCTCCTACTAAAGTTTGTTACAAATTGCTTAATGACAACATAGACCCACTGCTCCTCTGGAGCTGGGACCATGTGTATGGCTTGTAGAGATGGTGAAATGCTTCAACCATATTGAACTGGGCAGAACAAATAGGCAGGGCTATGGAGTTGGTTCTAGTCATACTTACTTAATATTGAAAAAAAAAAGTACTCCTGGTCAGTAAATGTTTAAAGGTATGCAATAAAGACAGATTAAGATAAAATAAAAACCCTGAATGGGTCATGGTGTTGAATAAATGTACATAGGCTTTGGAAAGAGAAAAAGAAGAGTACAGACAGTTATAAAAAAACAACGGGTTTAATATAAAAGAGTACAGACAACAATATATTTAAAAGGTAAAAAGAGTAAAAAAAATAAGCCATGTAAAGATGGAGTATAGACTGAGAGTCTGGTAATGGATATTATTGTCTTTCATTTAAATTTTGTGACTGCAGAGAGATATTTGATATTGGGGGATTATAAGTTAAACTAACATAAAGGTACCTTGACTTCAAAATTTGACTCTAAGGATATGTTACTTTCTACAGAAGATGAAAACCTATGGAGTCCTTCAGGGATAATGTGGATTGATGGAACAAGACCCCCTGAAAGGTCTCCATGAACCCTAAAAATATTTCACCCAACAAACAGCAGAAAGCAGTTTAGAGAAAACTATGTCCAAATTTTCCAAAATGATTGTTTATAAATATTTGTTTTCATTTAAGGGGTTAAATATAAATGATTATTGGTCACAGTCAGTTTCAAAAACAAAATAATGGAGATATGATATAGAGATGAATAAATTGCATTGGTATGGATCTTGATTTATTGATATAAATTTAAAGCCAATTTTGTTATATGTATTTTTGTTCTTGTTTAAGGTATATTTAGACAACTCATTTAAACATGT
Source organism: Microtus oregoni (assembly GCF_018167655.1). Lineage (NCBI taxonomy): Eukaryota > Metazoa > Chordata > Mammalia > Rodentia > Cricetidae > Microtus > Microtus oregoni. Next base: position 17,609,914 of record NW_024543097.1, on the reverse strand, counting down.
AATATATAATTAAAATTTTTAGATTAATAGTTATTTATAATAGTCAAACTTGTAGTCATGATTGTAAGGTTTTCTCAATATACAGAGATATATTTCAAGGAAAAATATTCTTCAAATATTAAACTTTAAAGAACATGTCATTTAAAAGGATTTAAGAACATAGAATTCTCTCCACAGTGAGAAATGTTTGTTTCTGGCAGCAATAATTCACAGGAGATGATGGGCATTGAAGATACTTCTTATGTAATTTGCCTTCAATGTGACAAGGATACACATTTGGTCAAGAAACTCCTCTTGTCTGGACTGCTTGATGGTATGCTATATGAACTGTACATGTAGGACCCATAGAAAATTGACTGCTGAACATTCCAAAAGATGAGGTTGTCCTTCAGGGTTCCTGCTTCACAGAAGAAACCACCAGACATTCTTCAGGACTCAGAAAAAAGTAACTGAACATTTTCCTGAGGCTTTTTAGCCACCAACCAAGTCCAGATCTCACATTGGAATTCCAGCTCTAGGTATGGAAACCCAAACCTAGCCACCTGGGTTCGGGAGAAGAACTAGCAGTCCCAGCTCCCGTCTGTTCCAGCTTATCTTCCTCTCTTGCTGTCCCTTCATGCCATAATGGTGCCCAATATGGGGCAAAAATTTCCATATATAACCTGAGAAATCCTTTTTAAAAAGTATTTTAGACATAGAAAAGAACAAAAGTCAAGCACACCATCTTGGTAGCAGAATTGTCTCAGATAGGTTCTGTTTGCTAAAGGTGAACAGAGGCATGGCTCCTTTAAAAGAGGCTTCCTGAGTTAGCATTAGCAGGAAAACCTTATAGCTCTTTTAAGAGGTCCTGCCACCAAACATTTAAGGGTGTTTATGAGCAGCCACCAACATGCTTTTTGATGGTATCATGGACCTAGGAATTTCACGGACTTGTGGTATATATATATATATATATATATATATATATATATATATATATATATCCTTCAAGTACCTCTGCCAAGAAGCTAGACTCTCAGAACGTCAAGGAGTGGGGAAAATTCAGCTATAAATGCTACAACTTTAATCCTAGCCATCTCACTTAGCAAATTAAAGACCAATGTAATCAGAAAAAGATAGAGATCTTCAATAAAGACAGATTCAGAAAGAACAAGACTTATAAACAGTTTATACAATGTATTTAAAAATATACATAGACTTGAGATACAGAAGAAAAAGGCTAGAGAAAGCCCTTAATAAAAGAAATATTGAAGGGTGTGGTGCCACATGCCTTTTGTCCCAGGACTAGGGAGGCAAAGGCAGGTGGATCTCTGTGAGTTCAAGGCCCATGTTTGGTAGTTCATATCCTTAATTTCAGTACTTGGGAGGCAGAGACAGGTGGATCTCTATGAGTTTCATGCCAATCTGGTCTGCAGAGTGAGATCCAGGACAATCAAAGAACTTAGAGAAACCCTGTCTCAATCAATCAATCAATCAGTTAATCAATAGATATAAAAATAAAAAAAATAGAGATTTTTAAAAAGCCACAAAAAGATGTAAAATACACAGAGAGTGTAGACACTGTTTTTTATTTTGGTGTTGTTGAAAGGTTGACTGCTATGGAAGGCACAACAGCTGCTAAAATACATTTGATTATAAATGCTGCAGAATTACTCCAATCAATATATTTTGAAAATGCCTTGATTTCAGAATTTAAGTCAAAATTATATTTCTTTGGAGAAAAGGTTTTGCTTTAGTTTCCCCAGAAAGTGAGAGGCTGTGAATTGATCCTGGGTTAAGAAAAATAAGGTTTGATAAGGAAGAACCCCTTGAAAAAATCTTCAGTGGGAATGGATGTCCCACATGATCCAACATTTCAGAGCACCTCTGTTGCAGTTTTAATTGAATTTTATATTCAGAACAGGTTCTAGACTGCTGGATGAGAAGTTTCAGCCTCAAAGAATACCCCAGTCAATACTTGATCATAACCCTAAATTTTGTTTTGGTCCTGCAGGAAGTAGGCTAGAAATCTCTGCCCACATTCCCAAAGAGTATATTATAGAAGGTTGTCTTTCTTTAGGATGTTGGCTATTATGGATAATGGTCAGGAAAAAAACTAAACAAAGGAAATTAGATTTGAAGTTCTTGTTTTAAAAATAAGAAAAAAGGGGAATTGCTGTGGGATAATGCTCTTGTACAGTGTACAGATTTACCATTTGTATTGGTTTAATAAAACTCTCTTAGGCCAGTAGCCAGGCACATTTTTTAAGCAGGACAACAAGACTTAGAGAATCCTGGGAAGAGGAAAGGCAGAGTCAATCAGTCACAAGCTAGACACGGAGGAAGCAAGATGAGAATACCTCACTGATAAAAGGTACCATGTCAGGTGGCTCATCATAGATAACAATTATGGGTTAATTTAAGTTGTAAGAGCT